>NC_134360.1:163670397-163985418 GCF_048569485.1 Anomaloglossus baeobatrachus
CAGTGGTCCTGGACCAGAGGAGTTGGGGACCAGTGGCAGTGACATTGGAAAGGGGTGCGACGGCCATAGTCTAGGAGGACAGTCGGTACCAGGAAGCCCAAAAGAAACAGACCGGTACTGAGCCCGATGGGGTACAGGAGCCTGGGTCAGGAGCCAATTCAACATCCTGGCAATTAACCTGCACAGGAAGAAGACCTTCAGGGACTTTCCCACAGAGCTCAGAGATTGAGGGCATCAGCACAATGTGGGGGGACAGGGTTTTCCAGCCCAAAGCAGCCCACTAAACTCCCAAGTGCCAGCCCTCAAGAGCACAGCTACACTTCACAAAGTGAGCGGGGCCCTAACAGCTTCATGCCATGGGGCCACAAACAGACAATTAAATTGTGCACGGTGGTAGGCTCCGGACTATCAAGTGACACCGGTGGGAGTAGATACCTGGACGGGCTCCCTGCAGTGACTGTGGCACACAGAGAATTTGGTTTACTTGCAGCATGTGTGTCACCTTTATAATCTTCATCCAGCACCACGACTACCCACAGTGAGTATCCTGCTCCTCTGCATCCTGCTCTCTCAAGCAACCACCAACATCCCTGAGCCCAGGGTCATCCCTACCTGTGGAGGGACTAACATCAGGCTGCTTAACTCCATCTGCCCCGGTACTCCTTACCTTACAGCAGTGCTGGTACTCCCATTATCACAACCCACAGGTGGCGTCACAAACTTCTCCCCTGTAAATACCCCTTTTTTAAGGATCAAAGTGTCCCTCAACCTGGGTCCGGGCCCCCTCGAGCCACCACGATCCCGGATCCGAGCAGCCCGACCAACACCGGGGTGGTACAAATATATTTATCTGAAGACACATTTTGGTAGAACTGAAGCAGAACCAGCAAGTGCAGCTCTGATGCTGATGGTATCATGGGTAGAGATAAGTGAACCCGTAGAAGTTTGGTTTGGCGGGATCAGCCGGACTTTCAATAAATTTCGGTTTGGGACCCAGACTTGACCTGAACCCCAATGAAAGACACTAATTGGTTAGTTTGGGCCTCCGTCCACATGCAGAGAGCCATAAACAGAGCACTTCTAGGGCGAATGGGCGGGATTTTACATTTTTTTGTTTGGTCCACACTACAGATCATCACGCTGTTGTTGCCCCCAGTGTGAGCTGATCGAACACTGCAAGCGGCTCGCACTGGGCTGAGCACTGCACATACCCGAGCAAAGCGATACTTGCTCGAGTGGTTTGCATACATAAAGCACCTGCACTCTGTTTTGTTTAAGGGTATGTGCGCACGTGTGCGTATTGCATGCAGTTACGCTGCGTTCTGCACCGCAGCGTAACTGCATGCGTCCTGCGTCCCCTGCACAGTCTATGGAGATTGTGCAGGAGCCGTGCGCACGTGGCATATTAGAACGCAGCGATTCGGCTGCTGCCCGAATCGCTGCGTTCTAAGAAGTGACATGTCACTTCTTCCGTGCGGTTTGCATGCTGTCTATAGGGAGAGGCAGCATGCAGAGCGCACGTTCTCTGCCGGCACCATGCGCTTCAGAGCGGAGCTTTTCAGCTGCGCTCTGAAGTGCACCTTTTAGGTGCGGTGCAGAGCGCACACGTGCGCACATAGTTTAAAAGTCTGTTGAACCTCAGGTTCAATCATCTCTAATCATAAGATCCACACAGCTTTGATTAACTTGCTTTTCTTTGATGTAGCAGAGCTAAAGCTGAAGAGGAGAGTGCACAGTTTGTTCCAGAACGAGACCAAATTGAAGGACGAAACTGTGAATCATCAGGAGCACAATGTATCTGGAAAAAAGAAACAGGCAAATAGTACAATCCTGACTAAAGAATATGAGAAACAACTAGAAAAAAACACACGTATTAAAACTGTAACAAAATAAAAGAACAAGACCAAAAATGTTTGCAAAAATGTTATGTTTAACAATTATGTTATATGCTGTGTGTAATATTCCTCTATAACGAGCGATTCTGCTACAATTCATATTTCACTGTATGATAAAGCGTCTTTCCTACGGTCTCTGGCGCATACAAGTTTGTGTTTAGTGTACCAAATGAACCTAATGTTACAGCCCTTTTAGTGCTCGAGGTTATGAAGATTAAAGCCAAGGAGTCTACAAGTATTCTTTGCAGGAAAACAGAAATCTATACTTTAATGGTTCACACTTGATTGCTGCTGTAATTGCGAGAACACATACATCAGGAGTTGATATTTATGAGTTGTGTTTAATTTCAGGATGCAACATCTCGTTGAAAATGATTTAGTGGAGAGGATTTTACCCAGTAAGCGAGGAACACTTAATTTGATGCTTAAATGCAATTCTGGATAAAACTTTTTTTTTTAATTAAAATGCTACGTGAATCAATTTACTTGGACAACAGGTGTTATGGAGAAATACATGGACATGCTAATTATTAGAGAAATTTGATTTGGAAATCTGTGGTGCCCTCGAGGACTTCTATTCACAGGTAAAATATAATATGTTGCACAATCCAAAATGAAATAAAATAACATTGTTCCGCGTTATTCTCTGCTCACAGCAAGCTCTGGTTCCTCTTCTCGGGCTCGTGCCTGTCTTCAGATGCATTTCTATATAATGCATTCCAAGTGATGATAACCTTCATGCATACAATTCCTGCAGAAGTTGATATGTTGCCATTAGTAATGATTAATGCTGTGCTTAATGGGTAAAACACCATTATTGACTACTTTATTTGTTATGTAAGTGTTGTGATTACATAATGGATTCTAAGGGTCATGTCACACACAACGACAGCGACAATGACGTCGCTGCTAAGTCACCTTTTTCTGTGACGTAGCAGCGACCTTGCTAGCGATGTCGCTGTGTGGGACATCCAGCAACAACCTGTCCACTGCTCAGTGGCATAGCAAAGGGTGGGGGCGGTCCGCCCCGGGCGGCACGTGTCAGGCGGGCGGCATTTTGGCCACTTCAGTTCTGCTGCCCCTGGGCCGAGTTCCGGGGACTGCAGTCCTCGGCAGGAAATTGTGACTGCCGTCCCTTTAAGGCGCGCAGACCACAGCGTCCTCCTGGTTTGAACTTCATCTGTGGGTGGAGCTACCGCGCGGCCTGCTCAGTCCCACAGATGAAGGAGGCGCAGTGCCAGCCAGCGACCCCCAGCACAGCTTTTCTTTCCTGCGCTGTGTGGGCCCCCTATCCTCCATGACCGAGCGGTAAGTGCTACCCCCATTCCCCTCCCTGTATACTCCCTTCCAGCCACCCGGTTTATGGGCCCCAGTGACGTGTGCGGGCCCCCAGGAGCTGCGTGTGTGGGCCCCCAGGAGCTGCGTGATCGGGCCCCCAGGAGCTGCGTGTGCGGGCCCCCAGGAGCTGCGTGATCGGGCCCCCAGGAGCTGCGTGTGCGGGCCCCCAGGAGCTGCGTGTGTGGGCCCCCAGGAGCTACGTGTGCAGGCCCCCAGGAGCTGCGTATGTGGACCCCGAGGAGCTGCGTGTGCGGGCCCCCAGGAGCTGTGTGTGCGGGCCCCCAGGAGCCACGTGTGTCGATGCAGGCTCAGCTCTGCTACATCTGCCCTGTGCTCGGTGCAGGCTCAGCTCCGCTACATCTGCCCTGTGCTCGGTGCAGGCTCAGCTCCGCTACATCTGCCCTGTGCTTGGTGCAGGCACAGCTCCGCTACATCTGCCCTGTGCTCAGTGCAGGCTCAGCTCTGCTACATCTGCCCTTTGCTCGGTGCAGGCTCAGCTCCGCTACACCTGCCCTGTGCTCGGTGCAGGTTCAGCTCCGCTACATCTGCCCTGTGCTCGGTGCAGGCTCAGCTCCGCTACATCTGCCCTGTGCTCGGTGCAGGTTCAGCTCCGCTACATCTGCCCTGTGCTCGGTGCAGGCTCAGCTCCGCTACATCTGCCCTGTGCTCGGTGCAGGCTCAGCTCCGCTACATCTGCCCTGTGATCAGTGCAGGCTCAGCTCCGCTACATCTGCCCTGTGCTCGGTGCAGGCTCAGCTCCGCTACATCTGCCCTGTGTCTGGTGCAGGCTCAGCTCTGCTACATCTGCCCTGTGCTTGCTGCAGCCTCAGCTCCTCTACATCTGCCCTGTGCTTGGTGCAGGCACAGCTCCTCTACATCTGCCCTGTGCTTGGTGCAGGCTCAGCTCTGCTACATCTACCCTGTGCTTGGTGCAGCCTCAGCTCTGCAGCAGCCGCGTGTGAGGGCCCCCAAAAGCCGCGTGTGTGTCTATATGTGCAGCAGAGTTGTGTGTGTATGTATGTAGTAGAGCTGTGTGTGTCTATCTGTATGTAGCAGAGTTGTGTGTGTATGTATGCATGTATGCAGCAGCTACAGAGGTGTGTGTCTGTATGTAGCAGCTGCAGAGTTGTGTGTTTCTGCATGTATGTAGCAGAGTTGTGTGTGTCTTTATGTATGCAGCAGCTACAGAGTTGTGTGTGTCTGTATGTATGTAGCAGAGTTGTGTGTGTGTCTGTATGTATGCATGTATGCAGCTGTTACATAGTTGTGTGTATCTGTATGTATGTAGCAGCTGCAGAGTTGTGTGTCTGTATGTAGCAAAGTTGTGTGTATCTGTATGTATGTAGCAGAGTTGTGTGTGTCTGTATGTATGCAGCAGCTGCAGAGTTGTGTATGTCTATGTATACAGCAGCTACAGAGTTGTGTGTGTCTGTATGTATGTAGCAGCTGCAGAGTTGTGTGTGCCTGTATGTGTATATATGTATGCAGCAGCTGCAGAGTTGTGTGTGTCTGTATGTATACAGCACTGCAGAGTTGTGTGTGTCTGTATGTATGCAGCAGCTACAGAGTTGTGTGTGTCTGTATGTATGTAGCAGCTGCAGAGTTGTGTGTGCCTGTATGTATATATATGTATGCAGCAGCTGCAGAGTTGTATGTGTCTGTATGTATGCTGCAGAGTTCTGTGTCTGTCTGTATGTATGCAGTTGTGTGTGTCTGTATGCAGCAGAGTTGTGTGTGTCTGTATGTATGCAGCAGAGCTGTGTGTGTCTGTATGTATGCAGCAGAGCTGTGTGTGTGTGTGTATAATAGGGCTATATGTGTGTAAAAAGGTGAAAGTCTAGGACTAATAGCAGCAGTCTACAATTAGATCTTTAATTGTAGTTCCATGAAAAATAAATATTTTGATGGTTTTCCGGATTTTTGAAAGTTTCTGGATTATCGACGGCCAACGGAGGGGGGCGGCAAATTTGACGACCGCCCCAGGCGGCAAAAGCAGTAGCTACACCTCTGCCCCTGCTGTGAGGTCGCCGGTTGTTGCTGAATGTCCTGGACCATTTTTTGGTCGTTGCTCTCCCGCTGTGCAGCACACATCGCTGTGTGTGACAGCGAGAGAGCAACGATCTGAATGTGCAGGGAGCAGGGAGCCGGCTTCTGCGGATGCTGGTAACCAAGGTAAATATCGGGTAACCAAGCAAAGGCTTGGTTACCCGATATTTACCTTCGTTACCAGCGTCCGCAGCTTCTTGAAGCCAGCTGCCTGCTTCCTGCACACGTAGCCAAGGTACACATCGGGTAACTATAAGCAAAGCGGTTTGCTTATTAACCTGATGTGTACTCTGGCTACGAGTGCAGGGAGCAAGCGCTAAGCGGTGTGCGCTGGTAACCAAGGTAAATATCGGATAACCAAGCGAAGCACTTTACTTGGTTACCCGATATTTACCTTAGTTACCAAGCGCAGCATCGCTTCTACGCGTCGCTGCTAGCTAGGGGCTGGTCACTGGTCGCTGGTGAGATCTGCCTGTTTTACAACTCACCAGTGACCATGTTACGACTAGAGATGAGCGAACCGGTCCCGGTTCGGCTCGAGGCCGGTTCGCCGAACGGGGGTCCCGTTCGAGTTCGGTTCGTCGAACGTTCGACGAACCGAACTCGAACGTATAGGCTATAATGGGAGGCAATCACAAACACATAAAAATGCATTATAAATGTACACAAACAGTTAATAAACATTGCCATAACACATACCGGTCCTCGCGATCCCTTCTGCACTCTGTCTCCTGCCGCTATTCCATCCGATGATCGCTGAATCCTCCCGGTGACCTGCACTGCCAGCAGAGAAGCAGGACCTATCGTGACGTCAAAATAGCCATGTGACCAGTCACGTGGCTATTATCTCATTGGCTACAGACTGGTCACATGACTATGACACGTCATGTAGGACCTGCGAGTGCATCTCTCCGGTACACGGTGCACATATGTGTATCGCCGTGTACCGGCGACATGCTCTAGCACACGGTCGACTCCCTGTTCCGTTAGGGACCGGCTGACACAGCCGGTCATTAACGGAGATCACCGTTGCCATAGCAACGCAGTTAGCGGTGACGTCACCGCTAACCGCGGCTCCGAGAGCACCGTTGCTATGGTAACGCGTCTGTCAGCGTTACCGCTAGCAGCCAGCACTGATCACTCACTGAGTGAAGGCTGTACGCTGCTTCCCGATTGTAGTGAGCATTCTAGTGAGGATGGAGGTTCCCCAGCCCCAAGTGATGAGCTGGTGAATCTTTTCCTCACTACAATCGTCACTACTACTACACTAGAAAGAAAGAAGACAGAAGAGCAGGATCGTGGAGGGCTGACAGGGGGTAATAAAGATGGAGTCTCTAATGTGTCTGTGTATTTATTTCTATTAAAGTATTTTTTCTCTGTGTGGTGTCTTTTTTTAACCCTTTATTGGAGATTCTTAATGGCCGGGTCAAACGTGCCTGACATTAAGAATCTCTGGCTTAATACTGGCTGGTAAAACAAAGCCAGTATTAACTCATGATTACCCAACAAGCCACCCGGCTCCAGGGCTGTTGGAAGAGTTGGATACAGCGCCAGATGATAGCGCTTCTATGAGAGCGCCATTTTCTGGGACGGCTGCGGACTGAAATCCGCAGCAGAGGCGCCCACAAACCTCGGGCTAACCTGTGCTGCGGATTACAATCCCCAGCTGCCTAGTTGTACCCGGCTGGACACAAAAATAGGGCGAAGCCCACGTCATTTGTTTTTTAATTATTTCATGAAATAAGTGAAATAATTAAAAAAAACGGGCTTCCCTATATTTTTGGTTCCCAGCCGGGTACAAATAGGCAACTGGGGGTTGGAGGCAGCCCGTGGCTGCCAGCTGTACCTGGCTAGCATACAAAAATATGGCGAAGCCCACGTCATTTTTTTGGTGGGCAAAAAACTTATGCATACAGTCCTGGATGGAGTATGCTGAGCCTTGTAGTTCTGCAGCTGCTGTCTGCTCTTCTCCATACAGACAGACAGCAGCTGCAGAACTACAAGGCTCAGCATACTCCATCCAGGACTGTATGCAGAAGTTTTTTGCCCCCTGAAAAAATTATGTGGGCTTCGCCATATTTTTGTATGCTAGCCAGGTACAGCAGGCAGGTACGGCTGCCCCCAACCCCCAGTTGCCTATTTGTACCCGGCTGGGAACCAAAAATAAAGGGAAGCCCTTTTTTTATTATTTCATGAATTTCATGAAATAATTAGAAAACAAATGACGTAGGCTTTGCCCCATTTTTGTGTCCAGCCAGGTACAACTAAGCAGCTGGGGATTGGAATCCGCACCACCGGTTGGCCTGAGCTTTCTGGGCCCCACTGCTGCGAATTGCAGTCTGCAGCCACCTCAGAAAATGGCATTTTCATAGAAGCACCATCTTCTGGCGCTGTATCCAACTCTTCCAGCACCTGCCTGCTATACCTGGCTAGCATACAAAAATATGGCAAAGCTCACGTCCTTTTTTTGTAGTTTTTTGGCAAAAAAAATAAAAAATGCTTCCCTGGATTTTCCATTGCCAGTGAAGGTAACACCAAGCAGTGGGGGTTAGCAGCCAGTAGCTGCTTGGATTACCCTTAGCTAGCAATACAAAAAATGCAGCGGGAGCCCATATATATTTTTTTTAATTATTTATTTAAATAACTAAAAATAAAATGGGCTTCCCTGTATTTTGATTGCTGGACATCACAGTGCTGTAAAAATAAATCTTTAAAAAAATGACGTAGCGCTCCGCGGTATTTTTGATTCTCAGCGCAGATAAAGCAGACAGCTATGGGTTGCCACCCCCATCTGCCTGCCGTTACCTTGGTTGGCAATCAAAATACAGGGAAGCCCATTAATTTTTTTTATTTAAAAAATAGTTAAAAAAAAAAAAATGACGTTGGGTCCCCCCATTTTTGATAGCCAGCTAGGGTAAAGCAGACGGCTGTAGCCTGAAAACCACAGCTGGCAGCTTTACCGTGGTTGGGGATCCAATGTGGAGGTCCCCTCAGGCTCTTTTTTATAATTATTTTATAAATATTAATAATTACACAATAAAAGTAGGGTCCCCCCCAAATTGGATCACCAGCCAAGGTAAAGCGGACAGCTGTGGTCTGGTATTCTCAGGGTGGGAAGGTCCATAGTTATTGGGCCTTCACAGCCTAAAAATAGCAGGCCGCAGGCACCCCAGACGTGGCGCATCCACTAGATGCGCCAATCCTGGCGCTTCACCCCAGCTCATCCCGTGCCCTGGTGCAGTGGCAAACGGGGTAATAAATCGGGTTGATACTAGCTGTAAAGTCACCTGAGATCAAGCCCAGCAGTTTGTGATGTCATGGCGTCTATTAGATACCCAACATCATAAACTGTCAGTACTAACAAAAACAAAAAATCGACAAAAGAAATTTATTTGAAAAAACAGTCCCCAAAACATTTCCTCTTTCACCAATTTATTGTAAGAAAAAAAATAAAGGGGTCCCACGACGACTCTGGACCGTCTAGAATATGGGGGGGAGACACTCAGGGAACGTATCCCCCATTTTCTAGGAGTGCGGACCCTTCATGTGAGGAGTGTGGGTGCAATGAATCTGCACTCACTCTCCCCGGGTCCACAGCAGCAGAGTCCATGTCGTAATGGTTGCTACCAAAGCTGCAATGCCCTGCTCATGAGGTAAGGGCATGCCTAATCAGGAGAACTACTGTAGAGGAAGCTCTGCTCACTGGTATATAGGTGCTCAGAGGTAATAATAGATAAAATTAGTGAGTAACCTCGGCACTCTAAATCTCCCAGACTAAGTCAGTAAGTCACAACGGATAGTAATGCAAAATCACTCTTTATTGGTCCGTATTAAGAATTTTTTTTTTTCATAAGCATATATGTTTTTGTCCAAAACAAGTTACAAATGACGTTTCGGCCTGAGCCTTCGTCAGATTGGACTTATCTGCATGTAATCATGAAAAATGACAATAATCAGTATCACATAAGAGTGAGAGAACAATAACAAACTCGAACAATGTAGAGGTACAATTGGGATGCAGCAAAAAAAATTGCAACACAGCAAGAAATGAAACACATGATACAAATGTCATAATACAGTACAAGGACAATATAGTAATGACAAATATGGGGTCAGAGTAGGCTTAGACAGCTCTGGTACGAAAGAGATGTCAATCATAAAGTAACATGTGCAGTAGGTGTAGAGCTACAGTATGCATGGCAGAGCTAATGGGTAGACTGACCATAGAAAAAGAACGGAGAAAAAGTGGAGAAAAAGTGGAGAAAAAGTGGAGCATAAGAGGAGAAAAAGTGGAGAAAAAGTGGAGAAAAAAGTGGAGAAAAAGTGGAGCATAAGAGGAGAAAAAGTGGAGAAAAAGTGGAGAAAAAAGTGGAGAAAAAGTGGAGCATAAGAGGAGAAAAAGTGGAGAAAAAAGTGGAGAAAAAGTGGAGAAAAAGTGGAGAAAAAGTGGAGCATAAGAGGAGAAAAAGTGGAGAAAAAAGTGGAGAAAAAGTGGAGAAAAAGTGGAGCATAAGAGGAGAAAAAGTGGAGATTAAGAGGAGAAAAAGTGGAGAAAAAGTGGAGCATAAGAGGAGAAAAAGTGGAGAAAAAGTGGAGAAAAAGTGGAGAAAAAGTGGAGAAAAAGTGGAGATTAAGAGGAGAAAAAGTGGAGAAAAAGTGGAGCATAAGAGGAGAAAAAGTGGAGAAAAAGTGGAGCATAAGAGGAGAAAAAGTGGAGAAAAAGTGGAGAAAAAAGTGGAGAAAAAGTGGAGCATAAGAGGAGAAAAAGTGGAGAAAAAAGTGGAGAAAAAGTGGAGAAAAAGTGGAGAAAAAGTGGAGCATAAGAGGAGAAAAAGTGGAGAAAAAGTGGAGAAAAAAGTGGAGAAAAAGTGGAGCATAAGAGGAGAAAAAGTGGAGAAAAAAGTGGAGAAAAAGTGGAGAAAAAGTGGAGAAAAAGTGGAGCATAAGAGGAGAAAAAGTGGAGAAAAAAGTGGAGAAAAAGTGGAGAAAAAGTGGAGCATAAGAGGAGAAAAAGTGGAGATTAAGAGGAGAAAAAGTGGAGAAAAAGTGGAGCATAAGAGGAGAAAAAGTGGAGAAAAAGTGGAGCATAAGAGGAGAAAAAGTGGAGAAAAAGTGGAGAAAAAGTGGAGAAAAAGTGGAGCATAAGAGGAGAAAAAGTGGAGATTAAGAGGAGAAAAAGTGGAGAAAAAGTGGAGCATAAGAGGAGAAAAAGTGGAGATTAAGAGGAGAAAAAGTGGAGAAAAAGTGGAGCATAAGAGGAGAAAAAGTGGAGAAAAAGTGGAGCATAAGAGGAGAAAAAGTGGAGAAAAAGTGGAGAAAAAGTGGAGAAAAAGTGGAGCATAAGAGGAGAAAAAGTGGAGATTAAGAGGAGAAAAAGTGGAGAAAAAGTGGAGCATAAGAGGAGAAAAAGTGGAGAAAAAGTGGAGCATAAGAGGAGAAAAAGTGGAGAAAAAGTGGAGAAAAAGTGGAGAAAAAGTGGAGATTAAGAGGAGAAAAAGTGGAGAAAAAGTGGAGAAAAAGTGGAGCATAAGAGGAGAAAAAGTGGAGATTAAGAGGAGAAAAAGTGGAGAAAAAGTGGAGCATAAGAGGAGAAAAAGTGGAGAAAAAGTGGAGCATAAGAGGAGAAAAAGTGGAGAAAAAGTGGAGAAAAAGTGGAGAAAAAGTGGAGATTAAGAGGAGAAAAAGTGGAGAAAAAGTGGAGCATAAGAGGAGAAAAAGTGGAGAAAAAGTGGAGCATAAGAGGAGAAAAAGTGGAGAAAAAGTGGAGAAAAAGTGGAGCATAAGAGGAGAAAAGTGGAGAAAAAAGTGGAGAAAAAGTGGAGAAAAAGTGGAGCATAAGAGGAGAAAAAGTGGAGAAAAAGTGGAGAAAAAGTGGAGAAAAAGTGGAGAATAAGTGGAGAAAAAAATGGAGAAAAAGTGGAGAAAAAGTGGAAAAAAAAGTGGAGAAAAAGTGGAAAAAAAAATGGAGAAAAAGTGGAGCACCCTTTGGTACCTTTCATGTGGCACTAAGGGGTGCTTAGCTTTGTATTTAGCCAAAAAAATGAAAAAAAAAATGACGTAGGGTTCCCCCTAGTTTTGTAGCCAGCTAGGGTAAAGCAGACGGCTGCAGCCTGCAGACCACAGCTGGCAACCTCACCTTGGCTGGTAATCCAAAACTGAGGGCACCCCACGCTGTTATTTTAAATTAAATAAATAATTAAAAAAAAAAACACGTAGGGGTCCCCCAAAATTGGATCACCAGCCAAGGTAAAGCAGACAGCTGGGGCCTGATATTCTCAGACTAGGGAGGTCCATGGTTATTGGAATCTCCCCAGCCTAAAAATAGCAGGCCGCAGCCGCCCCAGAGAAGTGGCGCATCCATTAGATGCGCCAATCCTGGTGCTTCGCCCCAGCTCATCCCGCGCCCTGGTGCGGTGGCAAACGGGGTAATATATGGGGTTAATACCAGATGTGTAATGTCACCTGGCATCAAGCCCTGGGGTTGGTGAGGTCAGGCGTCTATCAGATACCCGACATCACCAACCCAGTCAGTAATAAAAAAAAATAGACGACAAACACATTTTTATTTGAAAAAACACTCCCCAAAACATTCCCTCTTTAACCAATTTATTAGATTGAAAAACAAATCCAGGTCTGGTGTAATCCAAGGGGTTGCCATGACGACCCACACTGTCCCAGTCAATGAAGAGCAGGATGTTCCCCATTGGCTGGGAGAGCAGTGCAGTGACCTGAGCTAACATCAATGGGTCAGCCCAGGTCACTGCAGGGGGGTGACAAGTGCTGCTGTCAGCGAGGTACATTACCTGCGCTGATCTCCAGCACTGCCGACAGCCCCTGTCACTGAGGTCAATGACCGGCTTCACACCAAGTCTCGCGAGAGGTCCGTGACGTCACCGCTAGTCAGTCTCGGGTCGGAAGCGAGAGGTGATGTGACAAGCGGCGGCCATGGAGGACAGTGACAGTGCTGAGGTCGGGATGGCGGGACTTCATCACCGCAGGTAAGCAGAGCAAGGGGGGGGGGGGAGGGATGTGTATATGTGTGTGTGTGTGTGTGTGTGTGTGTGTATGTATGTGTACATGCCGCGGGCAGGAGGGGGCGGAGCGAGCTGAGCGGGAAAGTGTGGGCTTCCTGCACGTAACTAAGATAAACATCGGGTTACTAACCAAAGCGCTTTGCTTGGATACCCGATGTTTATCTTGGTTACCAGCTTGTGGCAGGCTGCCAGCGATGGCTCCTGCAAACTGCAGCTGTAAAAAGCCCTGCTTTTTACTGCTAGAACCGTTCTCGAACATATCTAGAACTATCGAGATTTTAGCAAAAAGCTCGAGTTCTAGTTCGATCTCGAACAGCCCAAAAATCACTCGAGCCTAGAACTGGAGAACCACGAACCGCGAACCGCGCTCAACTCTAGTTACGACACAGTAGCGATCCTGATCGTCATCGTGATCACTGCTGCGTCGCTACGTGTGACCTAGGCTTTAGTATTAACTCTCCCATTCAGGAGCTATTAATATTAGTGACACAGCAGTTATAAACATTTTAATATAATATATTATAACGTCAAATAACTATTTTACATATAGAGTCCCAGAAAATGGTGTGTTTGTGTCAGACAGGAGTTTACCTTTGTTAAGTGTCCATAATAAATGATTGGTACAGATTAGATTTCAACTTGGCATGCTAAGATAGGAAAGAAGAGCTTCCATAAGAAAAGAGCATTTTTTTAAACAGGGCAGCCAATACAGTCTCAGTTTATGTATATTGCTATATTCCTAAGCACTTATTCTAATAAATATATTAAAAATATTTCTGCTTGTTTGGGTATTTTTGGTCATTTTGGCAAAATTAAAGACTCCATTTCTTGTTTATGTATAGTTAAAAGAAAAAGGTTTTGGTACCGCGTTAGCCAGTTGAAAAATGATTGATTGCTCTCAGTGAGAGAAACAAAATTAAAATGTTGTAGTTGTGATACCTTTTAATGGCTAACTAAAATAAAAATAAAATATGATGTTATAAAGCAAGCTTTCAAGACATCTCAGGTCCCTACTATGCCTGATGAAGGGACCTGAGATGTCTCGAAAGCTTGCTTTATAACATCATATTTTATTTTTATTTTAGTTAGCCATTAAAAGGTATCACAACTACAACATTTAAATTTTGTTTCTCTCACTGAGAGCAATCAATCATTGTTTATGTATAGCCACATCTAAGTAAGTATACTACCATTGATGAAAGCAGCTGATGATATGCATAATAGTGCGGAGAATAGAAATGTATACTTGTACATGAATAGGGTATCCACCAAAAAGGTAAAGTATAGTTTTAACCATTAAGATTAAAAGTGCCACACTTGATGGAGTCTGGATGCTAAGGCTGTGAGTGAAGAGGTTTGCCACCACAGACATCGCAAGGAGACCGAGTGTCTGACATTGAGGGACTAATACATAGTAGCTGTATGAATAAGCCACAGAAGTGTGCAAGATTTCCAGATGGGCTATTACTATAAATTGTTGTCAAAAGAGGCAATCAGGAGAAGTTGCTGTCCTAAGCACTTACAGTGAGAGAGAATTGTGAAAGGAGGCCAAACAAGGGAGATGCTCAGGAGAATTCTAGAAGTTTGTGAAGTATTGCAAGTGAAGTCCACTGTGGTCAGCCATCTACCTCTTTTCAAGTAGTTACCCCATATCAGAACATTTGAGCTCTTGTAACCACCAAGCACATTGACTGTTAGGAGGCCATGTAATCATTAATGGAATCAGTAATGCTCATAAATAAATGTAAACTTGTTTTACAAATGTTGTAATAGTAATCTCACTGATTGGCGGGTGCATTGGAGGCTCTAATAAATCTAAAATTCACTCCTTTAAAGCTTTAGTGCCCATCAAAAAGCATGCTATTCATCAATACGCTCAGTGGCGGACACTCACAGAACGTGTGTTTAGATTTTTAGATGTTTAGTGTGAAAAAATCATCCACAGTTCATTGTTTTTTTTATGTTTTGTATATTGTGTCAATTATTATTATTATTATTATTATTATTATATGATACTTGTAGTTTGCACTTATTATTATTATTATTATTTATTATTATAGCGCCATTTATTCCATGGCGCTTTACAAGTGAAAGAGGGTATACGTACAACAATCATTAACAGTACAAAACAGACTGGTATGGGAGGAGGGAGGACCCTGCCCGCGAGGGCTCACAGTCTACAGGGAATGGGTGATGGTACAATAGGTGAGAACAGTTATGATTTTTGTTGTGTCCTCCTTTACTCTTTCTTCAATTTGGATTAACTAGAAGTCTGCAGTTACTGTATGTGACTGAAGACTTGTGAATCCTCACAATGTGAGGATTCTCCGGTCTTGGTGCCGGGAGCAGGCGGTCATGTGACTGCAAGAATGCAATATACATAGTTCCGGCCACATTCCGAGTTCACCGTTTCTGGCATCCCTTAATACCCTTCCATTGAACAAGACCATGCTTATCTAGTCAGAATGTGGCCGGGTGTATGTGTATTGTCTATTTAGGATCATATGACTACCTGCTCCCAGCACCAAGACCGGAGAATCTTCATGTGATGATTCACAAGTCTGCAGTCACATAGTTTAAGACCAGACAACCATTTAAGGACTCCAATATCTCAGAAAACTAACAATACGATGTATCATTGTGGTAGGAAAACCCTTGATAGACTACAATTTACATCACAGCAACCATCCCACAATCACATATAGAAACAAATAGTCTAGACATCTTGTATCAAAGTATCACAAAATAATTTTCCTTTAGAAGCTGGCAGTTTTGTGCCAGGCATTTCAGTATATATTGAACAAAGAAAAAAGGTCAGGAAGGACACACTTGTAGGGTTTATGTAGTGCCTGGACATCATATGAGAATGTTATTCTGTGATCTCAACAGTCTTCACACATACCGGTGTTAGAGATTTTCGCATTCTGAACTAGAACTTATTTACTTAGACAGAACTTTTAGAAGGAATATTAAAAGATAGGCGTTTGAAGTCATAAATAGTGCTGCAGGGGTTGTCTAAGAGACTTATCTCACTCCTCTGGAGTTGACAGTAAAACCCTAAACACGAGAACAATGTTGATGTCTCTCCAAATGCAATTACTATAAATTCTAAACTCTGTCAAATGCACTGAAGCGTGTCAGTATTTTATGTATGGAAAAAGGTATCGTTTGAGGTGGAAATCCGCTTTATATTTATCGCTTGTTCTCTTTCTTTACTCAAAAAAAGAGCCACAGAGGACAGATATCTCAGACTGACACAGAAAGGCAGGGAAATGATCTGACAGCACTTTATGGCTGGGTTAGTTTGGGTCTTTTACAGCTTTGCGAATCCTTTTGTTGTCCTAATAAATTAGTTTCTGGATTTATAACTTTGTAAAATAAAGGTCTAAGGGATGACATTGTAGTTTTATATGCATATTAACCCCTTCCCGAGATTGGATGTAATGGTACATCCTATTTTGCTATGTGTTCCCGCACATGGACGTACCTGTACGTCCTTGTGATCCTGCGGGCACTGGAGCCGGCTTAAGTGATAGCAGAGCTTCCCCTGTCACAACCAGGGCTGGAGCCTGCACTGCCTCTGACTGATTAACTCTTTAAATGCTATGATCAATCACAATCACAGCATTTAGGAGGCTGGGAGAGGGAGGGCACTTTCTCTCTCACCCAATCGGGACTCCCATGACTTAATCACAGGGTTCCAATAATTCCCAATGCAAGCCATGGTCAAATAACCTCCAGGTTACCTAAGTATGGTGGCCTGTTAGACCATACCATGAGCATGGTCTAACAGGCGTTTTGTCAGTATCACATATATAGGTGTCATGTGTAGCACCCCTGAATACATCAGGGTGCTACAGGGAACTGCATCCTTACCAAGGGTACAGGGCCTACCCTCCCATGGTTCCAGGTACCCAGGAAGCCGATGTCACTCCTATCTGCACCACAAAACCCAATCACCTCACATCAGTCACTGCCAGACACACCAGGGGGGTTGGATTAGCTGCAAAATGGCCCAGCCACTTGGGAACTGGGCAGACTGTAAGGAGAGAGTGGAGAACTAAGCTCCAGAGGTTGAGGAGCTGGGAGAGTTAACTCCTGGGGAGTTAAGAGAAAAACTGATTGTGTCGCAAGCAGTGATCTGCGTCCAGAGGAGTCAGGGACTGGTTGCAGAGACATTGGACAGGGGTGTGATGGACGTAGCCTTGGAGGAACTGTCGGCACCAGAAGGGCCCAACTGAACTGACTGGTACCGAGCATAACGGGGTACAGGACCTCAGGTCAGGAGCCGATTCAATGTCTAGACAATTCACCTGAAAGGGAGGGGATCTTCAAGGACTTCCCTAAATGCTCAGAGACTGAGGGCATCAGCACAATGAGGGGGACAGGGTTTTTCTAGACACAGCAACCCACCGAGGTCCCAAGTGCCAATCCTTAGGAGCAAGGCTACACTATACATAGTGAGCAGGGCCGCCAACAGCTTCAAGCCACGGGGATCATCAACGGACAACAAATTGTGCACGGAGGCAGGCTCCGAATCACTAAGTGACACTGGTGGGACAGGTACTTGGATGGGCTCCCGGCAACGGCAGCTGTACTCAGAGACTTTGGTTTACCTACAGTGTGTGTGTCTCCTTTCTCCACCTCATCCAACACCACGACTACCCACAGTGAGTACCCTGATCCCTGCATCCTGTCCTCCCAAATCTACCAACCCCCTGAGCCTGGGGCCTTCCCTACCCGCGGAGTGACTGACAGGTTGCTGCTTCACACCATCTGCCCCGGTCCTCTGTCCAGCAGCGGCAGTACTCCCATTACCACAACCCACAGGTAGCGTCACAAACTTTTCCCCTTTAAATAACCCCTTTTCGAATCGAAGTGTCCGCCAAGCCAGGTCTGGACCCCTCTAGCCACGACGATCTCGGATCCGAGCAGCCCGATTAACAGCGGGGCGGCACACATGCATTGCCATGCTTGTGCATGGCAATGGATTACACCTGTGATCAAACTAAAAAGGGAAATTTAAAAAAATTGTAAAAATATTTTAAAAACACCCCTAAATAAAGAATAAAAAAAAGAAAAAATATACCAATTAACACATATATTTCTGTAAAAATAACAAAAAAGTACACGTTTTTGGTTTCACCACAGCCAGACTGAACTCATCTATAAATCTGTCACGCTGATTAACCCATGTAGTGAACACAGTAAAAAAGGCAAGAATTAGGCTTTTTCATCAAATCGCCAGAAAGGAGGTGAAATACAACTCAATCAAAAGGTCAAATATAAATAAATGTGGTATCCCTGAAAAGGTCATCTCATCCCACAAAAAAACAAGCTGCCATACAGCTCTGTCAGCAGAAAAATTAAAAAGAATATAGCGATGCAAAATCAATTTTCTTTCTATTAAATTGTTTATTATGTGAAGGAGGTAAAACATAAAAACATAAATATAAATGTGGTATCGCTGTAATGGTACTGACCCGAGGAATAAAGCTATTTTATTAATTTTAGAAAACAATGAACAATATAAAAATACCTTAAAAACAATTTCAGAATTGCTAGTTTTTGTTTACTCTGCTTTACAAAAATCAGAATGAAAAGCGACTAAAAAATATTTTGTGCCCTAAAATGGTACAATTAAAAATATTGATTCATCACACAAAAAACCCTTATGTGATGCCCTGGCCTATCAGGTCGTCACAGGGTATTGTGCAACCTGCCCTTCTGCACAGTATCCAATCCTCCTTGGAAAGGATCCTTGTCCTTTGGTGTTGCTAAAATCTGAGCCAGTCAAAACCCTAGGAACACTTTACACCATACCCACCAGACACACCATTGGGGGCCTGAAGGGAATAGGGCCGCCCACTTTGGGTGTTGTTAGGGGAAAGTGAAAAAGTGAGAGGAGTTGTCGTGTGTTGGAGGAGAGAGAGGAAGTCATGAGCAGGGCTCCTTGAGTTTACTAGGTGGCAGACGTTGGTCTGGGCCTGGTAGGAGCTGGAACCCCGGCCGCAGGGGATCGTGTCAAGGGGCACGGACTTGCCGAGGAGGGCAGCCGGCGGCTTTCAGCCATCTCTGGGTAGGGGCCAGGGCACGACGGGTCACGCGGACAAAAAGCCGGGAAGTAGCTTCAAGCGTCCTGGTAATTTACCCGATGGGGATGAAGTCTTCAAGATTCATCCCTCACCCGCTCCAAAATCTGGGTACTAGCGCACCGATGGGATAGAACTTTCCCAAACACAGTCCAGAAAATCCCGAGTGGGAACCCTGAGAGCAAGCTCACTCCGTTAGCCATACGAGTGAGCGGGACCCGATTAGTTCCAGACTATAGGGTCCAACAAGTGAGAAGGTGCCACGGAAAACGCCACAGGCTAACAAGCAACACCAAGGGAACAGATCCAAGTGTGCTCCCTCCTTGCTGCAGCGGTGCTCAGAATTCTGATTTACAAGCTGTCGGTGTCAGTATTCTTGGACTGAGTGAGTAGACAGAGACCCTTTCTTTTCCCAACGGCACCCCCAACACCACCACCGGGCCCCAGAGAACAAACCCCCTACCCACGGAGTGGTTAAACATCTTGCTGCCATACCACCGCCACCGGGCTCCCCCACCAACTGCAGCAGTGGTATTTCATCTTACCACGCACCATGGGTGGTGTCACGAACTTCTAACTCCCCTGTACATACCCCCCTTTTTCAAACTCGAGTGACCGTGCAACCTCCCAGGTCCGGAGACCCCTCGAGCCACCGCGGTTCCGGATCCGAGCGGCTCGGCCGCTGACACAGGGGCTGTACACTTCCATGACTCTGTTAGCAGAAAAATGAAAAAAATTTAGCTCTCAAAATATGGTGATGCAAAAACTTTTTTAAAGTGTACTTTTAGTGTGTGATAGTAACCAAACATAAAAACCTGATATAAACCTGGTATCGCTGTAATCACACCGACCTGAAGAATAAAACCATCCTATCACTTATTCCACACGATGAATGGTCTAAAAACTAAATAAAACTTTGATCTACTGTTGAATTGCTTATTCTGCCTTCCAAAGATCGTAATAAGATCTCCGCTAAGATTTATACTGTGCCCGCTGTTTGTGTCTAAAATACAGAATTCAGATGGAACCCCGACAAAAAATTCACTATAATGGCCTATAGTGCAGCATTGTCCGGCTTTATAATCAGTCATAAAAGCATGGTCAGCCACAGTTATGTGGATTTCTGAAAAGACAGACCCTGCTAAACAGAAACCAGAGTCCAGAGTAACTCTGCTGCCTCATTATACTGTAGTGAATGGATCCCTTCAGATTTCATCTGAATCATGTTATTTAGAGATTTAGATGGGTAAAGAACAGGATATATGTGAGCTAAAAAGCCATGTAAAATGTTCCCAATAAAAGCTTCAACTCTATACACAAAAAATAAAATGCAAGCATGCCTCAGGTTCGCGATCTGTCAATGAACATATAGGAGACTTCCACCTTACTAGTGACACAAAAGCTCTTGAAAAGCGTCACAGCTTCCCCAAAAAGGAATCCTTTATTCCCCCCTGTATTCTGAGCCCAATAATGTTCCTAAATCACATATAATGTCCACAATGTTTCATATTTCTGTAGTGAAGAGAGCTAGCCTATTTTACCAGGTGCATGTCTCTATGGGCACTACAGTGTACTGGGCACTACAGTGGCAGGTTTTTAATTTTCACTCAGGAACATGTGTCCACGTGGCCTTAGGGTACTCGTCACCGGGTCAGTGCTTCCTTGGGGTAGCTGTGACTGGCCTGACCCGGTTCCGTGACTTCGTCGGCTACTTGTTAAATAAGAACAGCAAACGGACAAGGGTCCAATACAAATGGGGATGAAAGGAGGGTGACGGGCCCCTGGGAAGTGTGTCACCGGTAACTGGGGTCTCTGCCTCCTCCGCCGCCAACCCTTCGTGCAACTAGTCTTCTCCCAAGGGCAGTACTGGATGGGGAGTGGGGATGCTTCGCAGCGCCACCTGTGATATGCAGCCAGGAACTAGCCGCCGCTGCACAGTCTCTCTCCGGGGCAGATGTTATGTGCAGCCGGGATGGTATCGCTCCCCACGGACGGTGCGGGGTACCCTGGGAGGTTGGTGAGAACGGGGACGGCAGTCCACAGGAGCGCCGGAGCGCAGGGTGGCGGCAGTTATTCACAGAGTCACCGGGTGCGGGTTCCAGTCACTTTATTCACTGGTTCAGGGGGTATCGCACCCCGGATGCTGGTCCTCGCCATCAGAGACTTCGGTCGCTTCCCGGGCAGGTTAGAGGCTGGATCCAGTTTGATAATCTGTGACCTTTCTCCTCCATGCACAACTCTGTACTCTCCCCCGGTCCTGGCCCGAACGGCCGGCAGCCTGAGCCTCTTGTGGGTCGGACTCCTATCCCTTTCCCCAGGCTCCCTCTCTGCTATCGCACCACAGCCACCATGACTAGGGCTCTGAACCTTTCTCTTGTGCTCAGTCTCATTCTTTGGCGACTACTCACTTCTGGGCCACGATAACAGGTACCGGGTCCCGTCTCTATAGATGTTACTGGCCCCCAGCTTGGTTGTGCTGTTTGCTCGGTGTTACATCCAGACAGCTCTGCTCTGCCTCCCTGAAGGCCTGATAGCTTTCCTTTCAGGGAGCTGCACACATCTGCTCTGTTTTGTGTCCAAGCTGTTCTGAGGTAAAGTGAAACTGTTTTCTACTCCTAACTGCTCATGCCCCCACCACTTTGCCCAAGTTGCTATGGTAACCTGGGTCTGCTAAGAACTGGCTGAGTCACTTCCTGTGTCTGTAGAAACATTGTTAACCCTTTCCTAGTGACTGCTTCTTCCTGCTGTATGGTGGTGTGAGGTGTGTGTAGAACTTACTAGATTAGCATCTTGACCTGCCAGGGATGGATATAATGAAATACTCTGTAGCGACCAGTCTCAGGGGCGCTATATTCCCCCAGAGCGATACGCAGCACTGCAGGGCTGCAAGGAAAATTACACCGCACAAATTTTATATATGAACAATTAACATGTCCACTTTTACTGGGACCAAGTAAAGGAAAATAAGAAGTAGGATGGAAAAGAAGAAGCAGGAGAAGAAAAGAAAGGAAAAAGAAATATTTGCATCAAGCAAGCAACTTTGAAAACAAGTCCTTAAACGTTCTGGAACGACAAGTCAATCTGGGAGTGGGGCTCTCTCTCGCTCCCTTTCTGGGCTCTGCCCACAATGGCACGCCCCTTCTTCTTCCCTCGCCAAGATGGTAAATGGTGGGTGAACAGTTCTTGTACAGTCCATAAAACACACAACGTTAAACTTCGGTCTGTGCCACCAGATGGAAAGTTCTTTAAGGCACGCAGTACCCGTGGTCGTGGCATGATAACCCTGCTTGCAGCGCCAAGATGTAGCATCCACGGGGCCTTGGGGATCTCGTCACCGGGCCAGTGGTTCCTTGGGGTATCTGTGACTGGCCTGACCCGGTTCAGTGACTCCGTCGGCTACATGTTAAATAAGAACAGCAAACTGACAAGTGTCCCATACCGATGGGGATGGAAGGAGGGTGACAGGCCCCTGAAAAGCATGTCACTGGTTGCAGCGGTGACTGGGGTCTTGGCCTCCTCCGCCGCCGACCCTTCGTGCAACTAGTCCTCTCCCAAGGGCAGTACTGGATGGGGAGGGGGGATGCTTTGCAGCGCCACCCGCGGTATGTGCCCAGGAACTAGCCGCCGCTGCACAGTCTCTCTCTGGGGCAGGTGTTATGTGCAGCTGGGATGGTATCACTCTGCACGGGCGGAGCGGAGTACCCCAGGAGGTTGGTGAGAACTGGGGCGGCAGTCCACAGGAGCGTTGGAGCGCAGGGCGGCGGCAATTACTCACAGAGTCACCGAGTGCGGGTTCCATTCACTTTATTCACTGGTTCAGGTGGTATCGCACCCCGGATGCTGGTCCTCGCCATCAGAGACTCCGGTCGCTTCCCGGGCAGGTCAGAGGCTGGATCTGGTTTGATAATCTGTGACCTTTCTCCTCCATGCACAACTCTGTATTTTCCCCTGGTCCTGGGCCCAACGGCCGGCAGCCTGAGCCTCTCATGGGTCGGACTCCTATCCCTTTCCCTAGGCTCCCTCTATGCTGTCGTGCCATGGCCACCATGACTAGGGCTCTGTACCTCTCTCTTGTGCTCAATCCCATTCTTTGGCGACTACTCTCTTCTGGGCCACGATTACAGCTACCGGGTCCCGTCTCTATAGATATTACTGGCCCCCAGCTTGGTGGTGCTGTCTGCTCTGTGTTACATCCAGACAGCTCTGCTCTGCCTTCCTGAAGGCCTGATAGCTTTCCTTTCAGGGAGCTACACACGTCTGCTCTGTCTCATGTCCAAGCTGTTCTGAGGTAAAGTGAAACTTTTTTCTACTCCTAACTTCTCATGCCCCCACCACTTTCCCCAAGTTGTTATGGCAACCTGGGTCTGCTAAGAACTGGCTGAGTCACTTCCTGTGTCTGTAGAAACATTGTTAACCCTTTTCTAGTGACTGCTTCTCCCTGCTGTATGGTGGTGTGAGGTGTGTGTAGAACTTACTAGATTAGCATCTTGACCTGCCAGGGAAGGATATAATAATATACCCTGTAGCAACCAGTCTCAGGGGTGCTACACATGCATTGCTGATTGTTTCTGTAAAACATCCATGGAGTCAAAATAGTCACTACACATGTGGATAAATTCACAAATCAGTGTCATTTCAAAAATTGGGGCACTTGAAGGGTATTCCACTCTTCTGGCACTCAGAAGTCGATATGAGCTAACCTTTCAAAGTTTTGTCCGCCGATCTTTACTGAGCCTCCCAGTGTTCGCCGAACAGTTTGGTGAACATACCGAGTCCATTAAATTTAATGGAACCATGCCTGCGATGCAGCTGTAACTGCTCCTGCGGCTGTAACTGCTCCTGTGGCTGTACTTCCAGGGCTGCTGATTATCCCTCATCCAAATGTACTGCTTTCCGCAACCACCACAATCTCTTATTGGTTGCAGTCAGACCTCGCCCCCAGACAGTGTCTGTGATTGGTTGGAATCTCAGACCCTGTCTGCGTGTCTATAGTATGGTATAAAATAAATATATAAATTGGCGTAGGGTTCCCCCCATCTATTGATACCAGAAAAGGAGACAGCCCATGGCTACAGGCTGCAGTCCCCAGCCGTGCGCTTATCTTGTTGTGTATCAAAATAAGAGGAACTGCATGCAGCTACTATTTTTTTTTAATTATTTAAATAAATAACTTAAAAAAAACTGTGTGCTGCTCCCTCCAATTTTGCTGGGGGCTGGAATTCACAGGCTGGGGATCCCCAGGGTTATTGGGCCCCCCAGTTTACAAATAGCAGCCTGCAGCCATGCAGGATTGTTGCAACCATTAGATGTGACAATCCCGGCACTTTATCCATCTCTTCCCGATTCAAAGCCCTAGATTAGTAATGTGAGGCGTGTATGAGACTCTCCTTAATTACTAATCTGTAAAAGAAAAGAAATAAAACACAAAACACTGAAAAAATACTTTGTTTAAAATAAAAAAAACCTTTATCACTACTTTATTAACCCCCAAAACACCTAGGCGCGTCGTAATCCAAACAAGGTCCCATGACAATTCCAGCTCTGCTACATCTGAAGACATAGCGCGCAGCCATAGAACATGACCGCCCGTAGCGAGCTTCAAGCAGAGACAGAGCCCCAGCGATTAGCAGTGACGTCACTCAGGTTAATTGGAGCCACAGCTGGAGGTTCTCATGGTCCTCCACATGTGACTGCAGGTAATCTGACCTCAGGTGACCTCAATGAACTCTCACTGAGTTCACAGACCTGCATCTCCTGGCAGAAAACTGTGGGTGGTTTTGCCAAGAGATGGAGAGTTGGTGCTGAAATTTCTACATCATATTCCTGTACCCTAATCTACACCTGGCAATAAAAGCTCATCTCTACTTCATGCGGTATGATGCGGTAGTGATGTGATTTTTTTGCCAGGAGATGTAGATTGGGTGTAGGAATATATTGTAAAAAGTTCAGCACCAAATTTGCATCTCTTGGCAAAAACAATTCTTGACGCTGTTTTGGTCCAGTTTTCTTCCAGGTCATGCACATTTGGTGCTGATATCTGGTGCAAACATTTCAGCATCAGATTTCAGGAAGAAATCAGGAAGAGTCGGTGAGAAGTGCAATCAGGAAAAGCCAGTGCGAAGTGCCAGAATTTTCACATCTAATGGATGCTCCACTTCTGGGGGGGCTGCGGCATGTTATGTTTAGACTGGAAAGAGCCCAATAATACCAGTCCAAAGCTACCTTCTTTACCTTGCCTTGTTATCAAAAATAGGGGGAACCCCATGCTGTTTTATTAAATTATTTATTCCCTATCCACAGTTGTTTGCAGTGAAATTATCCTGCTCTTAGCCCCATTTTGCTTCTTTTTGCAGCTCCCTAGCCTTTACTATGACCATTTGACAGCACAAATGTTAGGGACCACATTGACTTCTATGGGGTTCAAGGTCAGGGGTAAAGTTTGGGTCAAGTCTGGGTACCAAATCAAACTATTAACTAAAGTCTTGCCAAATCCGCCGAACCCGAACATGCACGGGTACGCCCAGCCTTCATAGCATCAAAATTTGACCTTAACATTTTTTAGAGATCTGCCCTAGTTTTACTTTGATTTTTTAAGGATGTATGGTGTGCACACGGCCAAAAAAGGGGGGGGGGGTTCGAGGTGCAAATGTAGGGACCAAAGTCCAGAAACACAGTCAGAATAGCAACACTGCACTCTCAAGAGCAAAAATGAAGACTGAACAAGGCTTGTTCTTTGCAAAATTCGTGTAGTTTTATTTTTATTGAAAATGTGACAGGGGAACGTTTCGGCCTAATAGAAGGCCTTTCTCACGCCTAGTCACTTCAAGTAGGAGATTTGACTTTTATAAAGGAGGTTGTTACGGGGGGCTGTCTGATAATAACCGAAAGGAGTATCAGACAGTCAGGGTCCACCGTGCAAAGACTTTGCTGCAGACTATGGCAGAGTGCAATACCTCTGTTAACTCACAGAAGGATATAAAAAGTAAGTAAAGCAATTCCTCCCTTACTTGGAGGGTGTGTGGAATGATCTCTGTTAATAATCACAGAGACAAAGGCAATGTGTGCGAAATGGCACCTACCTAGGTCCGCTCTTCTAGTGGTGCAAAAGAGACGAACAGCAGCGTAAGCCGCACAAAGCTCCTACCTTCGTTCGCTCCACTAGTGTGCGAGGACACGAACCACTAGATATGGCACCTGCCTAGGTCCGCTCTTCTAGTGGTGCAAAAGAGACGAACAGCAGCGTAAGCTGCACAAAGCTCCTACCTCTGTTCGCTCCCCTAGTGTGCGAGGATACGAACAACTGCCAGACGCAGTATAAGGAACGTTACCCTAGCGGCAACGTCCACCTACGAGTAGAATCACAAGGCCCAGCCAGACCATGTGCCTCAGGCACCTGCCTATGTCCGCTCCCCTAAGAGGTAAGGATACGGACAGCAGCCGAAGCTGTAAGGTATAAGAACGCTACCCTGCCGGTAGCGCTCACCTAGCATAGACAGAGGAATGCCTAGAGGAACGCGCACAGAGCGTCTACTCATATGCATGAACCAAGAGGACTGAGCACCATGCGGCGTGTGTCAGGGTCTTATATAGACTCTGTGCCTCATCCAAGATGGAGGACACCAGAGCCAATCCGCTGCCAGAACGACAGGAGTGACGTCATGCTGGCCTATCACCGAGCAAGACGTCACAAGCACATGACCAGCGACCAATCGGCATAGAAGGTGTCAGAGACATGTGACCTCGTGTCAGCGATGATGTCACCCGCACATGTGCAATGGCTCCAAGATTGGACTTAGTCTCCGGCGCTCGCACATGTGCAGTAGCAAGAAATCTGGACTTAGTCTCCAGCGCTCGCACATGTGCAGTAGCAAGAAATCTGGACTTAGTCTCCAGCGCTCGCACATGTGCAGTAGCAAGAAATCTGGACTTAGTCTCCAGCGCTCGCACATGTGCAGTAGCAAGAAATCTGGACATAGTCTCCAGTGCTCGCAGCAACCGTAACAGTACCTCCCCCTCAAGGGCCCCCCTCCCGGCGACGCAGGTAATCGGCAACTAAGTCGGGAGCATGGACAGCCTCCTCAGGCTCCCAAGAGCGATGTTCCGGGCCATAGCCCTCCCAATCTATCAAGAAGAACCTGCGCCCTCTAACCATCTTAGAACCAACTATGGCTCGTACCTCATAGCTAGAGCGATAGGAATCAGAGGCAGGAGAGTGCATTTCACGAGCGTGAGGTAAAATAGCCGGCTTTAGCAGTGAGACATGGAATTTGTCATGAATCCTAAGATGGACAGGTAACTTCAATTGATAGACTACAGGATTTACCTGTCGAAGAACCTCATAAGGACCCAGGAAGCGAGGAGCAAATTTGACAGAGCTCACTCTAAGTCTCACGTGTTTTGCAGAGAGCCACACAAAGTCCCCTGGAGAAAAGACAGGAGCCGGGCGACGAAACCGATCGGACACCGTCTTCATACGGTCCTTAGCTGCTTGGATCGACTCTTGAGTCCGATCCCAAACCTCTCTGGCATTAGTTGCCCAGTCGGCCACAAGAGGAGGAGGTGCAGCAGCGGGAAACGGTACCGGTACCCTAGGGTGTTGCCCATTATTGAGTACGAACGGTGTCTGCCCAGTGGCCTCAGCCAGCGAATTGTTAAGGGCAAATTCTGCCCAGGGTAGGAGGGAGGACCAGTTATCGTGGTTCTCAGCAACAAAGTGTCGAAGATATATAACCATAGATTGATTGGTACGTTCAACCAAACCATTAGTCTCCGGATGGTATGCCGAAGAGAGATTCAACTCAATTTGCAGAAGGCTACAAAGCTCTCGCCAGAAACGGGAAGTAAATTGCGGGCCTCTATCACAAATGATACGATCTGGCATCCCGTGAAGCCTAAAGACATGCTTGAGGAATAGTTTGGCTAGTACCCTGGAAGATGGGATTCTCGATAACGGTACGAGATGAACCATCCGGGAGAAATGGTCCGTAATGACCCACACAAATCTATGTCCCTGTGAACATGGAAGATCACCCACAAAGTCCATGCCTACCACCTCCCATGGTCTATCTGGCACTGGTAAAGGATGCAAGAGCCCAGCCGGTCTCTGCCGTAATGGACGGTTGCGAGCACACGAGTAGCAGGAACCGACATATCTCTTGACGTGGCTGGCTAAGTGTGGCCACCAATACCACCTCTCCAGTAACTCTCGTGTCCGCCTAATACCAAAATGCCCACCCACCTTTGAGGTGTGGGCCCATGACAGTATATCATTCTGTCGATCAGGCGGAACAAAGGTCTTGCCCGGTGGGATTTGGTCTAACGTCACAGGGGAGAGCGTATGAAAAACCCTGGAGGGAAGGATAAGACGAGGTTCGTCAATCTCTTCCTGGGTAGAAAGCATAGAGCGAGACAGGGCGTCTGCCTTGTTATTCTTACTCCCAGACAAATAGTTGATGGAGAAGTGAAAGCGGGAGAAAAACAAGGACCAGCGGGCTTGGCGAGGATTCAGACGCTGAGCGGTTTGTAAGTACGTCAGATTCTTATGGTCTGTATAGACCTGGAAAGGATGTTTCGCTCCTTCCAGCAAGTGACGCCACTCCTCCAAGGCTAATCTCAAGGCGAGCAGTTCCCTATCCCCAATGGTATAGTTTCTCTCTGCCGGTGAAAAGGTTTTAGCAAAGAAGAAACACGGCCTTTTTCTACCTGCACCGTTCTTTTGATACAAGACCGCACCAGCACCCACTGAAGAGGCATCAACCTCTAAGAGGAAGGGCTTACTCTCATCGGGTCTTTGAAGAACGGGAGCAGTTGAAAAGTGTCTTTTTACTGCCTCAAAAGCCTGAGATGTCTCAGTAGACCAGGCTTTGGGATTAGCACCTTTCTTAGTCAAGGCCACCAAAGGGGCCACCAAAGTAGAAAAATGGGGTATGAACTGCCTGTAATAGTTTATGAATCCTAAGAAGCGTTGCACCGCCTTCAAGGAATGAGGTTCGGACCATTGCAGGACAGCAGAGAGCTTCGCAGGATCCATAGCCAGACCCTCTTGTGAGATAATGTAACCCAAAAAAGGCAATGAGGGCTGCTCGAATACACATTTCTCTAGTTTAGCAAACAATGAGTGCTCCCTTAAACGGGAAAGGACACGAACGACATCCTGACGATGAGTCTCCAGATCAGGAGAAAAAATCAGGATGTCGTCCAGATACACCACTACTGAGGATAACAGTAAATCCCTGAACACATCGTTTACGAAGTCCTGAAATACTGCGGGTGCATTACATAACCCAAAAGGCATGACGAGGTATTCATAGTGACCGTCTCGGGTGTTAAAAGCGGTCTTCCATTCGTCACCCTTTCGAATTCGTACCAAGTTATACGCACCCCGCAGATCCAACTTCGTAAAAACTTGAGCTCCTCTCAGTCTGTCAAAGAGCTCCGAAATTAAAGGTAATGGGTATTTGTTCTTTATTGTGATTGCGTTGAGACCCCTGTAATCTATGCAGGGACGCAAATCACCCTCTTTCTTCCGAACAAAGAAAAACCCAGCTCCCGCGGGAGAGACAGACTTACGAATGAACCCCTTCTCTAAGCTCTCTCTTATATAGGTCGACATGGCCTCCGACTCAGGTATCGACAGGGGGTAAACCCTGCCTTTAGGTGGAACCGAACCTGGGATAAGGTCTATGGCACAGTCATACGGCCTATGGGGTGGAAGAACCTCAGCACCCTGTTTGGAGAACACGTCAGCGAAATCCAAATAGGGTGTAGGTATGGGAGAGAGATCAGTTGATGCAACCGCAACGACCTTAGGTGGTAAGGGAAGACATCGGGACTGACATTTCGAACCCCAACTAATAATGCTGTCAGACTCCCAGTCAATGTGAGGAGCATGAGTCCGAAGCCATGGAAGACCCAGAAGGACGTCGTCTATACCCTCAGGCAAAACAAGAAAAGAAATCTCCTCTATGTGACCCTGAGACAGGGAAAGGCGCAAGGGAACTGTCCTCAATGTAATGGAGTCAGACAACATAGTTCCATTAACAACACGGACAGGAATAGGCGCCTCTAACATGATAGAGGGAATATTGTGTCCCTTTACAAATCCTGAGGACACAAAAATCCCGTCAGCTCCGGAATCCACAAAAGCCATAATAGGCCATGTATTCTCAGATAACGAGAGCTGACCTGGGATACAACACTTAGAGGGTGCAGAAGACGTCTCTAGTAACCCCCCTCTAATGGTTACTAGGCCAGGGAGTTTCCCTGACGACTAGGACACTTGTTGGCATAGTGCCCAGCCTGACGACATACGTAACATATAGGAGGACCAGACTTGCGTAGTCTGGAGAACGTATGACCTAACTCCATAGGAGTGGGAGATGTTTCAGATGCTGAGGAAGATGGTAGTGGACCCTCAACAACTGGAATAGCCCGATGCTTAGGGCGTGAGGAAGAGACCTCGAGTCTACGTTCCTTATGGCGTACATCGATCCTCGTTGCTACTGTGATCAAGTCCTCCAGAGAAGCAGGGACCTCACGAGTAGCAAGGGCATCCTTGACATAGCCTGCCAACCCTCTCCAGAAGATAGGAATCAACACCTTCTCTGGCCAATCTAGTTCTGCCACCAGAGTTCTAAAAGCAATGGCATAAGAACTAGTGGATAACGAACCCTGAGATAGATCTAACAGTCTCAGGGCCGCATCATGGGTAACCTGCGGACCCATGAATACCGCCTTAAGAGCATCAAGAAAGTCTTGATGTCTCAGAGTAACCACATCAGAGCGCTCCCATAGGGGAGTCGCCCATTCTAAGGCTTTGTCCTGAAGTAAGGAGATGATAAAGCCTACTCTGGACCTCTCCGTAGAGAAGCGAGAAGAGTTGACCTCTAGGTGTATCTGACACTGACTAATGAAACCACGACATGATCGGGCATCGCCAGAATATCTGTTTGGCAGAGCAAGTCGAGGATCATGTGCAGATGTCACCATGGTCTGAGGTTTATCCTCTATACTCTTGAGCCGTGACTCAAGTACTTGTATGTAACGGTGTAACTGCTGATATTCTGCCATAACTGCCAGACCCTTGGCTCAGTCCTAATGTTACGGGGGGCTGTCTGATAATAACCGAAAGGAGTATCAGACAGTCAGGGTCCACCGTGCAAAGACTTTGCTGCAGACTATGGCAGAGTGCAATACCTCTGTTAACTCACAGAAGGATATAAAAAGTAAGTAAAGCAATTCCTCCCTTACTTGGAGGGTGTGTGGAATGATCTCTGTTAATAATCACAGAGACAAAGGCAATGTGTGCGAAATGGCACCTACCTAGGTCCGCTCTTCTAGTGGTGCAAAAGAGACGAACAGCAGCGTAAGCCGCACAAAGCTCCTACCTTCGTTCGCTCCACTAGTGTGCGAGGACACGAACCACTAGATATGGCACCTGCCTAGGTCCGCTCTTCTAGTGGTGCAAAAGAGACGAACAGCAGCGTAAGCCGCACAAAGCTCCTACCTCTGTTCGCTCCCCTAGTGTGCGAGGATACGAACAACTGCCAGACGCAGTATAAGGAACGTTACCCTAGCGGCAACGTCCACCTACGAGTAGAATCACAAGGCCCAGCCAGACCATGTGCCTCAGGCACCTGCCTATGTCCGCTCCCCTAAGAGGTAAGGATACGGACAGCAGCCGAAGCTGTAAGGTATAAGAACGCTACCCTGCCGGTAGCGCTCACCTAGCATAGACAGAGGAATGCCTAGAGGAACGCGCACAGAGCGTCTACTCATATGCATGAACCAAGAGGACTGAGCACCATGCGGCGTGTGTCAGGGTCTTATATAGACTCTGTGCCTCATCCAAGATGGAGGACACCAGAGCCAATCCGCTGCCAGAACGACAGGAGTGACGTCATGCTGGCCTATCACCGAGCAAGACGTCACAAGCACATGACCAGCGACCAATCGGCATAGAAGGTGTCAGAGACATGTGACCTCGTGTCAGCGATGATGTCACCCGCACATGTGCAATGGCTCCAAGATTGGACTTAGTCTCCGGCGCTCGCACATGTGCAGTAGCAAGAAATCTGGACTTAGTCTCCAGCGCTCGCACATGTGCAGTAGCAAGAAATCTGGACTTAGTCTCCAGCGCTCGCACATGTGCAGTAGCAAGAAATCTGGACTTAGTCTCCAGCGCTCGCACATGTGCAGTAGCAAGAAATCTGGACATAGTCTCCAGTGCTCGCAGCAACCGTAACAGAGGTTCTGCAGGTGCAGGGATACATGTAATAGAGGAGATCCATCAAGAATATGGCTGGTTTGAGCTCACAGTAAACAATTTCTGTTTTGTTACCCTTTAAAGGGAATACACGTCCTTGGAGGTGTGTATGGTATTTAAGTAGAAATTTCATACGATGTACCTTAAGCTTGTAGAGAATGGGGAATCTTGTTTGTAATGTAGCACTAGCTATAAGGTGAAGGGAATTTCCATCTGTGGCTTGTTCATCAGGGGTTACTATGAAGCGGTGGACTGAATCCTCTTGCTGCCTCCTTCCCAGGATGTGGCTGAATGCAAGCTTAAGGTACAGCGTATGAAATATCTACTTAAATACCATACACACCTCCAAGGACGTGTATTCCCTTTAAAGGGTAACAAAACAGAAATTGTTTACTGTGAGCTCAAACCAGCCATATTCTTGGTGGATCTCTTCTATTACATGTATCCCTGCACCTGCAGAACCTTCTTTATAAAAGTCAAATCTCCTACTTGAAGTGACTAGGCGTGAGACAGGCCTTCTATTAGGCCGAAACGTTCCCCTGTCACATTTTCAATAAAAATAAAACTACACGAATTTTGCAAAGAACAAGCCTTGTTCAGTCTTCATTTTTGCTCTTGAGAGTGCAGTGTTGCTATTCTAGTTTTACTTTGAACATTGCTGAGAAAAATCTATATTATTGTCTGAGCAACATATGTATACAATGTAGGCAATATGTAGTCTGTCAAATATTTATATCATTTTTAATTCTTACAAACCAACAATATGTTTGCAAGCAACGAACTTCAGATGTAACATTTGTGCAGTTTCCCTGAATGGATGTTTTGCTTCTAATATTACAATTTTCCATTTCTCAGTGATAAGAGTTAATTAGAATGAAGTTTTCACATATGAATATAAATGTATTTGTGTCCTGCAGGACTGATTTATAGGAAGGCAGACATTGGCACAGAATGTGAACTATAAAAGATTTGATCTTATCATGGAGCATTCATTACATTGGGAATCCATACTTCATAACAATAAGACCTCATGCGCACAAGCATTAAATTCTCCAGTGTTGAATGTGAATTTAAATTGCATTCATGAAGGCTGTGAAATACACCATAGTGATCTAAACCATAGTGTTAAGAAAGGGACATCAGCACATGTTTCCGGACAAATGCTCTCTTCCTATTGTATTACCGGACATTGACAATACCATAATGAATAAATGCAGATAAAGGCTAATAAACAGTCATAATTCTACGTAAGTGACATTTTATTAGAGCTTGTGTTACAGGTCATATAACTGATTGCATGCGGGATATTGGCAGTTTGCATATCAATGTACGAGCAGTACAAAATCTTCGCTGAGAATGTCATGAGATGTAAAAGGTATACAAGGGTACTTTCACATGAAACAGATTTGCTGCTAATAATTAAGAGAATAAAATTTTGTTCCATACACAGGTTTTGGTATACAATTGGTACAACCTCTGCAGCCACGCATGGTCCCAAAAGGTAAAGTGGGACTACATCCACCTCCAAAGTGGTAATAAGCAGCTATTGTGACAGACACAAAGATGTGCCCTTATACTGTTAATATTTATATTTTTACTAGAAGGTGGCCCGATTCTAATGTATCGTGTATTCTAGAATGTGTATGTAGGTTAGCAGGTTGAATAATAAGGTAATGAATGGACTGGATGGGTTAGGTTTAATTTAGTATTCTTATAATTGTTTATTTGTTTTAAAATGACAAACAACAGAAGGAACAGTTTTAATAGATGAATCTAATGTTTAACGATGTCCATGGCTTGTAATGAAAGAAGGCCATGAACAGTGTAGTGTTAAGTAAAAATATGCTGATGCTGTGATGTAGCCTAATGCTGGCATGTGTCCCCCTCGTGGTGCTGCCACCATCCTGACATGTGCCCCCATCCTGCAGGGTAATGTGGGGGCGGGGTGGAGCCGAGCGGGGCCATGGTGCTGAGGACGTCAGTGCCGGAGACTGCATGGCTGGGGACAGGTGACTATCCAGGTGTGTGTGTGTGTTCAGTGTATACATGCGGAGGGCGGAGTGAGGGGGGGCGGAGCCGAGCAGGGTAATGTGTGCGGAGGGTGGAGTGCGGGGGGGTTGGAGCCGAGCGGGTCCATGGCGCTGAGGACGTCAGTGCTGGGGACTGCATGGCTGGGGACAGGTGACTATTCGTGTGTGTGTGTGTTCAGTGTATACATGCAAAGGGAAGAGTGCAGGGGGTGGAGCCGAGCGGGGTAATGTGTGTGGGGGGGTGGAGCCGAGCGGGGCCATGGCGCTGAGGACGTCAGTGCCAGGGACTGCATGGCAAGGGACAGGTGACTATCCAGGTGTGTGTGTGTGTTTTCAGTGTGTACATGCAGAGGGCGGAGTGTGGGGGCGAAGCCAAGTGGGGTAATGTGTGCGGGGGGCAGAGTGCAGGGGGGTGGAGCCGAGCGGGGTCATGGCGCTGAGGACGTCAGTGCCGGGGACTGCATGGCTGGGGACAGGTGACTATCCAGGTGTGTGTGTGTGTTCAGTGTATACATGTGGAGGGCGGAGTTTTGGGGGGGCGGAGCCAAGCGGTATAATGTGTGCAGGGGGTGGAGTGCAGGGGAAAAGCCAAGCGGGACAATGGCGCTGAGGACATCAGTGCTGGGGACTAAATGGCTGGGGACAGGTGACTATTCGTGTGTCTTCAGTGTATAGATGCGGAGGGCAGAGTGCGGGGGGGGTGGAGCCGAGTGGGGTAATATGTGCGTGGGGCGGAGGCGAGCGGTGGGTATGTGTCAGCTGGGTTGCCGGTTTAGGCTCCCGGGGAGGCAGCACTTACCGGGGAGTCGGGGCTCCGTGTGGGTGCAGGGAAAAGTGTGGGGCGTCGTCCTGTCGGCGCGTAGTTTGGGCTGTTCAGTTAGCTGAGCCGTTGGTCGCAGGCTCTTTAGTGTGCGGTGTGGCGATGGTTGTCACTGTAATGATGTCATTTTGGACCAAGACAGACAGACAGACGGAATAAGGTAATTATATATATATAGATTGAGAGAAGCTGATTGTGTGGCACCCATGCGGTCTGGATGCCACAGCAGTGTTGCCCTCCCCAAAAGGGTTAATGCTGAGCCTGGAGGAAGTTGAGGAAGTTCATTGGTCAGTAAGTACCATCATCCAACACAGTTTCTCCCCCGGGCCAGCAGAGGGAGCTCTAAACCTGGAGTTCCAGGGAGATTCCTTAAGCTCTGACCTGGGGGAGGAGTTAGTCAGTCTGTGAGGAGAGTTCAGTGAGGAAAGAACTCGAGTAGTTGGTGTGTGAACCGGGAGCTGAACCGGATCGTTCAGCCCAGGAAAACACAGTCCACAGAGAGACAAAGAGGAGAAGGACACCGGTGAGTGGAGCGCAGCCAGCTCACCCTGATGTCATCGCTGAAAAACCGAATACTGGAGTTTGGGGCCAATCAAGTACTTGAGTACCGGTGGTCATATCCGGAGGACGAGAGGACTTCAGGTCTCTGTCCACCCCCCTCCCGGAGGCACAGCTGTAGAGCCAGGACTTGGAGCCAGGACTGGAAGAGTGGCACCTGTGACAGTCCACGCATCCTGCCATACGGGGGATGTAATAGATTACCTCAGAGAACGACAGGATGGGTCTCAGCATTGCTGAAGCAGCGGGGCCCTGCTTACACAAACAGAGCATAGGGATCAGGCCTCATTACTCGCCTGGCGAGTGTGAGTTCCCTGACTGTTTCCAGGCTACCGGATTACCACTACGATCTGTAACAGGCTCCCTTGAGGTCACCGGTTGAGGACAAGTAAAGGAGAAGGTAAAAGAAATCATTGTCTGTGTCTGTTCCTTTCCACTGTCCTGTCAGCCCTGCACCTCATCAACATCCACCATAGACTTTACAAACGGTTGCCCCGGGGTACCCGCTCCACTTGTGAGGAGCAAGAAACACCTCAGCTGCCATAACACCAGCCTCGGAGGTCCCGTAGAGCAGCCGTGGCTCCAAAGCCGCAATCCACAGGTGGCGTCATGAATCTTATATAAACTTTATTACCATCTCCCCCAATACCGCCAGATTAATTGACTCCGCCAGGGTCACGGAGTCGGACCCCGCCACCGCTGACTTCTCCGGACTAGTCCGTTTTGACACCGAGTCACCTAAGGCCCTGGGGCGGGCGAGTCAATTGTGTCTGATTGGCACATGGTAACATCCATGCAAATCATCTACATGCAGTCACGTCACTTGTATTGGTAATACAGGAAAATCGTGATAGCATGCACACCTCATGCTGTCATAACTCAGCAATCTGCAGTCACATAGAGTGAGAACAGACTTTTGTCCGAAGCCTGGGCAACTCATTGAAGAATTAATCCATGACCTAAACCAAACATAAATTAAACTAAACTTGAGGCCTCATCTTCATGACCGTTTGTCAGCCAATGATTCTATGAAGAATAGCCTATAGCTGTTGTTCATAGGAGAATTTGATTTTTACTATGCATTGCAATATTATAGCAGTATTATTGCTTAATGAGTATACCCGGAACTTAAAAAAAAATTTGACTACGCACTAATAGGTAGGTTACCTGCCTGTTGTGCACCATTCTTTGCCGGAACACCTGTCAATAATACAGCTGCTACCACTGATGTTGCATTAATAGAGCCATGGCTTCTCATCCACTCTGCTCTGTAGATCAGACTGGACATCCGACTCAATGTTAACTGACAGCCGGCTCCCCCATTTAAGCAGCAGGGAGCCTGCTGTCAATCAGCATAACATTGGCTGTCCCGCGCCATCTACATAGAAGAGCAGGAAAGATGTCTCTGCTCAGTTGATAAAGCCATTGTGTCGCTGTTAGTAGTGGTCTGTGGTTGTTCTGTCTCAGAGAAGAATGGTGCCTGGCACAACAGGTATGTACTGTAGGCAGCAACTACCTGCCTGGTAGTGCTTGGGCAAATTTTTAGTTTATTAAAGTCATTGATATACCCTTTAAGCAATGAGATGATTTCAGGTTCAGTCCCTTAATGGGAATCTCTCATACAGGCGTTTAAAAAAAATTGGTCCTATTCTCATCCAGAAGAGAGGGACGAGTGATATTCAATTGGTATTCCATGTCATGCGAGTATGCAATTTTATTCCTCACCTAGGATCTGTATTACATAGTTTTTGTTCTCAGCTACATTCATTTACAGGACCATTTACAGTGTTCCACGCTACAGACTAGGCTATATGAAGATGAATAAGAAATTGGCTAGAATACAGGAAACAAAGAGTCATCGTGAATGGTACAGGCACCACGGTGGCTCAGTGGCTAGCACTGCAGTAGTACTGCACTGGGTAAGAATGAGGGACTTGAACAGTAGATTTTTGGGTTCAAACCAAACATTGGGGTTTCGGACCCGAATGCAGACTGTTAAACACGTCTGAGTTCGATGTTCTGGTACTGTTCGTATGGTAAAAACTTTATTGAAAGTTTGCAGCGCAGCTAATGAACAAGATTTATTGCAAACGGAAGTTGTCTTTTCGGTGATGTGAACAATAAAGATAAAAAAAAATACATGGCTCTCACCTATTTTTGATAAGCAGTCCAGGTAAAACAGTCAGCTGAGGGATGCAACTGTCAGCTGTCAGCTTTACCTTATGTGATTAAGAAAAATAAAGGGGATCCCATATTTTTTTTTAAAATTATTTAAAAATATGATTTAAAAAAACTGCGTGGGGCCTCCCTATTTTTTATTCCAGCCAAAATAAAGCAGATAGCGGGGTGCTGGTATAATCAGGGTCAGAAAGGCCATGGTTATTTGGCCCTTCGCAGCTTAAAAATAGCAGCCGCCCCAGAAGTTACACAAGTGTCTGTCAGACACCCCTAATACTAGCCTGGCAAGTATAGAGTTTAAAACGCAAATGCAGGAAAAAAAAGTTTATTTGAACAAACACTTCCCCACATGCCCTCATTCACTAAGTTAATCCCCAGACCAAGGTCCTATGACGTCCATCAATTCCTTCGGAGCTGAATTCTGAGAATTTTCTCAGAACGATTCTCATAGGTCACTTTTGGTCAACGGCAGCATGGAATGTCTCACGAGCTGTGGTGTCACTGTTAGATTTTAGGTGTCTGCACCACACAACATAATAACAATCTTATAGCTTTTTTTCTGAGTTTCTTTTATTTCCCCCTATGTGAATCTGCATGTTTAATGCTTTAATAGTCCAAAAAAGCTTTGATTTTGCACTTAAAAATGCAATAACATTATTTTTTATCTTAATTTTTTACAGGCACCACTTAGAAAATTCTAGACAAAAAAGCACCAAAAGCACACAGTTCAACAGGCAGAGATTTCATGAAATCACATCCACTTTGCTTGGACATTTAGGTCGTCTTCACATGTAGCGTAAATCTTGCGTTATTTTCAGCTGGTTTTTTTTTTTTGCCCAGAAATTCTACTTTGTTTAACTGTCCAAGGAAAGTTGATGAGATTTCATGAAAACTTCACCCACTGTGCATCTAATGACACTGCTGAACTGTGCAGTTTAGGTGTTTTTTTTCTAGAAGCTTCTATGTGGAAATTAAAAAAACTGCATGTAAAAAAACTGCAGTTACTTTTCTAAATGCAGAATCAAAGCTTTTCTGTACTATTTACATTTCTACCATTAATGCAATAAATAAGAAGGAAAAGGAGTCAAAAATGTTATTGCATATGTTAGTGCGGACAGCTGCAGAAAACAAAAATCACAGTATTTACCGTATTTTTCGGACTATAAGATGCACCGGACTATAAGACGCACCCTGGTTTTAGAGGAGGAAAATGGGAAAATAAAACTTTAAGCAAAAAATGTGGTCATGACACACTGATATGGGGCGAGGATCTGCTGCTGACACTGTTATTGGGGTAATGTCCCCAAATTCTCTACTAAGGTACCCCATCCTGGTAAAGATGCTCCTGCCTTGTATATGATCCTGCTATAAACCCCCATCCTGCTCATATACCCCCATCCTGTTCATATACCAGCATCCTGCTCATATTCCCCCATCCTGCTCATATACTCCCATCCTGTTCATATACCCCATCCTGTTCATATACCCCGATCCTATTGATATACCCCCCATCTATCCTGCTCATATTCCCCCATCCATCCTGCTCATATACTCCCATCTTGTTCATATACCCCCATCCTGTTCATATCCCCCATCCTGCCTGCTCATATACTCCCATCCTGCTATATGCCCCCATCCTGTTTATATTCCCCCGATCCTGTTCATATACCCCCATCCTGTTCATATACCCCCCATCCATCCTGCTCATATACTCATATCCTGCTATATGCCCCCATCGTGCTCATATACCATCCTGGTATATGGCCTGTATCCTATAGCACAGAGAAAAAAACAAACGTTTATACTCACCTTTTCCTCACTCCCTCCAGCACCGATCATCTTCCTCTCTGCGCCGCTGACCTGTGTGTGTGGAGCCGTTCCCCTGCAGCACGCGATGTCTTCCTGTCTGTGCCGATCAGCTGATCAGCACAGATCAGCTGACCGGCAAAGACAGGAAGACATTGCGTGCTGCGGGGGAACGGCTCCACACACGGGGACGGGTGAGTATACTGATTCACTGCACCCCGCGCTGATGATGACGCGCGGGGAGCAGTGAATACAGCCGCACATGATCACTCCAGGCTGTAATTGCCAGGGGTGATCATGCGGCCGGCTCTTTGCTATGCGCGCGTCCCCGCTCGTCCCCGCTCGTCCTCCCGCCCACCTGTCAGCGCCGGCTTCAGCACTGAGAAATGGGGGGGAGGATAGGCGTGCATATGTAATGAGCGGGCCCACGTGGTCACGAGCAGGCGCTGCTACAGCCTGCTCGTGCCCCCGATGACCCGCAGCACCCTCATTCCCGGCCGCAGCCCTATAGTCAGACCATAAGACGCACCCCCAACTTTCCCCCAACATTTGGGGGAAAAAAAGTGCGTCTTATGGTCCGAAAAATACGGTATGCAATATGTGAACATGGCCTCAGGGCTCAATCACATCGGCATAAACACGGACGAGTCCTATTTGTTTTTTTTATCTGATATCACTTGGTCTAATGTTATACTCTGGGACAACGCCCATCAGCCGTTTTTTCTTTCTCATGCTTAATTGACATGAAAAAAAATCTGCAGCATCCTGCGATTGGCAGCATATCTCTGATCATGCGTACTCATACAAGTCTATGGATGCTTGCGAACAATTAGACAGTACTCAGCAGTAGAGGTGAGCGCGGTTTGTGGTTCACGGTTCACCAGTTCGTGGTTCGAGTGATTTTGGCGGGTGTTCTAGATAGAACTAGAACTCGAGCTTTTTGCTCAAAGTTCGGCAGCTCGAGAACGGTTCTATCAGCAAAAAGCCTAGCTAATTACTAGATGGCTTTTCACTGTAATAGTGTGAGTCACTCTGTGATTCACACTATTATCAAATTTCAGCGTAAAGTGTGCGGGGGGGATGGGTTTTAGATCGATGGTGCTGAGAAAATGCTGATCGCCATTTTTTTTTTTTTTTCTTCTAAGCGCGCGTGTAGTGGGGCGGGCCAGCATGTCAGCCAATCCCAGACACACACACGGCTAAGTGGACTTTTTGCCAGACAAGCAAGGGCATGTGTCATAGGCTGTCCATGTCACATGTCCTTGCATTATAAATACGGCCATTTTCCCTCAGGACGCCATTATCTGCCTTCTGCGTCTGGGTGTCAGTCACCGCTCACGCAGCTCCTGCTGCCGGTCCTGCTGTGTGCGCTATACACACAGCGCTCTACTGATTAGGGACAGAAGTTTATTTCAGCCCTTTTCAGGGCTAATTTCATCAGGCTGAGAGCCATAGGTGACAGTCAGGTCCATGGAAATGCTGTATACAGCTTCAGATAACAGCGTCTGTGAACCTAAGCTCAGGGAATTCCTTGCTGCATTTCACCATTAGGAGGGATAGAAAGTGAGGCTTCCTTTCCTCTACACTGACCCACAACCCGGCCACTGTACCCTCCTGCACATTTTTGCAAAGCCATTTTAATTGAATAGAGTGCTGACAGTTAGTGCCATCCAAAAAGTGGCTGCTGTACTCCATTATTGTGCCACTTGTGCCAAGCAAGTGCAACCACCTCTGCATTATCCCCTCCTGCACATTTTTGCAAAGCCATTTTAATTAAAAAGAGTGCTGCCAGTTAGTGCCATCCAAAGAGTGGCTGCTGTACTCCATTAATGTGCCACTTGTGCCAAGCAAGTCCAACCACCTCTGCATTCTCCCCTCCTGCACATTTTTGCAAAGCCATTTTAATTGAAAAGAGTGCTGCCAGTTAGTGCCATCTAAAAAGTGGCTGTTGTACTCCATTAGTGTCCCACTGGTGCCAAGCAATTTCCAGCACCTCTGCATTCCACCCTCCTGCTCATTTTTACTAAGCTATTATAATAGCAAACACTGCTGAAACTTAGTGGCATCCAAAAAGTGTCTGTTGTACTCCATTAGTGTCCCACTGGTGCCAAGCAATTTCCAGCACCTCTGCATTCCACCCTCCTGCTCATATTTACTAAGCTATTATAATAGCAAACACTGCTGAAACTTAGTGGCATCCAAAAAGTGGCTGTTGTACTCCATTAGTGTCCCACTGGTGCAAAGCAAGCCCCACCACCTCTGCATTCTCCTCTCCTGCATATTTTTGCAAAGCCAGTTTAATTGAAAAGAGTGCTGTCAGTTAGTGCCATCCAAAGAGTGACTGCTGTACTCCATTATTGTGCCACTTGTGCCAAGAAAGTCCCACTACCTCTGCATTCTACCCCCATGCACATTTTGCTACGCTAATTTTATAGCAAACTCAGGGAATTCCTTGCTGCATTTGATCATTAGGAGGGATAGAAAGTGAGGCATCCTTTACTGTCCTGGTACCCACAGAACACGGCCACTGTACCCATCTGTCCACTTTTGCCACGCTATTTAATTTGCACAAAGAGCTGACTCTTTTTCTGCCATCCTAAAATTGTCTGGAATACTAAGTTAGTGTTCCTTTGCTGCCAAGCAAGGTACAACACACGTGCATTCTACACTCCTTTCCATTTCTGGAATGCAATTAACTGCAGGTAGTCCAGCCAATCTGTGACGAAGGTGCAGGCGTGGATATAATGTTGCCTTCATCCAATGGTGGTTCTCTCGATGTCTGAAAGCTCAACAATACCATCTGTTTCCACTTCCAAAACAAGTAACGACCTGCCAATCATACTCCCGCTTACGGGTAAAGGGGTGAAAGTTCAGTGTGAAAAAGCATGTGTGACTGCTGTCCCCACAGTCACAGAGGATGAAGAGCACGCAGATGCACTTGATGGAGTAGGCGGTGGTTGCACAGGCACGCTAGGCCGCATTGTAGCACAGTGAAATTCCCATTGCGACTTATGCTTCATTTTAAGTCGTGTACAGGGTGGGCTCCCCAGTATGCAGCAAAACCACACAACAGGAAAAGGACTCTATGCAGTTGGGTTGATAAATGATTGTTTAACTTTCCCAAATCAAACAATAAGAACCATGCATAAAATTGAAATAATACAACAATATAACAAAATATATATATATATACATATATATATAAAATTGAAATAATACAACAAAGCAGCAGTAATTGTGTGTGTGTGTGTGTGCGAACACGACTTACCAGTGGCGCATCCCAATAGCTTTCAAGTTATCTACCTAAACATAGACAAAACACAATAACCCCCCTGAATACCCTTGTTAGCTGAAGCCTCACAGATAAGGCAGATGATAACAGTGTGAATGCAAACCACACAGCTCTGCAACACAGTCATGGAAATCTTGAAAAGCAACAGTCAATGCAAACATGTGTCGCTGTCCCTCTATGATTTAAACTGTACGTGACAATTTTACAGTGCAGAGGCAGCAAGTCTTTTTGTCTATATAGTTGGCCTACCCAAAACAGATATGTGTTTTGCTAATAAAACAAAGTGTTGCGTGCCCGCATTATTGTCTGGGCACAGCCTACCGTACCCGGGTACTGTGATGTCCAGTTGCCAGAAATACAGACTTTACGCTCCTCTCATGGTAAACAGTATAGACAGCACTGGAAGAATGTTGGTCTGTGGCACAGGATGCTGCTCACTGGCGTTATGGTGCTCCTCACCAAAGTACAACACGACTCCCCTCACAATTGAACGAAGTGTTTCCACGGTGGCTCCTTGCTGTAACACACACCTTTAGCTTTTCCTTCTGTTCATAGACAGCATCTCCAAGTCCACACCCGAACACCAATTTTCTTTTGCTATAGTGACCAAACAGAAAAAGGTAGATCCAAAAAAACAGCAGCCCTTTGTGTGTAGTCTGCAATAATGCATGCAATGAACGGCAAATAAGCATGTTGCATTGACAGTGGCTAAAGCTGAGCAATACACCTTCACGCTATCAATTCATATCCATGTGACACTTCTTGGAGGAAGTAGTCAAAGGTGTGAGTTTTTGCCTTCTACTTAGAGATTGTTGACAAATCTTACAGATTCCATGACTTGGGTGATCCTTTGCGATGTCCAAAAAGTCCCAGGCTAGGCAAGGCTTACAGCCCATGCGACCTGCATAGCCCACACGACTTCTGCTCAGAAGCAAAGTTGTGGCCCAAGATTCAGTTGTTGACGTACTTCCAGTACTTTGTCTCTGGCCAGGAAGACGCAACGTAACCTCGTCGTCAGTAGCATCCTCCTCCACCTCCTCTGCTGACTTCATTGACTGGCTGACTTTGGTTTGACAGTAAGGGTACCTTCACACTTTAGCGATGCAGCAGCGATCCGACCAGCGATCTGACCTGGTCAGGATCACTGCTGCATCGCTACATGGTCGCTGGTGAGCTGCCAAACAGGCAGATCTCACCAGCGACCAATGACCAGCCCCCAGCCAGCAGCGACGTGCAAGCGACGCTGCGCTTGCACGGAGCCGGCATCTGGAAGCTGCGGACACTGGTAACTAAGGTAAACATCGGGTATGGTTACCCGATGTTTACATTAGTTACCAGCGCAAACCGCTTAGCTGTGTGTGCAGGGAGCCGCGCACACTGAGCGCTGGCTCCTTGCTAGAGTTGAGCGCGGTTCGAGGTTCGAGGTTCTCCAGTTCTAGGCTCGAGTGATTTTGGGGTCTGTTCTAGATCGAACTAGAACTCGAGCTTTTTGCAAAAGCTCGATAGTTCTAGAAACGTTCGAGAACGGTTCTAGCAGCAAAAAAAACAGCTAATTCCTAGCTGGCTTTCCACTGTAATAGTGTAAGTCACTCTGTGACTCACACTATTATGAAATTTCAGTGTATAGTGTGCGGGAACAGCGCCTTCAGATCACTGCTGTTTGTATAATGGCGATCGCCATTTTTTTTTTTTTTTTTTCCTTGTCTTCCTTCCCTAAGCACGCGCGTGTAGTGGGGAGGGCCAGCATGTCAGCCAATCCCAGACACACACACAGCTAAGTGGACTTTTAGCCAGAGAAGCAACGGCATGTGTGATAGGATGTCCATGTCACATGTCCCTGCATTATAAAACCGGACATTTTCCTCCAGGACGCCATTATCTCTTCTGCGTCCTTGGTGTCAGACATCACTAGCGCAGCTCCGTCCTAAATCCTATCGCCGATACAGCTGTATGCGCTCCATCCACAGCGCTAGACAGCTTAGGGAGATCACTTTGTATCAGTCCTTTTAAGGGCTCGTACCGGCAGGGTCAGAGCCATAGGTGACAGGTCCTGAAAACAGAGACAGCGTCTGTGTAGCTAAGGTCAGGGATTTCGTCGCTGCATTTCCCCATTAGGAGGGAATAGAAAGGCAGGCTTCCATTCCTCTACCCAGAGCCCCAGAATCCTGGCACTGTACCCTCCTGTCCTCTGCACACTCCAACTCATTGTTACTAAGCCATTATACTAGCAAACACTCAGTGTACCTAGTGGCATTCTAAACGTGGCTATTGGACTTTTGTCTAGTCCCACTAGCGCAAAGATATTTGCAGCACCTCTGCCTGCATTGCACACTCCAACTCATTATAACTAAGCCATTATACTAGCAAACACTCAGTGTACCTAGTGGCATCCTAAACGTGGCTATTGGACTTTGCTATAGTCCCACTAGTGCAAAGATATTTGCAGCACCTCTGCCTGCATTGCACACTCCAACTCATTATAACTAAGCCATTACACTAGCAAACACTCAGTGTACCTAGTGGCATTCTAAACGTGGCTATTGGACTTTTGTCTAGTCCCACTAGTGCAAAGATATTTGCAGCACGTCTGCCTGCATTGCACACTCAAACTCATTGTTACTAAGCCATTATACTAGCAAACACTCAGTGTACCTAGTGGCATTCTAAACGTGGCTATTGGACTTTTGTCTAGTCCCACTAGTGCAAAGATATTTGCAGCACCTCTGCCTGCATTGCACACTCCAACTCATTATAACTAAGCCATTATACTAGCAAACACTCAGTGTACCTAGTGGCATTCTAAACGTGGCTATTGGACTTTTGTCTAGTCCCACTAGTGCAAAGATATTTGCAGTACGTCTGCCTGCATTGCACACTCAAACTCATTGTTACTAAGCCATTATACTAGCAAATACTCAGTGTACCTAGTGGCATCCTAAACATGGCTATTGGACTTTGCTATAGTCCCACTATTGCAAAGATATTTGCAGCACGTCTGCCTGCATTGCACACTCCAACTCATTATAACTAAGCCATTATACTAGCAAACACTCAGTGTACCTAGTGGCATTCTAAACGTGGCTATTGGACTTTTGTCTAGTCCCACTAGTGCAAAGATATTTGCAGCACGTCTGCCAGCATTGCACACTCAAACTCATTGTTACTAAGCCATTATACTAGCAAACACTCAGTGTACCTAGTGGCATCCTAAACGTGGCTATTGGACTTTGCTATAGTCCCACTATTGCAAAGATATTTGCAGCACGTCTGCCTGCATTGCACACTCCAACTCATTATAACTAAGCCATTATACTAGCAAACACTCAGTGTACCTAGTGGCATTCTAAACGTGGCTATTGGACTTTTGTCTAGTCCCACTAGTGCAAAGATATTTGCAGCACGTCTGCCTGCATTGCACACTCAAACTCATTGTTACTAAGCCATTATACTAGCAAACACTCAGTGTACCTAGTGGCATTCTAAACGTGGCTATTGGACTTTTGTCTAGTCCCACTAGTGCAAAGATATTTGCAGCACCTCTGCCTGCATTGCACACTCCAACTCATTATAACTAAGCCATTATACTAGCAAACACTCAGTGTACCTAGTGGCATTCTAAACGTGGCTATTGGACTTTTGTCTAGTCCCACTAGTGCAAAGATATTTGCAGCACGTCTGCCTGCATTGCACACTCAAACTCATTGTTACTAAGCCATTATACTAGCAAACACTCAGTGTACCTAGTGGCATCCTAAACGTGGCTATTGGACTTTGCTATAGTCCCACTATTGCAAAGATATTTGCAGCACCTCTGCCTGCATTGCACACTCCAACTCATTATAACTAAGCCATTATACTAGCAAACACTCAGTGTACCTAGTGGCATTCTAAACGTGGCTATTGGACTTTTGTCTAGTCCCACTAGTGCAAAGATATTTGCAGCACGTCTGCCTGCATTGCACACTCCAACTCATTATAACTAAGCCATTATACTAGCAAACACTCAGTGTACCTAGTGGCATTCTAAACGTGGCTATTGGACTTTTGTCTAGTCCCACTAGTGCAAAGATATTTGCAGCACGTCTGCCTGCATTGCACACTCAAACTCATTGTTACTAAGCCATTATACTAGCAAACACTCAGTGTACATAGTGGCATCCTAAACGTGGCTATTGGACTTTGCTATAGTCACACTATTGCAAAGATATTTGCAGCACCTCTGCCTGCATTGCACACTCCAACTCATTATAACTAAGCCATTATACTAGCAAACACTCAGTGTACCTAGTGGCATTCTAAACGTGGCTATTGGACTTTTGTCTAGTCCCACTAGTGCAAAGATATTTGCAGCACGTCTGCCTGCATTGCACACTCAAACTCATTGTTACTAAGCCATTATACTAGCAAACACTCAGTGTACCTAGTGGCATTCTAAACGTGGCTATTGGACTTTTGTCTAGTCCCACTAGTGCAAAGATATTTGCAGCACGTCTGCCTGCATTGCACACTCAAACTCATTGTTACTAAGCCATTATACTAGCAAACACTCAGTGTACCTAGTGGCATCCTAAACGTGGCTATTGGACTTTGCTATAGTCACACTATTGCAAAGATATTTGCAGCACCTCTGCCTGCATTGCACACTCCAACTCATTATAACTAAGCCATTATACTAGCAAACACTCAGTGTACCTAGAGGCATTCTAAACGTGGCTATTGGACTTTTGTCTAGTCCCTCTAGTGCAAAGATATTTGCAGCACGTCTGCCTGCATTGCACACTCCAACTCATTATAACTAAGCCATTATACTAGCAAACACTCAGTGTACCTAGTGGCATCCTAAACGTGGCTATTGGACTTTTGTCTAGTCCCACTAGTGCAAAGATATTTGCAGCACGTCTGCCTGCATTGCACACTCAAACTCATTGTTACTAAGCCATTATACTAGCAAACACTCAGTGTACCTGGTGGCATTCTAAACGTGGCTTTTGGACTTTTGTCTAGTCCCACTAGTGCAAAGATATTTGCAGCACGTCTGCCTGCATTGCACACTCAAACTCATTGTTACTAAGCCATTATACTAGCAAACACTCAGTGTACCTAGTGGCATCCTAAACGTGGCTATTGGACTTTGCTATAGTCCCACTATTGCAAAGATATTTGCAGCACCTCTGCCTGCATTGCACACTCCAACTCATTATAACTAAGCCATTATACTAGCAAACACTCAGTGTACCTAGTGGCATTCTAAACGTGGCTATTGGACTTTTGTCTAGTCCCACTAGTGCAAAGATATTTGCAGCACGTCTGCCTGCATTGCACACTCAAACTCATTGTTACTAAGCCATTATACTAGCAAACACTCAGTGTACCTAGTGGCATCCTAAACGTGGCTATTGGACTTTGCTATAGTCACACTATTGCAAAGATATTTGCAGCACCTCTGCCTGCATTGCACACTCCAACTCATTAAAACTAAGCCATTATACTAGCAAACACACAGTGTACTTAGTGGCATTCTAAACGTGGCTATTGGACTTTTGTCTAGTCCCACTAGTGCAAAGATATTTGCAGCACGTCTGCCTGCATTGCACACTCCAACTCATTATAACTAAGCCATTATACTAGCAAACACTCAGTGTACCTAGTGGCATCCTAAACGTGGCTATTGGACTTTTGTCTAGTCCCACTAGTGCAAAGATATTTGCAGCACGTCTGCCTGCATTGCACACTCAAACTCATTGTTACTAAGCCATTATACTAGCAAACACTCAGTGTACCTAGTGGCATTCTAAACGTGGCTATTGGACTTTTGTCTAGTCCCACTAGTGCAAAGATATTTGCAGCACGTCTGCCTGCATTGCACACTTAAACTCATTGTTACTAAGCCATTATACTAGCAAACACTCAGTGTACCTAGTGGCATTCTAAACGTGGCTATTGGACTTTTGTCTAGTCCCACTAGTGCAAAGATATTTGCAGCACCTCTGCCTGCATTGCACACTCCAACTCATTATAACTAAGCCATTATACTAGCAAACACTCAGTGTACCTAGTGGCATTCTAAACGTGGCTATTGGACTTTTGTCTAGTCCCACTAGTGCAAACATATTTGCAGCACGTCTGCCTGCATTGCACACTCAAACTCATTGTTACTAAGCCATTATACTAGCAAACACTCAGTGTACCTAGTGGCATACAAGAAGTGGCTGTTGTACTCCATTAGTGCCCCACTGGTGCAAATCTATGTGCAGCACCTCTGCATGACACCCTCCTGCTCTGTTTTTAATAAGCTATAATGATAGCAAAAAATACTGCCATTTAGTGGCATCATAGAACTGGCTGTTGTATTCCATTAGTGCCCCACTGGTGCCAAGCTATTTCTAGCACCTCTGCATGACACCCTCCTGCTCTGTTTTTAATAAGGTATAATGATAGCAAAAAATACTGCCATTTAGTGGCATCATAGAACTGGCTGTTGTATTCCATTAGTGCCCCACTGGTGCCAAGCTATTTCTAGCACCTCTGCATGACACCCTCCTGCTCTGTTTTTAATAAGCTATAATGATAGCAAAAAATACTGCCATTTAGTGGCATCATAGAACTGGCTGTTGTATTCCATTAGTGCCCCACTGGTGCCAAGCTATTTCTAGCACCTCTGCATGACACCCTCCTGCTCTGTTTTTAATAAGCTATAATAATAGCAAAAAATACTGCCATTTTGTGGCATCATAGAACTGGCTGTTGTATTCCATTAGTGCCCCACTGGTGCCAAGCTATTTCTAGCACCTCTGCATGACACCCTCCTGCTCTGTTTTTAATAAGCTATAATGATAGCAAAAAATACTGCCATTTAGTGGCATCATAGAACTGGCTGTTGTATTCCATTAGTGCCCCACTGGTGCCAAGCTATTTCTAGCACCTCTGCATGACACCCTCCTGCTCTGTTTTTAATAAGCTATAATGATAGCAAAAAATACTGCCATTTAGTGGCATCATAGAACTGGCTGCTGTATTCCATTAGTGCCCCACTGGTGCCAAGCTATTTCTAGCACCTCTGCATGACACCCTCCTGCACATTTAGCTATGCTAATTTCATAGCAAACTCAGGGAATTCCTTGCTGCATTTGATCATTAGGAGGGATAGAAAGTGAGGCTTCTTTTACTGTCCTGGTACCCACAGAACACGGCCACTGTACCCATCTGTCCACTTTTGCCACGCTATTTAATTTGCACAAAGAGCTGACTCTTTTTCTGCCTTCCTAAAATTGTCTGGTATACTAAGTTAGTGTTCCTTTGCTGCCAAGCAAGGTACAACACATGTGCATTCTACACTCCTTTCCATTTCTGGAATGCAATTATTAACTGCAGGTAGTCCAGGCAATCTGTGACGAAGGTGCAGGCGTGGATATAATGTAGCCTGCATCCAATGGTGGTTCTCTCGATGTCTGACAGCTCAACAATACGTTCTGTTTCCACTTCCAACACAAGTGATGACCTGCCAATCACACTCCCTGTTGCGGGTTAAGGAGTGGAAGTTCAGTGTGAAAAACCATGTGTGACTGCGGTCCCCACAGTCACAGAGGATGAAGAGCACGCAGATGCACTTGATGGGGCAGGCGGTGGTTGCACAGGCACGCTAGGCCGCATTGTAGCACAGTGAAATTCACATTGCGACTTATGCTTCATTTTAAGTCGTGTATAGGGTGGGCTCCCCAGTATGCAGCAAAACCAGGCAAAAGGAAAAGGACTCTAGGCAGTTGGGTTGATAAATGATTGTTTAACTTTACCAAAACAAACAATAAGAACCATGCATACAATTAAAATAATTGAACAATCTATTCTGTTGCCTACTACCTGCTAATCCCTCTGTGTAGCAGTAATTGTGTGTTTGTGCGTGTGTGTGTGTGTGTGTGTGTGTGCGAACACGACTTACCAGTGGCGCATCACAAGAGCTTACAAGTTATCTACCTAAACATAGACAAAACTCATGACCCCCCCTGAATACCCTTGTTAGCTGAAGCCTCACAGATATTGCAGATGATAACAGTGTGAATGCAAACCACACAGCTCTGCAACACAGTCATGGAAATCTTGAAAAGCAACAGTCAATGCAAACATGTGTTGCTGTCCCTCTATGATTTAAACTGTACGTGACAATTTGACAGTGCAGAGGCAGCAAGTCTTATTGTCTATATAGTCGGCCTACCCAGAACAGATATGTGTTTTGCTAATAAAACAAAGTGTTGCGTGCCCGCATTATTGTCTGGGCACAGCCTACCGTACCCGGGTACTGTGATGTCCAGTTGCCAGAAATACAGACTTTACGCTCCTCTCACGGTAAACAGTATAGACAGCACCGTAAGAATGTTGGTCTGTGGCACAGGATGCTGCTCACTGACGTTACAGTGCTCATCATCAAAGTACAACACAACTCCCCTCACAATTGAACGAAGTGTTTCCGCGGTGGCTCCTTGCTGTAACACACACCTTTAGCTTTTCCTTCTGTTCATAGACAGCATCTCCAAGTCCACACCCGAAGAGCAATTTTATATTGCTATAGTGACCAAAGGCAGATCCAAAAAAACAGCAGCCCCTTGTGTGTAGTCTGCAACAATGCATGCAATGAACGGCAAATAAGCATATTGCGTTGACAGTTGCTAAAGCTGAGCAATACACCTTCACGCTGTCAATTCATATCCATGTGATACTTCATGGAGGAAGTACTCAAAAGTGTGAGTTTTTGCCTTCTACTTACAGATTGTTGACAAATCTTACAGATTCCATGACTTGGGTGATCCTTTGCGATGTCCAAAAAGTCCCAGGCTAGGCAAGGCTTACAGCCCATGCGACCTGCATAGCCAACACGACATCTGCTCAGAGTCAAAGTTGTGGTCCAGGATTCAGTTGTTGACGTGCTTCCAGTACTTTGTCTCTGGCCAGGAAGACGCAACGTAACCTCGTCGTCAGTAGCATCCTCCTCCACCTCCTCTGCTGACCTCATCGACTGGCTGACTTTGGTTTGACAGTAAGTGTTGTCTCCAACCTCATCAATAACCCTGTGTGTTTTCATTCCCCTCGTCCTGAGTCCTCCGAGACAACCTCTTCCTGCCCTGACCGAATAGTAAAGTTGTCCTTCCAATCAGGTATCTGTGCTCCTCATCATGTTCCCCATTGTCTCCACCAGGAGGATTTAATTTTTGGAAATGAGGGTGTAGATTAGGCACAGCACCTTCTTCATCGGGGCCTGGATCCCAGTCACAAAGCTTCAGGCTATCTGCGCAGATCATTTCCCCTGTCTCATGGAACTCGCTACCTCAACACGTTAGATTATATGCTACACACGCAAGCTTCAAACTGAATCTGAAAACTCATCTGTTCAGAAATGACTATAACCTTCAATGACACCACCACCATACGTACTTGACGCTCAACCTAAACAACTCCTACTGTCTCCTCCCAAAAATCCTTTAGAATGTAATCCTGCAAGGGCAGGGCCCTCTTCCCTCTGTACCAGTCTGTCTATAGTTACTTGTATATGTATTCTGTATGTAACCCCCTTCTCATGTACAGCACCATGGAATCAATGGTGCTCTATAAATCAATAATAATAAAAATAATAATAACTTCCTTGTCTGTACTCATTGCAGCTTTGGAGCAGACCTCTGATTCCCAGGCTATAGTGCGACTGAACAGCTATGCAAACTCAACCATCTCTGTCACCCCATACTCAGCAGGGCTGGTGGAAACTTGAGAGCTGTTAGGAAGCAAGTGCGATTGGATTGACACCACAGAGGAATGGAGTATTTGGGATCTTGAAATTGGGGTGGAGGAGAGGCCACTTTATGGAGCAATTCAGATCCATTGAAGCAGCTGCTGATTTGGCCTCATCTACATTTGTTAGCGATGGTCGTGTCCATGAAAAAAGGGATCATATCAGATTATCCATGGGAAGAATTACACCTGTTCTTTTTGATGTTATTTGTTGTTACAAAACAGTGACGCCTTAAACGCAAGCAGCCTGCTGCGGTTTCAGTTGCGCCCAGGCATCAGCTGCCATTTAGGCCTGTGCCTCGGGTTGTCCAGCTGGCTGCTTTCTCCTCCACGTCTAAGTGTGGAGAGGCAGCTAGTGCGCATGCGTGTGCCGATTTACCCCAGCCGCAGCCTAACTCCAGTGTTTCGCCTAGTGAGTATGCTCAGCCTGACTGTGCCATTCCTGAGGCTAAGTGTTCATTTCGGGCTACAGCGCATGCTCCCACACTTAGTGCGAAAAGCCTCTTTGCACAGGTACTTGCAATCTGTGCCGGGTCTAAGTCCTGTGTTGTGCCTAGACACCATGCTAAAGCTGATAGTCTTTTTTCAGAGACTGTATTTCATGCAACTGACCATGGTCAGGCACTTACTGCATCAGAAACTAGGTCCGGTAATGAACTCTTTGGCCCTGCCCCTGATGTGGGGGGCCCATTTAGACCACAGGGCATCAGGTGTCCTGACGATGTGGCCAGGCCACTCCCAAATGGCTTGCAGAGGCCCGCCCCTATGACTTGTCACAGCATTATTGATGGTCAGACGATGACTGGTGAGGTGTTTGGGTCATGACAGTCATGAGGTCATCATTGAAGTTGCGGTTCCAAATAGGACGCTAGTTATGCCACTCATGACGTATCACTCTGCTTTTGTCTCCAGGAGGTGCATTGTGGTCCACCCTGGTTTGTGGCGGACCCAGGTTATAAAAGGGGCTTGAGACAACAAGGAGGTGCGCAGTCTTCTATTATGCTCCGAAACAGCACACCTCCATGTGTTGAACCCATTGCGGCTTTAGGCCAGAGGTAGGCAGGGATAGGGCGTCGATGCAGGCCGCCACCACAGTTGGTAACGCAGAACGGTTAAGACCAGCTCCTGTCCTACAAGTCCTGCTTGTGCAGCCCAGTGGCATTAACAGGCCTGCTGCTGCTGATGCACCTGCTGTTCACAGGTGTGGCCCCAATGCACACGGTCAGTGTCCTCAATGGCCCCTGTGATGTTAACAGGGAGTTCCTGGGCTGGGTGGGCGTGTGGACCCTGTTACGCTAACAGGGCTCCCAGTCTCAAGATCCGAGTGGCGTCTAACTTGGTTCAGGCTACTATTAGTTTCATAGCCACACAGCTCTGTATCCTCCACCGAACCTTCCAGTTGCCAACCTCTCCTTTTCCATCTGGGAGCACGGTGGACACTGACTGCTGATGGGGATATATACCTTTCTCTTTCTTTTCTTATTAATTTACGTTATATAGCGGTAACATAGTATATACCACCTTATCCAAATCTGCCAGTCCCACCGTAACAGATGGTGTTTCTTCATCAAATGTTACTTTTGCTTAACCACCAAATCCACGGACCAAAACTTTTTTCCCCATTCCAACACACCTGTTCCCCTTTTCACCCGCATCTGTCCTTTTTCAACTCATTTTGTATATGACCAAAAGTGCAACTCTGCAGGGACACCGTACTCAATGCCATCTCAGCACAACAGCCAGCCCTCGGTCCCTCAGATGTGGACAAGTAAAAGACCATTTCCTCCTATGCAGGACAAACCGTTGAGATTCACTCTGTGCAGCACTGGTGTTTAGTGGAAAAGCAGATCGAAGATTGCGTAACACCTTCTGAAGATACTCCTGTACACGTGCGTCCCTTTATATGGCAGGAATTATTTCGCCAAATTTTGTCTTGTACCGGGGATCTAACAGTGTGGCAACCCAGTAGTTAGCATTACTTCGAATTCGTACAATCCGAGGGTCATGATGTAGGTAGTGCAGCAAGAAGACGCTCATGTGTCTTGTGCATCCAGGAGGACCAAGTCCTTGGTGTGTTGGTGGCAGAGAGGTGAGAATTGTGCCTCCTTCCTCTGCCCTCTCCCCCCAACCTCGCACAACCGAAATGTGAGCAAGCTCTCACTCATCTGCTGAGTCTTCCATGCCCATCGCAAGTTCGTCCTCCATTTCTTCATGGCTCCTGCACCTTCCTCAACAATTTTTGCTGATACTATGCGCCCTTGTTAATCCCTATCCCCCACCATAACTGCTGCCTAGGTGCCGCTTACCGTATGGACCTTGTAGATCTTATTATCCCTTCTGCATATGACTCCTCCTGTACTTCCTCAACTTCCTCTTGGACCAATACCTGACTCCGAATAATGCTTACAGTGTGCTCCATCATGTAGATGACCAGAATTGTCACGCTGAGAATGGCATTGCCAGTGCTAAACATCTTCGTCGACATTTGTAAACTGTGTAGAAGGGTGCATAGGTCCTTGATCTGACACCACTCCAGCAGCGTGATCTGCACCACCTCTGGATCAAGTTAGCCCAGGGTATACGTCATACCGTATTTCAGCAGGGCCCTGCGGTGCTGCCACACACGCTGCAACATGTGCAGATTCCAATTCCTGCGTGCCGGAACATCGCATTTCCGGCGTTTAACCGCAAGACCCTAAGACTTCCGGAGCGATGACAGTTGTTGAGCTGCTGGGTGCGAAGGATGAAAGTGAGCACACAGCAGCGTGCCCGCTGCACAAGGCCATGTAGGCCGGGATGGTATTTTAAAAATTGCTGGACAACCAGGTTCAACACGTGAGGCATACAAGGCACGTGTGTCACATTGCCCTGAAGAAGGGTCGCAGACTGGTTTGCATCATTGTCGCACCCGACCTTCTCTGACTGCTGGTTGACTGTAGACAACCATTGATGAAACTCGGTCTCACTCTCCAGAGCTAACCGTCCACAATTCCTCAGCGGTGTCTCACATTTCCCCTACATTTCAAAGTAAACATTTGACCGCCTGATGGCCTTGAGCTCTGCTGCCAGCAAAGTAAGGAGGTGTGTGGGATTCCTTGGGCGCAGTTACAAGGAAGGGTGGCCTGACCACACAGGGTTTGGGCCGAGGTGGAGGACCCACACGAGGTTGAGGAGGCAGAAGCAGTGGAGGAACTTGTACATACAGAGGAAGGATTGACACACAAGTCGTGGGGACGGCAAGACTTGTACAGCAAACCCTTCTCCATCTCTCACCATAGTTACCCAGTGCCCAGTCAGCAACATGTAACTCCCCTGTCCATGCTTACTGGTCCAAGTATCTGTGTTGAAATGCACCCTGTCACACACAGAGTTTCTCAAGGAATTGGTGAGGTTGTGTGCGACCTACTGTGGTAGCGCGGGCACGCCTTTCTTGGAGAAGGAGTGACGACTGGCCATTGGCTCTTGGGGCACTGCAATGGGCATAAGGTCTCGAAAATCCTCAGTCTCAAAAGGGTGTAAAGGCAGCCTTTCTGTTGCCAACAAGTTGCAGATGATGAAACTCAACCTCGTAGGCATGTCATGCCCTTCGAAAATCATGTAAAACATAGCGAGGGGACTCCAACCACAGTCTCTCTCGTTGCCACTAATTGGGCCACACACACCCCACTTGACTGGCATCAGTTGACCCCCCTTTTGAAAAAGAAAAAGATGCTTTGCATTAAGCACTCTCAAAAATACGCGTGCCTTTCCCGTCCCCTGGCTGACCCAGGGGAAGAAAAGTCCTCTGAGAGCCATGACTTGTTCATCTTGGTTCTTTTAGAAACACAGCGAGGGGACTCCAACTACAGTCTCCCTCGTTGCCAGTAATTGGGCCACACACACCCCACTTGACTGGCATCAGTTGACCCAATTTTCAAGATGAAAAAGATGCTTTGCATGAAGCACTCCCAAAAATACGCGTGCCTTTCGTCTCCCCTGGCTGACCCAGGGGAAGAAAAGTCCTCTGAGAGCCATGACTTGTTCATCTTGGTTCTTTTAGAAACACAGCGAGGGGACTCCAACCACAGTCTCCCTCGTTGCCACTAATTGGGCCACACACACCCCACTTGACTGGCATCAGTTGACCCAATTTTCAAGATGAAAAAGATGCTTTGCATGAAGCACTCTCAAAAATACGCGTGCCTTTCACCTCCCCTGGCTGACCCAGGGGAAGAAAAGTCCTCTGAGAGCCATGACTTGTTCATCTTGGTTCTTTTCGGAAACACAGCGAGGGGACTCCAACCACAGTCTCTCTCGTTGCCACTAATTGGGCCACACACACCCCACTTGACTGGCATCAGTTGACCCCCCTTTTGAAAAAGAAAAAGATGCTTTGCATGAAGCACTCTCAAAAATACGCGTGGCTTTCCCGTCCCCTGGCTGACCCAGGGGAAGAAAAGTCCTCTGAGAGCCATGACTTGTTCATCTTGGTTCTTTTAGAAACACAGCGAGGGGACTCCAACCACAGTCTCCCTCGTTGCCACTAATTGGGCCACACACACCCCACTTGACTGGCATCACTTGACCCCCCTATTCAAAATGAAAAAGATGCTTTGCATGAAGCACTCTCAAAAATACACGTGCCTTTCGCGTCCCCTGGCTGACCCAGGGGAAGAAAAGTCCTCTGAGAGCCATAACTTGTTCATCTTGGTTCTTTTAGAAACACAGCGAGGGGACTCCAACCACAGTCTCCCTCGTTGCCACTAATTGGGCCACACACACCCCACTTGACTGGCATCAGTTGACTTAATTTTCAAGATGAAAAAGATGCTTTGCATGAAGCACTCTCAAAAATACGCGTGCCTTTCGCCTCCCCTGGCTGACCCAGGGGAAGAAAAGTCCTCTGAGAGCCATGACTTGTTCATCTTGGTTCTTTTAGAAACACAGCGAGGGGACTCCAACCACAGTCTCCCTCGTTGCCACTAATTGGGCCACACACACCCCACTTGACTGGCATCAGTTGACCCAATTTTCAAGATGAAAAAGATGCTTTGCATGAAGCACTCTCAAAAATACGAGTGCCTTTTGCCTCCCCTGGCTGACCCAGGGGAAGAAAAGTCCTCTGAGAGCCTTGTCCACATTGTCAGTGGACAGACACGTGTGCTTATCTGCCAGCAGACCCCCAGCAGCACTGAAGACAGGTTCCGAGAGAACGCTGGCTGCAGGACACGACAAGATCCCCAAGGCGTGCGTGGCGAGCTCAGGCAATTTATCAAGATTGGAAGCCTAAAGTGAGCAGGGCTCAAGTTGCACAATAATGGAATCGATGTTTCCTTGCATATACTCATATATCTGTGTGTCCTCCTCTTTGTCCTTGTCCAGCTGTTTTGTTTTCGCATGAGTATATGTCCTTGTCACTTTCCCATGTGTTTGTGTTGTGTTGTGAGTTGTTTGTCACCTTTTGGACACCTTTGAGGGTGTTTTCTAGGTGTTTTTATGTGTTTGTGAATGCCTGCCATTGTTTCCTATGCGGTTCGAGTTCGGTTCGTCGAATGTTCGACGAACCGAACTCGAACGGGACCTCCGTTCGGCGAACCGACCTCGAGCCGAACCGGGACCGGTTCATTCATCTCTACTCCTTGCTCTCCTAGCTACAGTACACATCGGGTTAATTAACCCGATGTGTAATGCAGCTACATGTGCAGAGAGCAGGGAGCCGCGCACACTGCTTAGCGCTGGCTCCTTGCTCTCCTAGCTACAGTACACATCGGGTTAATTAACGTGATGTGTAATGTAGCTACATGTGCAGAGAGCAGGAGCCGTGCACACTGCTTAGCGCTGGCTCCTTGCTCTCCTAGCTACAGTACACATCGGGTTAATTAACCCGATGTGTAATGCAGCTACATGTGCAGAGAGCCGGAGCCGGCAGCACAGGCAGCGTGAGAGCTGCGGAGGCTGGTAACTAAAGTAAATATCGGATAACCACCTTGGTTACCCGATGTTTATCTTGTTACAGCTTACCGCAGCTGCCAGACACCGGCTCCTGCTCCCTGCTCGCTTCATTTGTCGCTCTCTCGCTGTCACACACAGCGATCTGTGTGTCACAGTGGGAGAGCGCCTTTGAAGAAAACGAACCAGGGCTGTGTGTAACGAGCAGCGATCTCGCAGCAGGGGCCAGATCGCTGCTCAGTGTCACACACAGCGAGATCGCTAATGAGGTCACTGCTGCGTCACAAAAAGCGTGACTCAGCAGCGATCTCGGCAGCGAGCTCGCTGTGTGTGAAGCACCCCTTAGTGTGGTCTCCAACCTCATCAATCACCCTGTGTGTTTTCATTCCCCTCGTCCTGAGTCCTCCGAGACAACTCTTCCTCCCCTGACCGAATAGTAAAGTTGTCGTTCCAATCAGGTATCTGTGTCTCCTCATCATGTTCCCCATTGTCTCCACCAGGAGGATTTACTGTTTGGTAATGAGGGTGTAGATTAGGCTCAGCACCTTCTTCATCGGGGCCTGGATCCGACTCACAAAGCTTCTGGCCATCTTGCAGATCATTTCCCCTGTCTCCTGGAACTCGCTACCTCAACACGTCAGATTATCTGCTACACCCGCAAGCTTCAAACGGAATCTGAAAACTCATTTGTTCAGAAATGACTATAACCTTCAATGACACCACCACCGTGCGTACCTGACGCCCAACCTACACCACACCTACTGTCTCCTCCCAAAAATCCTTTAGAATGTAATCCCACAAGGGCAGGGCCCTCTTCCCTCTGCACCAGTCTGTCTATTTTTACTTGTATATGTATTCTGTATGTAACCCCCTTATCATGTGACTCGATTGTGCGTCACGTTCCACTCGATTGTGCGACATGTTCCACAAATTGAACGTGCCGCACATACGATGGGGGCGGTTACGATTGCATACGATATCTTATGCTTAATCGTAACGTGTAAAGCAGGCTTTAGTCTTCATTTTGGGCTACAGCGCATGCTCCCACACTTAGTGCGAAAAGCCACTTTGCAAAGGTATTTGCACTCCGTGCCGGTTCTAAGTCCTGTGTTGTGCCTAGACAGCATGCTGAAGCTGATAGTCTTTTTTCGGAGACTGTATTTCATGCTACTGAGCATGCTCAGTCAGTTACTGCATCAGAGGTTAGGTCTGGTAATTAAGTCTTTGGCCCTGCCCCTGATGTGGGGGGCCCATATAGACCACAGGGCATCAGGTGTCCTGACGATAAGGCCAGGCCACTCCCAAATGGCTTGCAGAGGCCCGACCCTATGACTTGTCACCTCATTATTCTTGGTCAGGCGATGACTGGTGGGGTGTTTGGGTCGTGGCTGCCATGAGGTCATCATTAAAGTGGCGGTTCCAAATAGGACGCTAGTTATGCCACTCATGACATGTCACTCTGCTTTTGTCTCCAGGAGGTGCATTGTGGTCCACCCTGGTTTGGGGCGGACCCAGGTTATAAAAGGGGCTGGAGCCAACAAGGAGGTGCACAGTCTTCTATTATGCTCCGAAAGAGCACACCGCCATGTGTTGAACCCATTGTGGCTTTAGGCCAGAGGTAGGCAGGGATAGGGCATCGATGCAGGCCGCCACCACAGTTGGTAACGCAGAACGGTTAAGACCAGCTCCTGTCCCACCAGTCCTGCTAGTGCAGCCCAGTGGCATTAACAGGCCTGCTGCCGCTGATGCGCCTGCTGTCCACAGGTGTGGTGCCTATGCACACGGACAGCGTACCCAATGGCCCCTGTGTTGTTAACAGGGAATTCCTGGGCTGAGTGGGTGTGTGGACCCTGTGATGCTAACAGGGCTCCCAGTCTCCAGATCCCAGTGTCGTCTAACTCGGTTCAGGCAACTATTAATTTCAGAGTCACCCAACTCTGTATCCTCCACATAACCTTCCAGTGTCAAACCTCTCCTTTTCCATTTGGGAGCACGGTGGACACCTACTGGCGATGGGGATATATACCTTTCTCTTTCTTTTCTTCTTAATTTTTTTATATAGCGTTAACATAGTATATACCACCTTATCCAAATCTGCCATTCCCACCATAACAAATGTTGTTTCTTCAGCAAATGTTACTGTTGCTTAACCACCAAACCCACGGACACAAACTTTTTTCCCCTTTCCAACACACCTGTTCCCCTTTCCACCAGCATCTGTCCTTTTTCAACTCTATTTGTATATGACCAAACACCATCTCAGCACCGTTGCCAGCCCTCGGTCCCTCAGATGTGGACAAGTAAAAGACCATTTCCTCCTATCCATGACAAAGCATTGAGATTCACTCTGTGCAGCACTATTGTTTAGTGGAAAAGCAAATCTAAGATTGCGTACCACCTTCTGCTGATACTCCTGCATACATGCGTCCCTTTCTATGGCCGGAATTATTTTGCAAAATTTTGTGTTGTATTGGGGATCTAACAGTGTGGCAACCCAGTAGTCAGCATTACTTCGAATTCGTACAATCCGAGGGTCATGTTGTAGGTAGTCCAGCAAGAAGGCGCTCATGTGTCTTGTGCATCCAGGAGGACCAAGTCCTTGCTGTGTTGGTGGCAGAGAGGTGAGAATCGTGCCTCCTTCCTCTGCCCTCTCCCCCCAACCTCGCACAACCGAAATGTGTGCAAGCTCTCACTCATCTGCTGAGTCTTCCATGCCCATTGCTAGTTCATCCTCCATTTCTTCATGGGCTCCTGCACCTTCCTCAACAGTTTTGCTGATTCTATGCGCCCTTGTTAATCCCTCTCTCCCACCGTCCCATGACTGCCGCCTAGGTGCCGCTGACCGTCTGGACTTTGTAGATCTTGTAATCCCTTCCGCATATGACTCCTCCTGTACTTCCTACCCTTCCTCTTGTCCCAACACCTGACTCCGAATAATGTTTACAGTGTGCTCCATCATGTAGATGATCAGAATTGTCACGCTGAGAATGGCATCGCCAGTGCTAAACATCTTTGTCGACATTTGTAAACTGTGTAGAAGAGTGCATAGGTCCTTGATCTGACACCACTCCAGCAGCGTAATCTGCACCACCTCTGGATCAAGTTAGCCCAGGGTATACGTCATAACGTATTTCAGCAGGGCTCGGCGGTGCTGCCACAGACGCTGCAACATGTGCAGATTCAAATTCCTGCGTGTCAGCACATCGCATTTCAGGCGTTGAACCGCCAGACCAAAAGACTTTTGGGGCGATGAAAGTTGTTGAGCTGCTGGGTGCGAACGATGGAAGTGAGCACATAGCGAGCGTGCCCACTGCACAAGGCCATGTAGGCCGGGATGGTGGTTTAAAAATTGCAGGAGAATCAGATTCAACACGTGAACCGTACAAGGCACGTGTGTCACATTGCCCTGACGAAGGCCCGCAGCCAGGTTTGCATCATTGCCGCAGACGGCTGTTAACTCACCACCGGAGTCCGCTCCATCAATTTGTACTCTTGTCACCAGGTGACAACGTGTTCCTTTCGTGCATAGTGCTGATGATGGGAGAGGAGTCAATGCCAGCGGCGCAGGTGGACGCAGGTTATGCTCACCCACTGGGCTGCATTACCTTGACAGATGCAGAATCTCTGGCTGAATGTAGGTGGTGGGTATCTCACAGATGAAGTACCAACATTCAGCTACAACCAAAGGGAATACACCACACCCTTTCTTAGGCCCATCCTGTCTGCAGACCACTGCCAGGCATAGCTATGAACCTCTGGTTACTGTTACCCCCAGTTCAGTTTTATGATTTTGTGTGCTTGTTACCTGACTACTTTTCCTGCTTGCTGTTTATGTACCTCTTTGGCCGATCCGCATTTCACCTCTGCTTGTTTTCTGATTAAGTCCTGGCCATCCCATTCTGTTCCTTTTCCTCAATTAATGTTTTGACCCTGCCTGACTACTATTCTCTGGAACTGCAGCCTTCCACAGGTATTGATCAACTTGGGCCCTGTGTAGTTCCAAATCCCTGTAAAGGGGTTAAAGGGTTTCAGGGTTCTGGGGGTCCTGCTTGGTGAGTGGCTTCCCTCTAGCCTATCCTTTACAGCCCATCTGAGTGTGTGGATCAAGGAAGGCGTTACACCATGCTCTCTGCAGAAGGCCATGTAGGCCAGGATAGTGCTTTAAAAATTGCTGGACAACCAGGTTCAACACGTGAGCCACACAAGGCACGTGTGTCACATTGTCACGGCGAAGGGCCGCACCCATGTTTGCATCATTGTCACACCCGGTCTTCCCTGGCTGCTGGTTGAGTGGAGACAACCATTGATGAAACTCTGTCTCTAGAGCTAACCGTCCACAACTACTTAGCGGTGTGACTCACATTTCCCATACATTTCAAAGTAAACATTTGACCGCCTGATGGCATTGAGCTCTGTTGCCAGCATAGTAAGGAGGTGTTTGGGACTCCTTGTGCGCAATTACAAGGAAGGGTGGCCTGACCACACAGGGTTTGGGCCGAGGTGAAGGACCCAGACGAGGTTGAGGAGGCAGAAGCAGTGTATTAACTTCTACATACAGAGGAAGGATTGATACAACTCGTGGGGATGGCAAGACTTGTACAGCAGACCCTTCTCCATCTCTCCCCATAGTAACCAATTGCTCAGTCAGCAACATGTAATGCCCCTTTCCATGCTTACTGGGCCAAGTATCTGTGGTGAAATGCACCCTGTCACACACAGTTTCTCTAAGAAGCAGTGATGTTTTGTGCGACTTGCTTGTGTAGCACGGGCACGCCTTTGTTGGAGAAGGAGTGGCGCCTGTGCATCGGCTCTTGGGGCACTGCAATGGGCATAAGGTTTCAAAAATCCTCGGTTATAAAGGTTGGAAAGGCAGCATTTCGGTAGCCAACAGTTTGCAGATGCTGAAAGTCAACCTCTAAGCCATCTCATGCCCTTATAAAAGCATGTAAAACACAGTGAGGGGACTCCAACCACAGTCTCCCTCGTTTCCACTAATTGGGTCACACACACCCCACTTGACTGTCATCAGTTGACCCCCATTTTCAAAATGAAAAAGATGCTTTGCATGAAACACTCTCAAAAATGCACGTGCCTTTCGCCCCCCCTGGATGACCCAAGGGAAGAAAAGTCCTCTGTGAGGCATGACTTGTTCATCTTGGTTCTTTTTTCAAAAGCGAGGGGACTCCAACCACAGTCTCCCTCGTTTCCACTAATTGGGCCACACACACCCCACTTGACTGTCATCAGTTGACCCCCCTTTTCAAAACGAAAAAGATGCTTTGCATGAAGCACTCTGAAAAATACACGTGCCTTTCGCCTCCCGTGGATGACCCAGGGGAAGAAAAGTCCTCTGAGAGCCATGACTTGTTCATCTTGGTTCTTTTTTCAAAAGCGAGGGGACTCCTACCACAGTCTCCCTCATTTCCACTAACTGGGCCACATACACCCCACTTGACTGGCATCAGTTGCCCCCCATTTTCAAGCTTACAAAGATGCTTTGCATGAAGTACTCTCAAAAATACGCGTGCCTTTTGCCTCCCCTGGCTGACACAGGGGTAGAAAAGTCCTCTGTGATCCATGACTTCCTCATCTTGGTGAATGTCCACATTGTCAGTGGACAGACGCATGTGCTTATCTGTCAGCACACCACCAGCAGCACTGAAGACAGGTTCCAAGAAAACACTGGCTGCGGGACACGACAAGATCCCCAAGGCGTACGTGGCGAGCTCAGGCAATTTATCCAGATTGGAAGCCTAAAATGAGCAAGGCTCAAGTTGCACAGTAATGGCATTGATGTTCCCTTGCATATACTCATATATCTGTGTCTCCTCCTCTTTTTCCTTGTCCATCTCTTTTGTTTTCGCATGAGTATATGTCCTTGTCACTTTCCCATGTGTTTGTGTTGTGAGTTGTTTGTCACCTTTTGGACACCTTTGAGGGTGTTTTCTAGGTGTTTTTATTTGTTTGTGATTGCCTCCCATTGTTTCCTATGGGGTTCGAGTGGTTTGCCGAACCGGTTCGCCGAACCGAACTCGAACGCGACCTCCGTTCGTCGAACCAAGCTCGAGCCGAACCGTGACCGGTTCGCTCATCTCTACTCAGCAGTCCAACATATGCAGAGACAGGCAATGGAGAAGATGGAGAAATTAATTTCTCAATCTTCTCCGCACTAGTGCTCCAATTCTCACATGGAAGAGAATTGGATCGTAGTCAAATGACACTAGGCTTACGCTTGCAGCAGGGAGTAGAGCTGAGTGTCTTCAGTATATAGCATCCGATTCCCTCACATCGGATGCTACACGCTAGTATGAACATGGAATTACAAACACAGACAAGCCAGATATTGTATAGCAAAGCTTACATCAAGATGAGAAAGTTCTGGCTACTATGACTATGGAAGAATGAACAAAACTCCCAACTAAAGATGAGCAGAATGCACATGTGATGATGCGCCTTCCCTGGATAATGAAAAGTGGTGCCAGGTGTAATGCAGTACCTACTAAAGGGGGCTTTACACTCAACGATATCGCTAATGATATGTCATCAGGGTCACGGAATTCGTGACGCACATCCAGCGTTGTTAGTGACGTCGTTGCTTGTGACACCTATGAGTGTTAACGATCAAAAATACTCACCTAATCGTTGATCATTAACACGTCGTTCATTTTCAAAAAATCGTTGTTGGTGCTGGACGCAGGTTGTTCGTCGTTCCTGAGGCAGCACACATCGCTATGTGTGACACCCCAGGAATGACGAACAGCAGCGTTCCTGCATCCTCCGGCAACGAGGTGAGCGTGTCATTAATGCGGCTGGACTCCGCCCCTCTGCTTCTATTGGCAGGCCGCTGTATGACGTCACTGTGACGGCACACGAAACTCCCCCTTAAAAAAGAGGTTGTTCACCTCCCACAGCAATTTGCCCGTGACGCACACACGACAGGGGCGGGTGCGGGTGCTTTTATGAGCGACATCGCTAGCGATATTGCTGTGTGTAAAGCAGCCTTTACGGGCAGAATGGATGTAAGAGTAGTCAGGAAAGCTGGGGCCTGGTAATGGGAGGACACGTATGAGCACAAAGAGTAAACGGAGGCATAGTCAGGTCAATACCCAAGGGTTGGCAATCGAGGAGAGCACATAATAGGTTCAGGGACAAAACAGAGACGTCATCAGGTAACAGTCCGAGGTCAATAGGCAGGAGGTCATGACTGGAACAGGGAATCAGCAGAAAAAAGTCAAATAACAATCTGGGGTCAGAACACAAAGATCAGAACACTAGTAGAGGCAACAGCACAACAGCAGAACCAGAAAATACAACTGGCAAAGATCTGGGCGAGCATGCTCAGTAAGAAGCCTGAGCAATTACCATTATGTAGGAACACCTGAATAATCAGCACCAACATGGAATCCTGCACTTTCAAACAAGCTGATGGGTCAGTAACTCAGGAAGGCACAGCAGAGCATCTCCAAAGGCAAGATGCTCTGCATAGAGGAATAGTAACTGTCAGGAATGTAATTCAGGAAAATGCAGCAGAGCATCTTCTAGTCTGCAAGATTCTCTGCACAGCGGAATCATGACATGAGGGATGCCAGAAGGTAAGAGATTTATAACCTCCCATCCAGCCACCAGGTACCACTCACCTGGATGGGGAACCAGTGTCCTGATCAACTTATCTCTAGTGCCAACTGTTCTGGATACAACAGAACAGTTCCGATTTGGGTCTACGCCTTGCAGTTTCTGCGTCTGCTGAATGTTTCTCACTACTAACGCCCCTCTGACTTCTCCTCTTGCCATAGTAGAAAGCAATGATAAATGGGTGTGACTTTGGGTGTGACAAGGGGCGTGGTTAGGATTTGCTATGGTGCTTGTAGCTGTTGTTCAAAAGTTGGGAGGAAAGTACACAAGCACCATGCACTCTTATCAAATGTCACACAAGCACCATGCACATGTCACATATAATCATATAATCCATGGACACATCACAAAACTCATACAAAAACCATGCACATGAAACACAAGCATCAGACAGGCACACATTATACACATCATACAATCACCATGCACATGTAAGACAAGCAAGCACCATATTCATATAACACACGTCACACTAGCTGGGTTGCCAACTGTCCAGAAATTCCAGGAGAATCTGTAAGAGAAGGTCACTTTCGTCCGTAAAAAAAAACATAAAGGCAGCCATGATTTTTTTTGGAGCTTAAGAAACATACAGATTATTTTATCTGTAATTATCACATTTTACAGTGAGTGCAACTGATATCTTCATAGCAGAAGAATTACGGGCTGTAGATATGCATCACTTATGATGATAATGATTTAACCCCTTCAACTCAGGCGATTTTCCATTTTTCACTTTCATTTTTTCCTCCCCTTCTTCTGAGAGCCATAACTTTTTCATGTAAATGTTGGCATATGGGGGCTTATTTTTTGTGGGAATAGTTAAACCTTTGAAAGAAATAATAAGTTTTACCATATAGTGTACAAGACAAGGAGAAAAAACTTCAAAGTCTGGTGCAACAAAAGTGCAATTGCACCTTAGTTTCTGGGGTCTTTTATTCACAGTTTTTCCTAATTGGTAATACTGCTGTCTCATTATGATTCCTCACGTCGGTACGAGTTTGTCGATGCCAAACATTTAACTTTCATTTTTATCTAGGGTTAAAAAAGCCTAGAAGTTTGTCCAAAAAAAGAATTCTGTTTTTGTCGCCATTTTCTGAGACCCATAGCGTTCTCATTTTTCATTATCTAGGGCTCAGTGATGGCTTATTTTTTTTGCATCTTGAGCTATCGCTTTTAACTCCATAATGACGGCTGTACGACTTAAAACGTCGGAAAAACAAGGTACTTATTCTGTTCCAACGCTTTAAGACGTCACATCAAAAAAAGCCTGTAGCGCCCCCCAGCGATGGAAAATCTCAGGGGTTTCAGCTACTGGAGGTAGCTGAGACCCCCCAGATTATCAATCGGGGGGTTTTTTTGGACCCTAATAATGTGATCGCCGGTATAAACTGTATACCGCCGATCACACTAAAAAAAATGAAATGGAAGGTAAAACTGATTTCTTTTTCATCTGACGTGATAAAACATGTCAGATTAGAAAGAAATATACAGTTAGGTCCAGAAATATTTGGACAGTGACACAAGTTTTGTTATTTTAGCTGTTTACAAAAACATGTTCAGAAATACAATTATATAAATATAATATGGGCTGAAAGTGCACACTCCCAGCTGCAATATGAGAGTTTTCGCATCCAAATCGGAGAAAGGGTTTAGGAATCATAGCTCTGTAATGCATAGCCTCCTCTTTTTAAAGGGACCAAAAGTAATTGGACAAGGGACTCTAAGGGCTGCAATTAACTCTGAAGGCGTCTCCCTCGTTAACCTGTAATCAATGAAGTAGTTAAAAGGTCTGGGGTTGATTACAGGTGTGTGGTTTTGCATTTGGAAGCTGTTGCTGTGACCAGACAACATACGGTCTAAGGAACTCTCAATTGAGGTGAAGCAGAACATCCTGAGGCTGAAAAAAAAGAAAAAATCCATCAGAGAGATAGCAGACATGCTTGGAGTAGCAAAATCAACAGTCAGGTACATTCTGAGAAAAAAGGAATTGACTGGTGAGCTTGGGAACTCAAAAAGGCCTGGGTGTCCACGGATGACAACAGTGGTGGATGATCGTCGCATACTTTCTTTGGTGAATAAGAACCCGTTCACAACATCAACTGAAGTCCAGAACACTCTCAGTGAAGTAGGTGTATCTGTCGTTAAGTCAACAGTAAAGAGAAGACTCCATGAAAGTAAATACAAAGGGTTCACATCTAGATGCAAACCATTCATCAATTCCAAAAATAGACAGGCCAGAGTTAAATTTGCTGAAAAACACCTCATGAAGCCAGCTCTGTTCTGGAAAAGTATTCTATGGACAGATGAGACAAAGATCAACCTGTGCCAGAATGATGGGAAGAAAAAAGTTTGGAGAAGAAAGGGAACAGCACATGATCCAAGGCACACCACATCCTCTGTAAAACATGGTGGAGGCAACGTGATGGCATGGGCATGCATGGCTTTCAATGGCACTGGGTCACTTGTGTTTATTGATGACATAACAGCAGACAAGAGTAGCCGGATGAATTCTGAAGTGTACCGGGATATACTTTCAGCCCAGATTCAGCCAAATGCCGCAAAGTTGATCGGACGGCGCTTCATAGTACAGATGGACAATGACCCCAAGCACACAGCCAAAGCTACCCAGGAGTTCATGAGTGCAAAAAAGTGGAACATTCTGCAATGGCCAAGTCAATCACCAGATCTTAACCCAATTGAGCATGCATTTCACTTGCTCAAATCCAGACTTAAGACGGAAAGACCCACGAACAAGCAAGACCTGAAGGCTGCGGCTGTAAAGGCCTGGCAAAGCATTAAGAAGGAGGAAACCCAGCGTTTGGTGATGTCCATGGGTTCCAGACTTAAGGCAGTGATTGCCTCCAAAGGATTCGCAACAAAATATTGAAAATAAAAATATTTTGTTTGGGTTTGGTTTATTTGTCCAATTACTTTTGACCTCCTAAAATGTGGATCGTTTGTAAAGAAATGTGTACAATTCCTACAATTTCTATCAGATATTTTTGTTCAAACCTTCAAATTAAACGTTACAATCTGCACTTGAATTCTGTTGTAGAGGTTTCATTTCAAATCCAATGTGGTGGCATGCAGAGCCCAACTCGTGAAAATTGTGTCACTGTCCAAATATTTCTGGACCTAACTGTAAGCCCCTAGTGCCCCCAAGGCACCCGGTACCGGAGAAATCCGCCCCCCATCCCCCCTCTGGAACATTCAAAATGGCGCCGGCGCTCACCAAAAACTGCCACCTCTGCATTAATTTCCCTCCGATCCGAAATGATCAAACATTTCAGATCGGAGAAAAATGTTCTCCCCCTGAGCCCTCCTCCGGTACACCGGAGTTCTCTGGTCCCCTGGAGCCCCCTCCGGTTCTCCAGAGCCCCCCCTCCGCAGCATGCAAGATGGCGATGCGCACAGCAGCGTCACATGCAACAGAAAAGTCATCTCCAGGTCCTGCCAGGTCACCCACCATCACTCCCCCCCGGTCTTCCCCGATACCTACCTGTTAATCCAGTCCCCGCGATATCTCCACCTCCTTCTGAAAAGCTGGCGGCGCATGTGCGGACCGCGGCTGTTAGCCAGCTCCTTGCAAGCAGGGATGCTGAGCTCACTACCGCTCATACTGCTGTACTGTGGGCCAGGGGGGTGTGAGTGCAGTAATCTGCAGCCACACTCCTCACATGGAGGGCCTGCTGTTCTAGAAAATGGAGGATATGTTCTATGAGCGTGCCCCTCATATAATGGAATGAGGTTACTGCAGGTTACTCTGCCTTAGGACCGGGGCAGTGTGAGTGCAGTATTGTCAGATCACTGCACCCACACTGCTAACATGAAGAGCTTGCTCTTCCAGAAAATGGGGGATACGTTCCCTGAGCATGCCCCGCATATTCTAAAAGGTCCAGAGTTGTCGTGGGACCTCCAAAATGGATTACAGCAGACTGTATTTTTTTATTTTCAATAAATTGGTGAAAGAGGGAATGTTTTGGGGAGTGTTTTTTCAAATAAAAAATTTTTGTCGTCTTTATTTTTTTCTATTACTGACTGGGTTAGTGATCAGTATCTGTTTGATGCCGTGACATCTCTAACCTCTGGGCATGATGCCAGGTGACATTAAAGCTGGTATCATCTCTGTATATTACCCCGTTTGCCACCGCACCAGGGCAGCGGGATGAGCTGAGGCAAAGTGCCAGGATTGGTGCATCTAATGGATGTGCCACTTCTGGGGCAGCTGCAGCCTGCTATTTTTAGGCTGGGAAAAGCCAAATAACCATGGCCCTTCCCACCCTGATAATACCAGACCACATCTGTCTGCTTTACCTTTGCTGGTAATCCAATTTGAGGGGGACCCCACATTTTTTTTAATTATTTATAAATAATTATAAAAAAACAGCTTGGGGGTGACCTCCAAATTGGATAACCAGCCAAGGTGAAGCTGCGAGCTGTGGTCTACAGGCTGCAAACATCTGCTTTACCCCAGCTGGCTATCAAAAATAGGGGGGACCCATGTCTTTTTTTTAAATTATTTATTTATATTTGGGCTAAACACAAGTCTAAACACAATGAAAGTCACTAATGGGTTCCAGCTTAGAATATGCAGGGGGTAGGACATTACATATGTGTTAGACGTCTATCCATCCATCTATCCTAGCTGTTTAGGCTATGTGCCCACAATCAGGGTTTACAGCGTTTTGTATGCAGAGTGTTTTCGCTGCGCCCATAACGCTGCATTGTGCAGTACAAGCACAGTGGAAATATTTTTAGAAATCTCCTGCCCACGTCACTTCTTTTCTCTGCAGCATAAACGGACCTGCGTTGCGACTTCCAGAGCAGCGGGATGTCAATTTATGCTGCGGAGCCTAAAGTGTTCTTCAGAGGGAGAATAAAGTCCACAGAGGCCCAAACTTGAATTGTATACACAGGCAGCTGCGTTCTCCTGTGGACAGCACTCACATCTCTGCAGGAGGGCTGGCACTGCGTCCTAGACACAGTGTCGCCAGATTGTGGGCACATAGACTAATAGTGAGAAATTTGGCGCTACAGCAACATTTTTGTGAAGTACCTGTAGATTCAAAATTCTCACTATACCCCTGAATAAAGTACTAGAAGGGTCTAGTTTCCAAAATAGGGTCACTTGTGGGGGTTTCTGCTGCAGAGGTGACCTAGGGGCCCTGCAAGTGCGACATGGTGCCAACAATTTATTTCAACTTTTAACAAAATTCAAATTATGCTCCTTTTGTTCCGAGCCCTATTGTTTGTCAAAACAGAGGGTTTTTTGCCACATATGGGGTATCACTGGGCTCATAAGAAATTGGATAACAAACTGTGTGATCCATTTTTGGTATTTCCTCTTGAAAAAGTGAGGAATTTTGTGCTAAAGCAACATTTTTCTGAAAAAAATTAAAATTTTCAATATGACTACCTAAGGTTATCAAATTCTATGAAGTATCTGTGCTTTCAAATGCACACTATACCCCTATATAAAATCCTTGAGGTGTCTAATTTCCATAATGGGGTCACTTGTGGGGGCGCTCCACTGTTTTGGCACCTCAGGGGGTCTGGAAAAACGCAACATGGCGTTCGCTAATGATTCCTGCCAATTTTGTAGTCAAATGGCGCTCCTTTCCTTCCGAGCCCTGCTTTGCACCCAAACAGTTGATTTCCACCATATATGATGTATCAGCCTACTCAGGAGAAATTGCACAATAAATTTTATGGTGCATTTGTCCTGTTACCTTTGTGAAAAAAAGCTACCTAGTTGAAGTAACAACTTTGTGGTAATTTTTTTTTATTTTCACAGCTCAAGTTATAAAATTATGTGAAGCACTTGGTGGTTCAGGGTATTCAACAAACATCTAGATAAATTCCTTGAGGGGTCTATTTTCCAAAATGTGGCTACATGTTGGGGAGCTTCACTGCGTAGGCACCTCAGGGGCTCTCCAAACGCAACATGGTGTCCGCTATTGATTTCAGCCAATTTTGCAGTCAAATGGCACTTCTTCCCTACCGAGCCCTGCCGTGTGCCCAAACAGTTGATTTCCACCACATATAAGGTATCGGCAAACTAAGGAGATTGAAGTAACAACTTTGTGGCAATTTTTTTTTTTATTTTCACTGCTCAACGTTATAAAATTCTGTAAAGCACCTGGGGGTTCAGGGTACTCACCAAACATCTAGATAAATTCCTTGAGGGGCCTAGTTTCCAAAATTGCATCATTTGTGGGGGGTTTCTGCTGTTTACGTACCTTAGGGGCCCTACGTATGCAACATGGTGCCTGCAATGTTTTTCAGCCAAATTTCATTTCCAAAATTCAAATATTGCTCCTTCCGTTCCAAGCCCTCCCATTTGAGCACACAAAGGTTTCTGACCACATGTGAGTTATCACCGCTCTCATAAGAAAATGGGTAACAAACGTTGGTGTCCAATTTTTGTAATTAGCTCTTGAAAAAGTGAGAAAAATGATGCTAAGGCAACATTTTTGAGAAAAAAAAGAAAATTTTCAATATAACGTTATCAAAATCTGTGAAGTACCTGTGGGTCCAAAATGCTCACTATATCCCTAGATAAAAGCCTTAAGGGGTCTAGTTTCTAAAATGGCATCACTTGAGAGGGGTTTCTGCTCTTTAGGTACCTTAGTGGACCTGTAAATACAACATGGTGCCTGCAATCTGTTTCAGCCAAATTTGTGTTGCAAAATTCAAATATTGCTCCTTCTGTTCTGAGCCCTCCCATTTGTCCAAACAGAGGTTTTTCACATGTGGGGTATCGGCGCACTCATAGGAAAATGGGTAACAAGTTTTGGGGTCCATTTTTTTTTGTTGTGTTATTTCTTCTAAAAGTGAATAAACTTGGAGTAGAGCAACATTTTTAGGTAAAATTTTATTTTTTGCTTTTTTTCATTCCCCATTGCTTTAGTTCCTGTGAAGCACCTGAAGGGTTAATAAACTTTTTGGACATGGTTTTGAGTACTTTGGGGGGTACAGTTTTTAGAATGGTGTCACTTTTAGGTCTTTCTGTCACCCAGGTCTCTCAAAATCACTTCAAATGTGATGTGGTCCCTAAAAAAATGGTTTTGTAAATTTTGATGTAAATATGAGAAATTGCTGATAAACTTTGAACGCTTCTAACTTCCTAACAAAAATAAAATTTGTTTCCAAAATTGATGATGTAAATTAGACAAGTGGGAAATGTTATCTATTAACTATTTTGTGTGACATAACTCTCTTGTTTAACGGTATAAAAATTAGAAAATTGCTAAATTTTTAACATTTTTTGCCAAAATTCAATTTTTTTTTTAGAAATAAACGCAAAAAATATTGTCCAAAATTTGGTAGTAACATGAAGTCCAATATGTGACGAAAAAACAGTCTCAAAATCACCGGGATCCATTGAAGCGTTCCAGAGCTATAACCTCATGAAGTGACACTGGTCAGAATTGCAAAATTTGGTCTGGACATTAAGGTGAAAATTCGCTCCGTCACTAAGGGGTTACTGGTACCCTCTTTGTATAGATGCAATGTTTTGATCACCTTTTATTGCATTTTAAAACATTTTGCAGCAACCAAAAATGTAATTGTGCCGTTTGCAACTTTTTTCTCGCCACTCCGTGTACTGATCAGATTAATTGATTTTATATTTTGATAGATCAGGCGTTTCTGAATATACCAAATATGTGTATGTTTTTTATTTTTTTTTAACTTTTATTTTCATTGGGGCGAATGGGGGGATTTGAACTTTTGTTTTTCTTAATTTTTTCATACTTTTAAAACCTTTTCTGTAACATTTTTTATTTATTTTACTAGTCCTCCTGGGGGACTTTGTCACGGCACAGTCCGATCGCCTGTGTATTTCTGCTAATCAAAACAGCATCGCTCTGATCAGCAGAGATGCCGCTTTCCTGTGAGTGCCGGCGCTCTGTCGGATCTCACAAGAAGTTCATCATGGTAGCGTCAGGGGACATAAGCTGACCCCGCACTGCCATGGCAATGCATTGCCACCCCTTAATCACATCATGGGGCCGCCGATGGCGGTGGGGAACAGCGCGATTTCTGCCGTGACCATTTAAATTGCATTATCAGTATTTGACAGCGCGATTTAAGGGGTTAACAGGCACAGGTGGATCTCCGATTCACCTGCGCCTGTTAGCTATACATGTCTGTTGATCAGATCAGCAGACATGTGTGGGGATTACCTCGAGCTTGCCGCTGGAACCCGTGGTAACCACAGGGACAAGACCAATGATGTACCAGTACATCATTGGTCATAAAGGGTTTAAGGTTCTACATGGTGTACATAATAAATATTGTTCAACTTTGATTTTTTGATAAGCTGTCTAGACAAAATAAAAAGTTAAGTTGGCAATCCTGCACACGAGCATCATGTACAGAAAACACATGTCACACCAGCACATTGCACACATCCTACACATAGGAGGCACTGGAGTTCAAGTCCTCTTCCTCTCTGAAAATGCAATTTGCACAGATCACATCACACAAGCATCATGCACTCGTGCACTCATGCACTCGTGCAATATCAGTATGATAATGACAAAAAATACATTGATATAGTTTGTTTATGCTTTACTACTTGCACAAAAATTCACTTTGTAAAAATTAAATCATTATTTTTTGCAACCATATACTGAGACCCATTTCCATAGACAGGCCCTTACAGGGGCTTTTTTTTTCATGAAACAAGCTATAGTTTTCACTACAGCCTCTTTCACATGTGCGTGTGTCCGGTACGTGTTAGGTTCATTTTCATATGTACCGGAGACACGGACACATGTAGACCCATTAAAAACAATGGGTCTGCACATATGTGCGTGTTTTCACAAGGACCGTGTGTCTGTGTGAAGCATATGGTATGTGTGTCCATGTGCTCCACACATAGACACGTCCTGTTTTTCTCCGGTAGCACGGATATCACTTTGCCCATACACTGATGCGCTCTGTGTGACATCAGTGTCACATGAACAGGAGAAAACACGTGTCTGTGAAATAAAATGCTTTCCTATACTCACCTGTCTCCAATGCTACTGTCTTCAGCCCTGATGTCACTTGCTTTCGACCCCCGCTTATTATGGTCATTGTGACTCTCCCACCCCAGGGCTTTGGGACACCCAGTGCCGGGCCGGACTAGTCCGGGGGTAGTCAGTGGTGGCAGGGCCCGGCTCCGTGACCCTGGCGAGGTCAACTAATATGGCAGTGGTGGGGATGGTAATATTAATTAAAGTTTGTGGAATATTCGTGACGCCACCTGTGGATTGTGACTATGGAGCCACCGCTGCTGAATGGGACCTCTGGGGCTGATGGATTAGCAGCTGGGATGGTTCTGCTCCCCACAGGTGGAGCGGTACCCCGGGGTACAGTTTCAAGGTTTTACTCACTGGTTCATGGCTGCAGCGAACTGGTCGCCCACTGGTGTGCTGGGATCTCCTGTCAGGGACCTCCGCCGATCCCGGGTATTTCTGGAAGTAAATGCCGGTGCACCCTTTTGTTGTGTCTCTTCCCTCGGCTGTCTTCAAGCCTTGACCTTTCTGGATAAACCTGTCTCGGCCTCCACCATAGGTTCTGGTCAAGAAGGCTTGCCTGAATGGATTCTTGCCCTCTTCCCAGAGGATCTACGGTGGGATGTGGCCCCCGGGCGCTTGCAACCACCCTGGGCCTTCGGTGTTTACTTTGGAAATGTCTTTCTTTCCTTGGTTTCTAGGGACCGTCCCTGGTTGCAGCCTGATCCCTCTACCCGATGTTCTAGTGGAACAGGCCACTAGCTTGAAAGCCTTTCAGTGGCCCTGGAATCCTTTCCTTTCCATCTGTGGTGTTACCTGGGCCTAGCTGGGCCCCAGGGTCTTCACCAGGAAGCTTCACTCTCTGTCGCTTTTCTGAGGTATCAACCTCTCTCTCGCTTTCTAACTCCTCACTTCTCACTCCTTCAACCAACTCTGTCTCACTACACTTGAACTTCCTGTCCCTGCTCTTTCTTTCTGTTGGCTCCTCCCACCTCCCCAGATGCTAGGCCCCACCCTATGGGAGAAGAGATGGGTCTTACGGCCCCAACAGCATGCAGCATGGTGGGTAGCTGCCACTATCCCCGATCCCAAAATATGCCTAACAATGGGTGTAATGTGAATTTGCCTGTGAACCGGCGTTTACTCCTGTCCTTACCCAGGATGGGACATCACACCTCTGGCTGAGGTGCAATGTCTCTGTGGCGACGGAAGCCTCAGGGGCGCCACAATTGCATATGCACTGCACTGAGGACCGGAAGCAGCAGCAGTGCCGGACACAGCAGCACCATGAACAGGTAAGTATAGAAATTCATGCTGTTCATGTGCTATGCAGATGTCACACAGATAGCACATTGACAGCACACGTTGAACACACACACGAACACACACACACACACATACACACCTACACCTCGGACCGTGCAAAACATCTTGTTTTTTGCACGGTCATGTGAAAGTGGCCTAAAAGAGATTTTGGAGTAGATCCGACTTTTCAATCACTTTTTATACCATTATTTGTTATTTTTTCGCATTCCTTATGTGGGATAAATGATAGTATTCTGTAACATATATATAACATAGAAAAAAGAAAGCTTAACACACTATAATGAAAAAGACATGGATCGCACATACCAAAAAATACAATGATCTAAAGATGTTAGGCAAAAAATTAAATAGAACGTGAGGTTCTTTGTTACCATTCTGATCAGACTGTAATAAGCCCACTGCCACGTCACGGTAAACCTCTTGAGTGAGTCCCTAATCTAAACATTAGAGTGCGGCACTGTGCACTAACCACTGCTGCAACAACAAAGCGCCAGCAGGGCAGGTGGACCTGGTGCCTCACAGCGCCCATGCTGCAAGGTGAAGCCCCCATGGCTCCAAGCCCCACCACCCCACTGACACGAAACCACCACAACAGCGGCCACCACACAGTACCAGCACCCAGTCAGAGGAGCTGTGCACTCACCTCCCACTGGCTCCCATATGTGAACTGGGAGCAAAAAATGGCTGACCCCTCTTGCAGTCTCCTGCTGATTAAAAACACCTGTGCTGAATGGGGGGAGTGCAGATCCAAGCAAAAAGAAGAGGGGGATAGAATGTTGTATAACACACTATGAAGAAAAAGACATGGATCGCACATCCCAAAAATACAATGATCTAAAGCCGCAAAAAATTAAATAGATCTGCACTCCCCCCATTTGGCACAGGTGATTTTAATCAGCAGGAGACTGCATGAGGGGTCCGCCTTTTTTGCTCCCAGGTCACTGGCGCATCAAAATCATCAAAATCTTCATAAAAACACTCTTTGTTGAAGAAAAATTAAAAAGTCACAAGTCCCACACAGACTATGACATTATTATTATTATTATTATTATTATTATTATTATTATTATTATTATTATTTTGTAGTAGTTGGTATCGGGCTTGCGACTTTTTTATTTTTCTTTAATAAAATGTTTTTTTCTAGTCTTACTGCAGCACTGCTTTTTTTCCATGCATCAATCATTCACATATGGTTGAGCTGACCTTTTCTTTTTCTCATACTTTTATAATATGGGTCGATACAACTATAATGATTGAAAATGTATATATTTTTTAAGTTTTAGTACTTTTTCAGACAAAAATATTTTTTTTGTTTTGTGATATTAAGTCATACCTTTTTCATTTTTTTTCTTTTCACAGAGCTGTGAAAGAGTTTGTTTTTTTTGCATGATGATTTATAGGGTTTTTGTGCTATTGGAATACAGAGGCATGCAAATGTTTGCGCACCCCTGGTTAAAATTACTGCTTTTGTGAACAGTTAAGCAAGTTGAAGATGAAAAGATCTCTAAAAGGCATAAAGTTAAAGATGACAAAAAAAACAAATATATATTTTTATCTTTAACATTTTTAAATTAACTAAAAAGGAAAATAGGCCTATGCAAAAGTTTGGGCACCCTGCATAATTAGTACTTAGTAGCACCCTTGTTGGCAAGTATCACAACTTAAGGCTATGTGCGCACAGTGCATTTTTCGCGGCGTTTTTGCGCGTTTTTCGGGTGCGTTTTTGGCCTCAAAACTGCATTACTTTGCTTCCCCAGCAAAGTCTATGAGTTTTCATTTTTGCTGTCCGCACACAACTTGTTTTTTAAACTGCGTTTTTGAGCTTAAAAAAAAATGGACATGTCAATTCTTTCCTGCGTTTTTCTGCGTTTTCCCCCCATGCAATGCATTGGAAAAACGCAGAAAACGCAGAGATCAAAAACGCAGCAAAATGCAGCAAAAAATGCACCAAATTGCGGTACAAACACATGCGTTTTTTGCCGCGTTTTTTTGCTGCGGGTGCGTTTTTGTGCGTTTTTAGCGGCCAAAACGCACAAAAACGCAGCGTCAAAAAAACGCAACGTGTGCACATAGCCTATAAACACTTTTTGTAGTAGCCAAGAGTCTTTCAATTCTTGTTTAAGGGATTTTCATCCATTCTTCCTTGGAAAAGTCTTCCAGTTCTTTGAAAATGCTTGGTCGTCTTGCATGCACTGCTCTTTTGAGGTCTAGCCACAAATTTCCAATGATGTTCAGATCAGGGATCTGTGAGGGCCAATGTAAAACCTTCAGCTTGAGCAATTGAGATAGTCTATTGTGGATTTTGGTGTTTGTTTAGGATCATTATCCATTTGTGGAAGCCTGTTTTCAACTTTATCTTCTTGGTGTTATGTTTGCATCAAGAATTTGTTGAAATTTCATTAAATCCATTCTTCTCTCTACTTGTTAAGTATTCCCAGTGCCATTGACTACAACACAACCCAAAGGAAATGTATGATCCATGCCCATGCTTAATGGTTGGTGAGATATTCTTTTCCTGAAATTCTGTGCCCCTTTTTCTCCACACATATGTTTGATCATTGTGGCCAAAGAGTTCTATTTTAACCTCATTGGTCCACAGGACTTGTTTCCAAAATGCTTCAGGCTTGTTTGGATGTACTTTTGCATACTTCTGACGCTGAATTTTATGGTGATGATGCTGGAGACGTTTTCTTCTGATGACTCTTCTATGAAAGCCATATTGGTGCAGGTGTCTCTGAACAGTTGAACAATGTAACACAATTCTCGAGTCTGCTAATTCTTCTTTAATGTCTTTTGCAGTCACATGGGGTTTCTGATTTGCCTGTTTAGCAATCCTGCAAGCAGCTTTTACAGAAATTTTGCTTGGCCTTTCAGATCTTATCTTGATCTCCAATGTTCCTGGTAACTGACATTTTTTAATTACGTTTCAAACTGAGGAAATCTTCTTGCAATCTTCTTATAGCTTTCTCCTGCTTTGTGGCCATCCACCATTTTAATTTTCAGAGTGCTAGGCAGCTGCTTAGAAGAACCCATAACTGCTGTGTTGGGGCTCAGGGTTAGAAGAGGCTGGGTTTATAAAGCAAGGAATTTTGCACCACCTGGCCTTTCCCAACAATGATAGTGAACAAACCATATACAAAACAGGCAAACTAAAGTCTGAAATGTTGGTCAAAATTATCTGAGCAGACAAATCTCCAAGGGTGTGGTGTCCAAACTTTTGCATAGGCCCATTTTATATTTTGTATTTTTTAAAATGTAAAAGATGAAAATATTTTGTATTTTTGCCTAAAATATAAAGGAAATGTGTCATCTTTAACTTTATGACTTTTAGAGATCATTTCATTTTTAACTTACTTATTTGTTTACAATAATAGTAATTTTGACCAGAGGTGCCCAAACTTTTGCATGCGACCGTACTTACAACTTATTGATTCATTTTAATATTTAATATAAAATAATAAGAAATACAAGGGAAAGTCCTCTACTTCTTACTCAATCAACTATTGGCACTGGCTCAAAAAACTGCATGAAAACGACAGTGGCATTTTTCCAAAAATTGTGAAGTAACCTTTAGGAGAAAACCAGACAGGAATTATTGTTGCTACACTTTTTTCCACAATTCTATTTATTTTGTTAATGTTAATAGAAAACAGAATGAATAACAGATGCCAAAAACATATCAGGTACTAAATTCACAAAATGTGATACTAATTTGTCCTTAGAATATACTGTTTATAGTGTAATTATTCCATAAAATATAGAAAGCCTCTGCTAAGTCTGTCTGGCTTTTAAAGTAAAAAATACAGACATATAACATAACAGTTTGAGGACTGACATCTCTTACACAATGGTGGATAATGATATATATTATCTTTTTTTATTATTATTATTATTATTATTATTATTATTATTATTATTATTATTAGTAGTAGTAGTAGTAGTAGTAGTAGTAATAATATATTATTAATAATATTAATAACTATAATAATAATAATAATAATAATAATAATAATAAAAATAATCAGCTTTCGAGAGAAAAAATGTTGCAGACCTGTGTAATAATAATAATAATTTTTATTTTTTATTTTTATTATTATTATTATTCACAGGTCTGCAAAACAAATTTTTTCGAGAGCTGTTTTGGTTATTCCACGTAATCTTTATGTTTTTGAGTGCGCTGAATCCGAAAATGACCTCCGTTTTTGTCATAGGACATCACGTTTTATGACAATTTAAAAAACTGTTAAATAAGACAATACCTCAAAATAAATGAAAATAGACTCATAAAATTAATTTTTTATTACAAATGTTGGATGGGTACATTGATCTCCACTTTGAAAGAGAAAGTATTTTAATATCATCAGCATTTGATTGATCAGGTTGTCTCTTGGAGGAGCATGAAAGTAGTCATAACAGGAGAAAAGGTAGCTTGTAGATGGAATATATTTTGGAACCTGGTGGTGAGAACTTAAAGGAACATTTGTAAATCCAGACCAACAGACCAAAAGTAGAGCAGAAATAATTTGTATTTGTTACAAGGCCAGCAGACATATGGGTTACTGATATTATTTTTATGTAAGAACGCAATAGTTTTGTTACACATGGCTAGTAAATAAAATCCTTCCTATATTACAATAAATCTTGAAAAATTATGTAATTGTTTTTAGAGATGGAAGATGTGGCTTGTTTGGAGAAGGTGGCTTCAAGTTACCTCTATCATGCTGAAGTATAGATAGTTTTTTGTTAAAGGGAACCTGTCATCAGAAATTTCGCCCAAAAGCTAAAAGATTCCCCCTCTGCAGCTCCTGGGCTGCATTCTAGGAAGGTCCCTGTTATTATTGTGCCCCATGTGAGACCAAAATAAAGCCTTTATAAAGTTCTACCTTTTTGTATGCAGCTTCTGTAAATCTGACACGGGGGCGGGCTCTCTGCCGTCCGTTATTCTGCCTCCTGGTCCTGTATGCCGCCCCCATCGCTCCTTTCCATATCTGATGCACCGCCCACTGCTCCAGCCATCCCCGCGCATGCCCAGTGCCAGTCTCACAGGACTGAGCAGTGTGACCGCTGGTGACGTGTGCGCAGGCAAGTGATTATGGGCGGGACTGTGACTGTTATCAGCAAGTACCCGGCCATAATCTTGTGAGCGCGCAAACCTCTCCAGCGGTCACACTGAGCTCAGTGTAGATGCTAGACTGTATGGGCTGCTTCCAGGGATGACGTCCCTTTGTCATGTGATAGTATTTCGAACACGCCCCTATCACATGACAAAGGGACGTCATCCCTGGAAGCAGCCCATACAGTCTAGCATCTACACTGAGCTCAGTGTGACTGCTGGAGAGGTTTGCGCGCTCACGAGATTATGGCCGGGTACTTGCTGATAACAGTCACAGTCCCGCCCATAATCACTTGCCTGCGCACACGTCACCAGCGGTCACACTGCTCAGTCCTGTGAGACTGGCACTGGGCATGCGCGGGGATGGCTGGAGCAGTGGGCGGTGCATCAGATATGGAAAGGAGCGATGGAGGCGGCATACAGGACCAGGAGGCAGAATAACGGACGGCAGAGAGCCCGCCCCCGTGTCAGATTTACAGAAGCTGCATACAAAAAGGTAGAACTTTATAAAGGCTTTATTTTGGTCTCACATGGGGCACAATAATAACAGGGACCTTCCTAGAATGCAGCCCAGGAGCTGCAGAGGGGGAATCTTTTAGCTTTTGGGCGAAATTTCTGATGACAGGTTCCCTTTAAGATCCATCACCTTCCAGAAGAGCGGAGTAAATTGTGGAGAATAGCTCATCAGTAGTCATTTCTAGCCAAGAAGGTTGGAGGATTATATTCATGTCTGCTGTGGAAATTGGTTCAAGTTCATTTCATCTGTAAAGTGCACTAAGGATAACTAAGAGTGGTATCATAATAAAATAGTTGGGAATTCTGCTATCATATTTTCACAAAACATATATACCGTATTTTTCGCTTTATAAGACGCACTTTTGTTCCCCCAAATTTTGGGGGAAAGTAGGGGGTGCGTCTTATAAACTGAATATACAGATTATATACTGCAGGGTCCAGGGGAGGTGGAGGCCGCTCTGGAGCGCTGCTGTGGGGGCTGGGGGGGTTGGTAGAGGCTTGTGAAGCTGCGGGCGGCAGCCTTTGATCTCCTGCACCCGCTCATATAATATGCACAGCCGCTGTCCACCACCATGGTGCTGAAACTGCATCGCGGCGATGGGCTGGGGGAGCTGCGCATATTATCTGCCTGTGTTTACCTTTGATCACACATGCCCCCTCCCCCTGTGTTAGCTATGGCCCGCATGCTGCTGCCCATAGTAAAATAATAAACTCTTTACTCACCTCCTCCAGCATGTCTGCCCGGTCTCCCTCCTGCTGCTGTGATCTTGCACGCAGAGATATCTCTCTCTGCTGTCCCGATCACATGACTGGCACTAGAACCAGGAAGTAGGAAGTGCAGGAGACACTGGAGGAGCTCAACTCCGAGGAGGGTGACACGAGACAGGACACTGCTGCGAAAGGAAAGGAGTTTATTTTACTAAAAGCAGCAACATGCGGGCGATATCTAACAGTGGGCCTTTGTGCCTACAAACAGTGGGCCTGTGTGCCTGCAAACAGTGGGCCTGTGTGCCTGCAAACAGTGGGCCTGTGTGCCTGCAAACAGTGGGCCTGTGTGCCTGCAAACAGTGGGGCTGTGTGCTTGCAAACAGTGGGCCTGTGTGCCTGCAAACAGTGGGCCTGTGTGCCTGCAAACAGTGGGCCCGTGTGCCTGCAAACAGTGGGCCTGCCACAGTGGGCCTGTGGGCCTGCCACAGTGGGCCTGCGGGCCTGGCCACAGTGGGCCTGCGGGCCTGGCCACAGTGGGCCTGCGGGCCTGGCCACAGTGGGCCTGTGGGCCTGGCCACAGTGGGCCTGCCACAGTGGGCCTGTGGACCTGGCCACAGTGGGCCTGTGAGCCTGGCCACAGTGGGCCTGTGGGCCTGCCACAGTGGGCCTGTGGGCCTGCCACAGAGGGCCTGTGGGCATTACTGGTGGACGTGTTCAATATAAGGTGGCCATATACAGATTAAGGTGGCTAATTTTAGGATGAGGGGGCTATGAGGGACATATACCCTATATTATTTGTTAGACGGAAACTGGCATTATAAGACAGACCCCATTTATTAAAAAATTCTCTATTCCTTCACCAAATTTGGGGGTGCATCTTATAATCAGGTGCGTCTTATAAAGCGAAAAATACGGTACTTTCACATACCATATACATATATATACATGTGACGCCCTGGGCAAGCCAGGGGTCACAGATCATAACACCACCACACCCTACACCCCAGATAGGTACACCAAAGCTACACCAAAAATCCTTGTTGCCTTCCTGTCCACACCAGGGGGTGGACCAGGCAGTTGGCTCCGCCCATTGAGGAGTTCACAGCCCTGGAGGCGGGAAAACCAGGCAGATAGAGTTTGGAGGAGGAAGTGAAAGGAGATAGAGTTAAGCTAGGGAAGTGAAGGAGGGAACAGGGGAGTTGAGTTTAGGAGTTGGAGTGAAGTGGTAGAGGAGCAAGAGAGAGGAGTAAAGTGGAAGAGACAGTGACAGTTGAGAAAGCCTGAAGTTGGTCCGGGTGTGTGCCCCGGACTGAGAACAGCAAGGTTAGCAGACGGCGGTTACCGTCTGCAGGAGAGGCTGCTTGGAGGTTGCCGAAAGGACCGTGGACGGGTGGTGGCCCGGCGGTACCGGAGCGGTATACGAAGAGAAGCCAGCACCATTGGCAGGGGCCTTTCGGATCCCGGCAAGGCTAGGAGTCGCCGTGAATTTGCCATATCCGTTAGTGAAGGGGACCTCTGGGTCTCCCAACAACCAAGTCCCGATTGAAGGCAACAGTCCAACCGTTAGAGAGAAGTAGGTTAGGACCCTGCTTCACCAATTAGGTGCTCTGGAGAAAAATATACATATGTAGGAAAGAACTCCGGCACTCTTAGTAACCCCAATAAGAGACTTAAGCAGTAGTGATGTTCAAATAGAATTTTTTATTCAGAGAAAAAGTCCATAAATAAACGTTTTTGACCTAATTCGGTCTTCCTCAGAAAGGACTTATCTATAACCAAGGTACAAACAAGAAAAAAATAATTATCATATACAGAGAATTTGTCATATGATAGTAATGATACAAAATAGAAAGTAAGATTAATAAGAAAAATAAAGTACCCTTATAGCCATGGAGAAGAATAGTGCTGTGAACGAACGTGAAAATTTGTGTATATAGACCACAAACCGAAAAGGATAAGTACAGGGGCATAAGCCAATCTCAAAGATAACCTAATGTACCTATGGAGATGCAGGGTAAAATTATGATCTTCCTTTGTAAGATCCTCCTTTATGGATCCACTGATTCAGAACAGACCTGATATTGTAGACAAAAGACCTTGTCTATACTTTTTAGCACAAGGACTTGTGTTCCTCATAAAAAATCCACAAATCATGTATAAGACATCATATCCTCACTACGGGTAATTTACCTGTTATAATGAAAAAGCGTTCTTTGAATAAGGGTTTTTTTAATATTTCTATCTGACGTCTTAATAGTTTCACGGGGAAATGACCTTACCACGTGTTTAGGCCGATCAGTTCATCTATTAAAAAGAGGAAAATTTATAATATGGAATTGTTGAAGGACTATTGTCTAAACAAAATATCACCTACCATTACGGTATGCAAACAGATGTAAAAATCAGCTGCCAATAGGACCATTCAATAGCATATATTCAGAATATCGTCCTATAAATTGGATATCTGTAAGAGGATAATTATAAGAAAAACACTATTATAAGAGTAGTCACTGATGTCTATCAGAATAAGACACTACAAGGTCTTTTCCTACCTTAAATGAGGTTGGATTGGACAATACTGAACAAAAGAGGAAAGCCCTCACGATTATGTTACTGCATAAAAGAAAGGAAAATACGATTTAAGATCTAAGGGAATCTGGTTGACCAGCTGCATCTCCAAAGGTACTTACCAAAGTGGACATATGTGTGTGGGGAACCGCTCCGTGGACTTCACTGTGAACATATGGCTGTGAGAGGGGTTTATAACTGCTAGCCAATCACCCGGGTACCGCCCTAATTGAAGGAGAAATTACATCATTGGAGTGACGCTCTCGTCATCCAATGATATGCTCCGGGATATCCCACGTGACGTCACTTCCTGTGAGCGTCACAGGAATAGAGGAAGTGACGTGTTTGGAATGATAGACACGTTACGTAACCTATGGATAAATCCAGCGAAATGTCACTTCCTGTGGGCGTCACAGGAACAAAGGAAGTGACGTGTTTGGAATGATAGACATGTTACGAAACCTATGGGGAAATCCCCGCTCCAAATGTCATGTGATAGCGGATGTACGTAATAGCAGGGAGCCGTAATACCTTCTCCAGTCATAATAGAGACATAATTAAATGAAAAAGGCATAATTCCTATATCGGTGCGGCTAATAATTAGAAAAGTGTGAACATGGGATTGCTATTCCAGTGATATTCCAGTGATTCTAGTAGTTCCTGAGCAAGTGATAGTGCTTAAGTGGTCTATGTATTCAGTAATTCTGAAAGAAATGAAAATAGAGTAATCAGTGATATATTTATAAATAAAACTATATAATCGAAATCTATTCAGAATGTATCACTTATCCCACAAGTGACATAACTAATATATACGGTCAAAATGGTTAATCGAAACCACTAACACACAGTTACCCAGATAGCCTGAAGCATTCCATAAGAGGTATAGACAGAAATTGATATAACATGTCACAGAGGCAAAAACAATGGTTTACAATAAAAGTTATGAATACCCAACGGTTGACGAGGAGTGTCACCATAAACTTCACAGAAATTTTTTTTTCTTATATATTAAGGAATTTCTTAGACAGGTCATCCCAAAATTGAATAAATACTGCAAAATCACTCCTAGTACATTCCTGACTCATACCTACGATTCAACCCATGGGGTTCCATCGTGTCTAGTGTAAAAATCCACCTAGCTTCCAACTCTCGTAAACGTTTAATTCTATCCCCCCCTCTACGAATTATGTCCACATGATCAATTACCTGGAAACGCAATTGTGATACTGAGTGGCCCATAGATATAAAATGTTGGGGAACTGGCAAAAGAACTCGTCCACAACGGATATCCGACTTATGTTTATTTATGCGGTCTCGGATATGTTGGACTGTCTCGCCAACATACCCGAGACCGCAAGGGCATTTTATGAGATAGATCACATAAGTACTATTACATGTGAACAACCCTCTAATCGGAAATACTTTTCCTGTTCTGGGATGAGTGAAGGTGGCGCTCCTTGTAACATTTGAGCATTGCGCACATCCCAGGCATGGAAGTGTGCCTTGTTGTTGGGTATTTAAGAATGTTTGTCGAGTTTTACGTAGGCCAGAGCCAATATCAGCACGGACTAAGTGATTCTTTAAATTGTTGGACCGTTTATAGCAAAATAAAGGTGGGTTTTTAAATTCTTTAATCTGTGGATAGGCAGTCGATAATAAAGGCCAATGTTGTAGCACAATGCGTTTCAGCATAGGAGAGAAGGGGTGATAGGTATTAACAAACGGGATCTGCTCCCCAGCTTGGCGTTGATTGATAGATTTACGTTCAGAGTAGGCGGCTATCGTAGGTGGATATCCTCTTTCTAGGAATTTGTTACACATCTCCTGACGTCTTAAAATCCTCGTGTCCTCATCAGATACCAAACGGTTGACCCTTAGATGCTGGGACATGGGTAATGCGTTTTTGACGTGTTTCGGGTGATTGCTACTATATAATAATAGGCTGTTCCTATCTGTTGGTTTTGTGTAGATGTCGGTCTTAAGTATTCCATCAGGTTGTTTAATGACTAGACAGTCTAAGAAATTAATTTGTTGAATATCAAACTGAATAGTGAAGGTTAGCCCTTCCATACAGGTGTTGATATTAGAAAAAAATTCAGTCAAAGAGTCCTGACTTCCATCCCAAATAAGAAATACATCATCGATGTAACGACGCCACATCAGAGCATGTTTCATGATCAATGGATGTGAGTGAACAAACTTTTCCTCAAAATGCGTCATGAAAATATTAGCGTAGGGGGGTGCCATGTTAGACCCCATGGCAGTCCCCCTACGCTGATAGTAAAACTGGTCCTGGAAGAGAAAGTAGTTCTTCTCCAGAATGACCTGTAATAATTCCATACAAAATTCTTCATTCCCCACCGGTAAGGTGGTATAGTGATCAAGAAACCACCTGACAGCCTGCACACCACCCTCATGGTTGATGCTGGTGTACAGGCTGTTCACGTCAAGACTCACAAGAAGAGCGGTAGGGGGAACATGATGTAATTCTGAAATAATTTCAAGAAAATGTGATGTATCTCTGATGTAGGATGGTGTCATCGAGACAAATGGAGACAAGATTTTTTCCACAGTTTTCGCAAGTGGTGATAACACTGAATCTGTCGAAGCGACAATGGGCCTACCTGGAGGGTGTGCAAGATTTTTGTGCACCTTAGGAAGGGTATAAAAAACCGGTATAACCGGATGTGGATTATTCAAAAATTCTACAAGTTTTTGGTCAATGATCCCTAGATCCAGATATCTCTTAGAAATCTGTCTAATCAATAAAGCAATGTGTGAAGTGGGATCTGAATCAATGGGTTCATATGTATCCCTGACAGCCAATTGTCCAAGTATTTCTGAGACATAATAGTTCTTGTCTAAAATAACAATAGCCCCGCCTTTATCAGCCGGTTTGATAACTATAGATGTATTGTTTTTGAGACTCGTGATGGCTCTACTCTCGTCAACCGTAAGGTTATTCCTAATATGAAAATCGCCTGTATGAATCCTTTTATTTAACTCATTGATATCAGCGGACACCAGGTCTACATAAGTCTCTACCGGATGATAACAACGAGGTGGTTTGAAATTACTTGGGACCGTAAGGTTCAGTCCCCTTACAGAAAAACAAATTTTCTCCTCACCGGTTATAGGATTGTCATTTATAGGTCTCCCAGACTCGTTCTGTAAAAAATGAGTCTTAAGGCGGATGGCACGAAAGAATCGTTGTAGTTCTTGTTCGATAATAAAAGGATCATAAGAGGGCGTGGGGCAAAAGGAAAGACCCCTTTGTAGAACTACATATTCGGAAGGGGATAATGAGTATGCCGAGATGTTAATAACCAAGTTGGTGTTACCTGAGATCGGGTCCAAATTCTGTCTCCTCGAGGACGCCAATTGGGATCTCCGCCCCCTCCTTGTTGCCTTCTTCTTGGTTGGGGTCGTCGTGGCCCTAAAAAAGGAGGTGGGGCTTGTCGTTGAGGTCGTGATTCGACATCCGAATTGTCTGAAGATGAATAACCCCCAAATCCTGTTGGTCGTCTGCCATTGAAATAATCGCCAGCACGCCATCTGTAAACAACACCTTTCGAATAATCTTCCTGATCTCTTAGGAATTTATTCCTTTTTCTGTTCTCTAGGTCCCTCCGAAATTCAGATAAAGTGTCATCCGTCTTTTTCTTGAGAAGAGAGAGATCTGCTGGTGATAATGTCTGTTTCAACTGGTCCTCCGCCGCTCTGATGCTATCCGCAGCTTGGCTTAATTCTTTCTGTAAAAAATCAATAGTTAGGGTAATAATGTCCATCGAACACTTGTTAATTATCGCCTCAAAGCGATCGCAATATTCCACATTATCAGAAAAAAGGGTTGGTTTTAATTGGACTCTCAGTCCTCTAGGTATGCGCTTAGAGCGATGGTACTCCGCTAAAGTAATGGAATGGAGTTCAAGTGCCGTGTGTCGTCGTAATTCTTTCTCTAAATCCCTCTTGCGGAGATCCTCCGATGGAATGCTCAGGAAACTACCTGATGACGTGACCTTAGATACAATAGTATTGGATTCCTCTTCATTATATGAGAAGGTTGAAAAATGTGATTGTGACATGAATTCCTAAATTCTCCAAAAGGAGGAGGGTACAAAAATTTCGTATACAATGACTCTGTATGAACCCACAAGAAAAGGGAAAAATTCCTCTGTTTTCACTCTTAGGGGTTTTTTGGGAGCAAGGGTCAAAAATATATAGTCAAGTAGGTTAGGACCCTGCTTCACCAATTAGGTGCTCTGGAGAAAAATATACATATGTAGGAAAGAACTCCGGCACTCTTAGTAACCCCAATAAGAGACTTAAGCAGTAGTGATGTTCAAATAGAATTTTTTATTCAGAGAAAAAGTCCATAAATAAACGTTTTCGACATAATTCGGTCTTCCTCAGAAAGGACTTATCTATAACCAAGGTACAAACAAGAAAAAAATAATTATCATATACAGAGAATTTGTCATATGATAGTAATGATACAAAATAGAAAGTAAGATTAATAAGAAAAATAAACTGGATTCTTCTTCTGGAGAAGAACTACTTTCTCTTCCAGGACCAGTTTTACTATCAGCGTAGGGGGACTGCCATGGGGTCTAACATGGCACCCCCCTACGCTAATATTTTCATGACGCATTTTGAGGAAAAGTTTGTTCACTCACATCCATTGATCATGAAACATGCTCTGATGTGGCGTCGTTACATCGATGATGTATTTCTTATTTGGGATGGAAGTCAGGACTCTTTGACTGAATTTTTTTCTAATATCAACACCTGTATGGAAGGGCTAACCTTCACTATTCAGTTTGATATTCAACAAATTAATTTCTTAGACTGTCTAGTCATTAAACAACCTGATGGAATACTTAAGACCGACATCTACACAAAACCAACAGATAGGAACAGCCTATTATTATATAGTAGCAATCACCCGAAACACGTCAAAAACGCATTACCCATGTCCCAGCATCTAAGGGTCAACCGTTTGGTATCTGATGAGGACACGAGGATTTTAAGACGTCAGGAGATGTGTAACAAATTCCTAGAAAGAGGATATCCACCTACGATAGCCGCCTACTCTGAACGTAAATCTATCAATCAACGCCAAGCTGGGGAGCAGATCCCGTTTGTTAATACCTATCACCCCTTCTCTCCTATGCTGAAACGCATTGTGCTACAACATTGGCCTTTATTATCGACTGCCTATCCACAGATTAAAGAATTTAAAAACCCACCTTTATTTTGCTATAAACGGTCCAACAATTTAAAGAATCACTTAGTCCGTGCTGATATTGGCTCTGGCCTACGTAAAACTCGACAAACATTCTTAAATACCCAACAACAAGGCACATTTCCATGCCTGGGATGTGCGCAATGCTCAAATGTTACAAGGAGCGCCACCTTCACTCATCCCAGAACAGGAAAAGTATTTCCGATTAGAGGGTTGTTCACATGTAATAGTACTTATGTGATCTATCTCATAAAATGCCCTTGCGGTCTCGGGTATGTTGGCGAGACAGTCCAACATATCCGAGACCGCATAAATAAACATAAGTCGGATATCCGTTGTGGACGAGTTCTTTTGCCAGTTCCCCAACATTTTATATCTATGGGCCACTCAGTATCACAATTGCGTTTCCAGGTAATTGATCATGTGGACATAATTCGTAGAGGGGGGGATAGAATTAAACGTTTACGAGAGTTGGAAGCTAGGTGGATTTTTACACTAGACACGATGGAACCCCATGGGTTGAATCGTAGGTATGAGTCAGGAATGTACTAGGAGTGATTTTGCAGTATTTATTCAATTTTGGGATGACCTGTCTAAGAAATTCCTTAATATATAAGAAAAAATTTTTTCTGTGAAGTTTATGGTGACACTCCTCGTCAACCGTTGGGTATTCATAACTTTTATTGTAAACCATTGTTTTTGCCTCTGTGACATGTTATATCAATTTCTGTCTATACCTCTTATGGAATGCTTCAGGCTATCTGGGTAACTGTGTGTTAGTGGTTTCGATTAACCATTTTGACCGTATATATTAGTTATGTCACTTGTGGAATAAGTGATACATTCTGAATAGATTTCGATTATATAGTTTTATTTATAAATATATCACTGATTACTCTATTTTCATTTTTTTCAGAATTACTGAATACATAGACCACTTAAGCACTATCACTTGCTCAGGAACTACTAGAATCACTGGAATATCACTGGAATAGCAATCCCATGTTCACACTTTTCTAATTATTAGCCGCACCGATATAGGAATTATGCCTTTTTCATTTAACTATGTCTCTATTATGACTGGAGAAGGTATTACGGCTCCCTGCTATTACGTACATCCGCTATCACATGACATTTGGAGCGGGGATTTCCCCATAGGTTTCGTAACATGTCTATCATTCCAAACACGTCACTTCCTTTGTTCCTGTGACGCCCACAGGAAGTGACATTTCGCTGGATTTATCCATAGGTTACGTAACGTGTCTATCATTCCAAACACGTCACTTCCTCTATTCCTGTGACGCTCACAGGAAGTGACGTCACGTGGGATATCCCGGAGCATATCATTGGATGACGAGAGCGTCACTCCAATGATGTAATTTCTCCTTCAATTAGGGCGGTACCCGGGTGATTGGCTAGCAGTTATAAACCCCTCTCACAGCCATATGTTCACAGTGAAGTCCACGGAGCGGTTCCCCACACACATATGTCCACTTTGGTAAGTACCTTTGGAGATGCAGCTGGTCAACCAGATTCCCTTAGATCTTAAATCGTATTTTCCTTTCTTTTATGCAGTAACATAATCGTGAGGGCTTTCCTCTTTTGTTCAGTATTGTCCAATCCAACCTCATTTAAGGTAGGAAAAGACCTTGTAGTGTCTTATTCTGATAGACATCAGTGACTACTCTTATAATAGTGTTTTTCTTATAATTATCCTCTTACAGATATCCAATTTATAGGACGATATTCTGAATATATGCTATTGAATGGTCCTATTGGCAGCTGATTTTTACATCTGTTTGCATACCGTAATGGTAGGTGATATTTTGTTTTGACAATAGTCCTTCAACAATTCCATATTATAAATTTTCCTCTTTTTAATAGATGAACTGATCGGCCTAAACACGTGGTAAGGTCATTTCCCCGTGAAACTATTAAGACGTCAGATAGAAATATTAAAAAAACCCTTATTCAAAGAACGCTTTTTCATTATAACAGGTAAATTACCCGTAGTGAGGATATGATGTCTTATACATGATTTGTGGATTTTTTATGAGGAACACAAGTCCTTGTGCTAAAAAGTATAGACAAGGTCTTTTGTCTACAATATCAGGTCTGTTCTGAATCAGTGGATCCATAAAGGAGGATCTTACAAAGGAAGATCATAATTTTACCCTGCATCTCCATAGGTACATTAGGTTATCTTTGAGATTGGCTTATGCCCCTGTACTTATCCTTTTCGGTTTGTGGTCTATATACACAAATTTTCACGTTCGTTCACAGCACTATTCTTCTCCATGGCTATAAGGGTACTTTATTTTTCTTATTAATCTTACTTTCTATTTTGTATCATTACTATCATATGACAAATTCTCTGTATATGATAATTATTTTTTTCTTGTTTGTACCTTGGTTATAGATAAGTCCTTTCTGAGGAAGACCGAATTAGGTCGAAAACGTTTATTTATGGACTTTTTCTCTGAATAAAAAATTCTATTTGAACATCACTACTGCTTAAGTATCTTATTGGGGTTACTAAGAGTGCCGGAGTTCTTTCCTACAACCGTTAGAGAGAGACATCGCCACCGCCAAGGCACCAGTTTCTCAGGGCCAGCGCCTGCGGGCAAAGAGGGGCTCCTCCGGCACATATCCAAGCCGTGGAGCGGGTTACCGGTGGGAACCCATCGCTACCAACATCATCATAGGTGCAGGAAAAGGGACCGTCACCGTCAACTACTGGGGAAAAGCAACAGCAGCCGTCCGTGGGAACCGTCTTTCCAGCCGTGTGTTTTACCGAGAACTGTGTCCCCGTCTCAGGCTGAGTGAGTACCACAGTGCCGTGAGGCACCGCGCTGCCCCCGCGTCCCTGCACCCCACCAAGCCCTGCACCGGCCCCGCCATCCCTCATCACCCACCTCATCACTGGGCCCCGGGACAACTACCCCCTACCCACGGAGGGGAGAACCAACAACTTTGCTGCTCCCTGTCACTGCTCCCGGGATCCCCATACAGAGCAGCGGTGGTGTCCACACAATCACCACAACCGTGGGTGGCGTCACGGACAATAAACAATCCCAAAAACTAAACCCCTTTTCACTCACGGGCGAGGAGCGCCGCTCGAGTCCCCGGGATTCGGCACATCGCTCGAGCCACCGAGCAGCAGCAGGCCGCAGCAGCAGCGGCAGCCGGACCCGAGCAGTGGGAGAGCGCGGCGTCCCCTCCTCCGCCCGTGACAACTTGGCGTCACGAACAGGATCTTACCGCTCTGCCGTTGGGTAGAGGTGCGCCTTGTTACCGCCGGAGGTGGCCGGCCGAAAAATCTCAGAAGCCGCGATCTTTGGCGCGAAAAGTTCCCGCTCGAGCGTCTTCTCGAGTAGCGGAGGCGCGAAGGCCAAGACCCCGCCCCGATAGAAGAGGAGCCGGAAAGAGGCTAAGGGGGATGAAATGGCGACTGGACGCATGTAGCCGTGGCTATAAAAGCGGGGACGCCAGGACTCTGCAGCCATCTTGTTCCTGGGAGAAGCCGCCAGCAACATGTGGATGCCGTCCCGCAGCACCATAGCCCCCGTGCCTGGAACCGCGGCGTTGGTGGAGATCCGGACCGCGCAGCTCTACCAGAGGCTGCAAGTCAAAATGCAGCTCCTCCTGGAGGAGTGGGAGACCGACATGGCGGATGTCATAGCGACCGTGCGGAGATGCGAGGAGGAAGCGGAGGAAGGGAGGGTGAGTGACCCACGCCCCGATGCCCTTGAAGGGCCGGTCATCGCGGCTGCGGGACCCGGTCTAAACCCTCTCGCCCTGCTGCCTCCCTCGCTCGCCACCCTTCTCGGAAGCCATGACGCCGCCACTAGGCCCGCTACCACCGCAACCGGTAGCGATACCCAGCATGCCCGCCCAGGCGGGCCGACCTGTAGCCGGAGCCCGTAGTCAACCGGAGGTGCTGCCATGGAAAGCCCCGAAAACCGAACCGGAGGCGTCTCCCGAGAAGTCCCCTGAGCCGGAGCCGATAGCCGCTCCGTGCCGAAGGCCCAGCAGTGGAAAGCCCCTGTGCCCATCCCCCACACCTCGGCTGAGGTTGCGCCGGGTTGCCGATGCAAGGCAGCGTCTAAGGCCAAGTCACCGCGGGACCTGCCGCCCAGATCCCCAGCAGTGGGCAATGTTCAACAGGTCTCGCGGGGCCCGACCCGTGCGCCGGAGCTCGCAGCAGAGCCGTACTGGGACAGGGAGCCGGTACCGTTGGGCCTGGAGATTGAAGAGAGGGAAAGAAGGAAGGCGGAGTTGGTGGCCCGTGCAATCCGGGAAAAAGAGAACCTCCGTCAGGCAACTTTCCGTGTCCGGGGCCCGTTGTATGAAGGGCAGGTGAGGCGGTTTGATGTCCGCCGGGGCTATGGATTCATATATGAACTGGGCCTGGAGGCCGAAGTGTTTATAGCCCGGCGGGATGTGAATGCTCATCTGCCAGAGGAGCACCCCGGTCGTAACCTGATGCCGGGCGACATAGTCCAATATACCCGGCACTGTGGGGAGAGGGGGTGGTTCGCGCTGGATGCTAAGTTGAGGGGCAGCCAGGAGTCCCATGTGAGCGCTGCGCCCCCTCCCTCAGGTGATGTCGAGGACTCAGAATGATGGCAGCGGAGCACCGTTGCACCGTCCCCGTTGGGACCACAACTGTGTGTGTTTGAAAGTTTGAAAAGTTTTACCAAAGATGATAAGTGATTAAACCGAAGATTTACCTGATTACCGTGATTGGAACCGGCCGTTGCCGACATTGTTGTCCCCGTGGGGACCGCTTGAAAAGTTGCATAAAGAACTCTTTATGAACAGGCCCGAAAACTTGCAGGGCAACCACAAACGTTAGTGGCTTGTAAATAAAATATGTTTGTTGCAGCTACCGTTACCGCCTCCGGAGAGGCAGGTTGGAGGGAGGGCCCACAGTGGAGCAGGCTGGGGCCCAGCCACCACCGGACCCGGTGGCTACCCTCTGGAGGGGAAGGACAGATCCCGCTCGGGTAACTGGTTCAGGACTGGGGTCAAGGGGTGCTGCCTGGGTTTTAGGGGCAGCATCAGGGCCAGGTTACTTGGGTGGGAGAGAGCGGCAGCAGCAACCATTTGAAATGTTACGTAACGTTTAAGCAAAGCACCTCCCGATGTGGGATGAAGTTATTTTACTTGTATGTCATGTTTTTATATCTTTTCAGAAAAATAAAACTGGTGTTGGACGGGCTGCCCGCGGACGGTCTGCATTTTGCTAAGGGGGAATGTGATGCCCTGGGCAAGCCAGAGGTCACAGGTCATAACACCACCACACCCTACACCCCAGATAAGTACACCAAAGCTACACCAAAAATCCTTGTTACCTTCCTCTAGGGGCTGATGTCCACACCAGGGGATGGGCCAGGCAGTTGGCTCCGCCCACTGAGGACTTCACAGCCCTGGAAGCGGGAAAACCAGGCAGATAGAGTTTGGAGGAGGAAGTGAAAGGAGATAGCGTTAAGCTAGGGAAGTGAAGGAGTCAACAGTGGAGTTGAGTTTAGGAGTTGGAGTGAAGTGGTAGAGGAGCAAGAGAGAGGAGTAAAGTGGAAGAAACAGTGACAGTTGAGAAAGCCTGAAGTTGGTCCGGGTGTGTGCCCCGGACTGAGAACAGCAAGGTTAACAGACGGCGGTGACCGTCTGCAGGAGAGGCTGCTTGGAGGTTGCCGAAAGGACCGTGGACGGGTGGTGGCCCGGCGGTACCGGAGCAGTATACGAAGAGAAGCCAGCACCATTGGCAGGGGCCTTTCGGATCCCGGCAAGGCTAGGAGTCGCCGTGAATTTGCCATATCCATTAGTGAAGGGGACCTCTGGGTCTCCTAACAACCAAGTCCCGATTGAAGGCAACAGTCCAACCGTTAGAGAGAGACACCGCCACCGCCAAGGCACCAGTTTCTCAGGGCCAGCGCCTGCGGGCAAAGAGGGGCTCCTCCGGCACATATCCAAGCCGGGAGCGGGTTACCGGTGGGAACCCATCGCTACCAACATCATCATAGGTGCAGGAAAAGGGACCGTCACCGTCAACTACTGGGGAAAAGCAACAGCAGCCGTTCATGGGAACCGTCTTTCCAGCCGTGTGTTTTACCGAGAACTGTGTCCCCGTCTCAGGCTGAGTGAGTACCACAGTGCCGTGAGGCACCGCGCTGCCCCCGCGTCCCTGCACCCCACCAAGCCGTGCACCGGCCCCGCCATCCCTCATCACCCACCTCATCACTGGGCCCCGGGACAACTACCCCCTACCCACGGAGGGGAGAACCAACAACTTTGCTGCTCCCTGTCACCGCTCCCGGGATCCCCATACAGAGCAGCGGTGGTGTCCACACAATCACCACAACCGTGGGTGGCGTCACGGACAATAAACAATCCCAAAAACCAAACCCCTTTTCACTCACGGGCGAGGAGCGCCGCTCGAGTCCCCGGGATCCGGCCCATCGCTCGAGCAGCAGCAGGCCGCAGCCGGACCCGAGCAGTGGGAGAGCGCGGCGTCCCCTCCTCCGCCCGCGACATACATATATATATATATATATATATATATATATATATATATATATATATATACTAGCTGTAGTACCCGGGCGTTGCCCGGGATAGTAACTGTCTCTCTGTCTCTCTCCCAGTCTCTGTCTGTCTGTCTCGCTGTCTCTTTCCTTGTCGGTCTGTTTCTATCTCTCTGTATTTTCATTAGTCTATCTGTCTCAATCTCTGTATCTGTCTGTCTCTCTCTCTCTCTCTGTCTCTTTGCCCGGGCTGTCTCTTTTACCGGGCTGTCTCTTTCCAGGTCTGTCTCTTTGCCCGGCTGTCTCTTTCTCCGGCTATCTCTTTTCCTGGCTGTCTCTTTCTGTCTGTATCTCTGTCTCTTTCCCCGTCTGTCTCTGTCTTTTTCTGTCTCTCTCTCACACATGCTTTTTATACAAACAGTTTATTTTGTTCCTATAGCAACCACTGATAATAATAATTTATTCATTTATATAGCGCTATTAATTCCCCAGTGCTTTACATGCATCAGCAATACTGTCCCCACAATCTAAGGTCCCTATCAGTATATTTTTGAATTGTGGGAGGAAACCGGAGTACCCGGAGGAAACCCACGCAAACACGGGAAGAACATACAAACCCCTTGCAGACAGTGTCCTTGGTGGGATTTGAACCGAGGACCCCAGCGCTGCAAGACTACAGTGCTAACCAGTGAGCCACCGTGCCGCCCAGGATAGTTGGTATTAATAGTCATAGCTCCCAACTCCATTCACTTTAATGGCGGCAGGATTTTTGGCGAGTAATTGTAAAGCGTGGAGTTAAATTTTGCCACCCAAACATAGTCTATGAGGTTCCCTGGGTCACATGGAGTGTCTGTGCAAAATTTCGTGATTGTAAATGCAATGGTGCGGATTCCTTTAACGGACATACATACACACATGCATACACACATACACACATACACACACACACATACACTCAGCTTTATATATTATATATATATATATATATATATATTTATATATACACAGTTAGGTCCAGAAATATTTGGACAGTGACACAATTTTCGCGAGTTGGGCTCTGCATGCCACCACATTGGATTTGAAATGAAACCTCTACAACAGAATTCAAGTGCAGATTGTAACGTTTAATTTGAAGGTTTGAACAAAAATATCTGATAGAAATTGAAGGAATTGTACACATTTCTTTACAAACACTCCACATTTTAGGAGGTCAAAAGTAATTGGACAAATAAACCAAACCCAAACAAAATATTTTTATTTTCAATATTTTGTTGCGAATCCTTTGGAGGCAATCACTGCCTTAAGTCTGGAACCCATGGACATCACCAAACGCTGGGTTTCCTCCTTCTTAATGCTTTGCCAGGCCTTTACAGCCGCAGCCTTCAGGTCTTGCTTGTTCGTGGGTCTTTCCGTCTTAAGTCTGGATTTGAGCAAGTGAAATGCATGCTCAATTGGGTTAAGATCTGGTGATTGACTTGGCCATTACAGAATGTTCCACTAATTTGCACTCATGAACTCTTGGGTAGCTTTGGCTTTATGCTTGGGGTCATTGTCCATCTGTACTATGAAGCGCCGTCCGATCAACTTTGCGGCATTTGGCTGAATCTGGGCTGAAAGTATATCCCGGTACACTTCAGAATTCATCCGGCTACTCTTGTCTGCTGTTATGTCATCAATAAACACAAGTGACCCAGTGCCATTGAAAGCCATGCATGCCCATGCCATCACGTTGCCTCCACCATGTTTTACAGAGGATGTGGTGTGCCTTGGATCATGTGCCGTTCCCTTTCTTCTCAAAACTTTTTTCTTCCCATCATTCTGGTACAGGTTGATCTTTGTCTCATCTGTCCATAGAATACTTTTCCAGAACTGAGCTGGCTTCATGAGGTGTTTTTCAGCAAATTTAACTCTGGCCTGTCTATTTTTGGAATTGATGAATGGTTTGCATCTAGATGTGAACCCTTTGTATTTACTTTCATGGAGTCTTCTCTTTACTGTTGACTTAGAGACAGATACACCTACTTCACTGAGAGTGTTCTGGACTTCAGTTGATGTTGTGACCGGGTTCTTCTTCACCAAAGAAAGTATGCGGTGATCATCCACCACTGTTGTCATCCGTGGACGCCCAGGCCTTTTTGAGTTCCCAAGCTCACCAGTCAATTCCTTTTTTCTCAGAATGTACCCGACTGTTGATTTTGCTACTCCAAGCATGTCTGCTATCTCTCTGATGGATTTTTTTTTCTTTTTTTTCAGCCTCAGGATGTTCTGCTTCACCTCAATTGAGAGTTCCTTAGACCGCATGTTGTCTGGTCACAGCAACAGCTTCCAAATGCAAAACCACACACCTGTAATCAACCCCAGACCTTTTAACTACTTCATTGATTACAGGTTAACGAGGGAGACGCCTTCAGATTTAATTGCAGCCCTTAGAGTCCCTTGTCCAATTACTTTTGGTCCCTTTAAAAAGAGGAGGCTATGCATTACAGAGCTATGATTCCTAAACCCTTTCTCCGATTTGGATGTGAAAACTCTCATATTGCAGCTGGGAGTGTGCACTTTCAGCCCATATTATATATATAATTGTATTTCTGAACATGTTTTTGTAAGCAGCTAAAATAACAAAACTTGTGTCACTGTCCAAATATTTCTGGACCTAACTATATATATATATATATATATATATATATATATATATACAGTAGATATATACATATATATATATGCACTGTATCATATATATATATATATATATATATATATATATAGTGCCTTGCAAAAGTATTCAGCCCCCTTGACTTTTTCTACCTTTTCCCACATTTCAGGCTTCAAACACAAAGATAAAAATTTTTAATTTTATGGTGAAGAATCAGCAACAAGTGGGACACAATTGTGAAGGTGAATGATATTTATTGCTTATTTTACATTTTTGTAAAAAATAAAAAAGCTGAAAATTGGGGCATGCAATATTATTCGGCCCCTTTAAGTTAATACTTTGTAGCGCCACCATTTGCTGCGATTACAACTGCAAATCGCTTGGGGTATGTCTCTATCAGTTTTGTACATCAAGAGACTGAAATTCTTGCCCATTCTTCCTTTGCAAATAGCTGGAGCTGAGTGAGGTTGGATGAAGAGCGTTTGTGAACAGCAGTTTTCAGCTCTTTCCACAGATTCTCGATTGGATTCAGGTCTGGACTGTGACTTGGCCATTCTAACAGCTGGATACGTTTATTTGTGGACCATTCCATTGTGGATTTTGCTTTATGTTTGGGATCATTGTCTTGTTGAAAGACAAATCTCTGTCCCAGTCTCAGGTATTTTGCAGACTTCAACAGGTTTTCTTCAAGAATGGTCCTGTATATGGCTCCATCCATCTTCCCATTAATTTTTACCATCTTCCCTGTCCCTTCTGAAGCAAAGCAGGCCCAAACCTTGAAGCTGACACCACCATGTTTGACAGTGGGGATGGTGTGTTCATGGTCATGAGCTTCATTGCTTTTATGCCAAACATATCATTTGGCATTGTGCCCAAAAAGTTTGATTTTGGTTTCATCTGATCAGAGCATTTTCTTCCACATGTTTGGTGTGTCTCTCAGGTGGCTTGTGGCAAACATTAAACAACACTTTTCATGGATAACTTTGAGAAATGGCTTTCTCCTTGCCACTCTTCCATAAAGGCCAGATTTGTGCAGTGTACGACTCATTGCTGTCCTATGGACAGACTCTCCCACCTCAGCTGTAGATCTTTGCAGTCCATCCAGAGTGATCATGGGCCTCTTGGCTGAATCTCTGATCAGTTTTCTCTTTGTTTGACATGAAATTTTTGAGGGACGGACGGGTCTTGGTAGATTTGCAGTGGTATGATACTCCTTCCATTTCAATATAATCGCTTACATGAGTGCTTCTTGGGATGTTTATAGTTTTGGAAATCTTTTTGCAACCAAATCCGGCTTTAAGCTTCTCCACAATAGTATCACGGATCCTCTATGAACTTCCGGAGTGAGTTTGCTGCACTGAAAGTAAAGGGGACGAATAATATTGCACGCTCCAATTTTCAGTTTTTTATTTTTTACAAAAATTTAAAATAAGCAATAAATATCGTTCACCTTTACAATTGTGTTCCACTTGTTGATTCTTCATCATAACATTTATTTATTTTTTATCTTTATGTTTGAAGCCTCAAATGTGGGAAAAGGTTGAAAAATTCAAGGGGGCCGAATACTTTCGCAAGGCACTATATATGTATACTATATATATATATATATATATATACATAGATATATATATATATATATATATATATATATATATATATAATCTCACGTACTATACATTACCACTTACCACATATTATTACAGAATCCCACAAAGTTCCATATTTCACGTATTTCCGTATATTTTCATGTTTCATATTACCACTTGTTGCAATTTTCATATTGACAAACTTCATTAAGTTGTTTTTAAAAACTAAATTAGATTTTACTATTTATTGTACATTGAATTGGTCTATTGTTGTCAAATTTGTAGTAACATGCTGCTATGAGATTGTATTATTTTACTGTACTGTTTTATTGTATTTATAATGTGCAGAAGAAATTATTTTCTACTTCTCATTTGTCCTTCTTTTTGGCTACAAGGACAAAAATGAAGGTCCGGGAATAGAGAGAAGAGATTTCCCCTGCCTTGGCTGAATGTGTCAGTTGAGTTGTGGAGAGATTTGCTATGTGCCGCAGGCTTCGCTTGGAAGGTCCAGTGCAACACACTGGCTAATTTAATGTGGCATTTCCTTGAAAACCGTCCCTTTGTTCAAGACAATACGAGGCTACCTAACAATGCTTACAGGGCCTCATATTTAGTGTTCTGAATTATGTAACATCTTCATTTTATGCATTAAATGGAAGACAGCTGACAGCTCAGGATTCAGCTCTGAAAAGAAATGATAAATCAATGCGCTGGATATAGATTCACCTTTGTGGTATGATGGACTTTGCTAGTTGTTCAATACTACAAATACATTCATTATGTATATTACATATATTGTAATAGAGTCATGTGGCTGGGGAGTCTGCGAGTCTCAGAGAATTGGAGTGGTATTGACAGGAAACATAACCATTTATTGTTGCATATATTAGTATAGGTCTGTTAGTATTTACTGTATTTCGGCAGAAGAAAACAAAATAACCGCTCTGGATGCTTTAGAATTGTAATATTTTCATAGAGTCTAACATAGATTTAAGTTTAGAAATATGGCATAGTTTTTATTCTAACCAGTCTTGTCAAGCCTGAAAAATACCAAATGGCTACTATGGAATTGTTAAATGTTAGAAACCTAATTTTCATAATTAATATTTTGAGTCTGTATTGAGTGCATATAAGCTGACATTGATTGCTTATGTATATCTTTGGAACAGATCTTACATCATGTGTATACCAGGATTCCCAGAGATGGACAACATCTGCTGCAACTAAAACATATAAATACTCCATCACATGCCACACAGGGGGGCTCATTTCACTTTAGGGTCACCTCTGAAGGAACATGTGACAGAGCAGTAGCAAGATAGCCGATGGAGCACATGTACTAGGACTCCAGCATGTCACTATGGCCTAACCCATTCAAGAACCAAACTTCTACTGATTAAGTAGAAAAATGGACTATCCACTAACATTTCAAGGAAGCCATCACGTAAGATCAACTTGCAATGAACTCTCTTATTTTTGTCAATCATTGTTATTCTATATAAAATAAATTGGTTTATTTTTTAATTTTCAAGTCTATCTTTCCTACGCCTCATCACGTTCTTACTTAAAAAGGTAAGTAAGTCATATATTTTTTTAACAGGACTAAATTGCAAATGGACCAACATGGCTCTTTACACCCCAAAAGTGAGCACCCTTGAAAAAGTCATGTTGAGAATGGAGAGGCAAGGCGGTATGGAAAAGGCTTTAATGGGAATTTATCAATAAAAAAATGACCTATTTTTTTTATATCAGGTTCTTATATTAACAAGCTGTTTCCTTTCAGGTAATGTTCGGTGCCAGCTGCAATTTGTTTAAAAATAATAAATTGCATTGTACTCACCTTCCCCGGGTCCATTTTCAAGTCTGTGTCACTGTTACTAGTGTCTTTCATTGAAGGCATTACAGACATCACTTCAACAGTGCTGCAGCCAATCAGTCAGCTCAGTGGCCTAGGGGGACGTGCATTCCGTCTAAACTTGGTAGAGCCACTGATCTTAATGATTGTCTGCAGCACTGTCGACATAACTTTAATGCTGCAGCCAATTCCAGACATCTGGAGAAGAAGCTGAGACTCCCCAGGGGACCCAGGGAATCTGGACATAGATTAGACATTAGGTTGATAGTTTTTAACAAACTGCATTTAAACGTTGCCTGAAAGGGAACAACATATTTAATTGTATTTTTTTAACTTGATCATTTTTTCTATATCACTATTAAAAAAAAATAAAAAACCTTGCAATTTTTATTCTGACCACTAGGCCTAATGATAGAACCATACTTCCTATTCTGTATATTTCAGTATCATTACAGACAAGGTTTCAACTATAGGTAACACCTCTATATACAGTATATATAACCGGATCCAACATTTATTTTAGGTGCTGGTCACAGCTCACCTCCTCCTCCTACATTCACAATGATTTTTGCATGCACCAGACCATTCCCAGAAAGTCAAAGAGTCAGAGCTAATCTATTGCCAGAGACAATAATTGTGTTAAAAAGAAAAAGGCAAAAGAAAATCATCAAGAATACAAACAACATGTGACTGTATAAATCATAAAGTGTGCATATTAGAAACTACTGTACTTCTTTCACACAATTGTTAGTAGCCAAGTTGGACATCCATGCATGTTACACCAGTACTGGGACTTGATGCCTCTGGTGAATGTTTTGGATGTGTACTTAGCATTTCTTGTTCTGTCCTTTTTTGGAAAGGGAGGAAAAAATATTAACATTTATAAAAATAGTTTAAAAAAATCCAGACATTTACCTGTGACTATCCCACAGGTGTGCATATCAGAAACTACTTTCTTTTTGCACACCTACTCATTTTGACATTTAAGTATGCTACATTAATATTCTGTCCGGTTGCCACTTTTGTTTTTTTTGGACTTTTATCTAGCATATCTTGCTCGGTCAATGCAGTGACACTGTTGGTTTGAGTCAGTGTTTTGCACAGTTCTCCTTCTTCACCACTGTAACAGTTCTTGACATTGCGGATTTTCGATTTCATCAATGACACCTTTTGATTCCGTCAATGACACCTCTATATTTTCTGACCGTTAGTTCCCTAAATCAATGCACTCATTGGGCAAAGGAAGATATTTCACAGCAGCAACTTCTTCCTGTAGATTTTTTTAATAAAATGAACACTCCACAATTGTACTTGGATGAGATGGGGCAGAGGAGATGGAGGACATGATTCAATGCCTTGCTGAATTGGTGTCATTGTCAGTCGTGGTGACATCCACACCTTTAAGCGGGCCCTAAAAACGCATTTCTTTAGACTAGCCTATCAACTCACTGCCCTGATGTAATCTAATCCCTTTCTGCCCTTCAAAAAAAAAAAAAAATTACTTCCAGTTCTCGTCCCCTGTACCTGTATAAATTCTCACCGACGGGTTCATGCAGCTGCTTTTGAATCCCCTATTAAATCGATGGCTGGACCATATATGACAAGCTTTTTTCCCCCCATTCACCTTTTGTGTCTCCCCTATTTCCTCATAGACTGTAAGCTTACGAGCAGGGCCCTCACTCCTCTTGGTATCTTAATTTTGTTATTTTGTATTGTCTCATATTGTCTGTACATGTCCCCTCTTAATTGTAAAGCGCTGTGGAATATGTTGGCGCTATAGGAATAAAACTTATTATTATTATTATTACTGAAGAAGCAGTCAAAGTGATAGTGGCACTCTGAGTCAACTCTGAATCTGGTGATGCCGCAAGTGCTGTTGATGGAATAAGATCAACAGCTCTTGAAAGCTGTAGTCATAGTCATGTTGGTGTCAAGTCCTATGTGTAGACATCTCAGATGTGGGAATTCTTTCCCACATTACCAGATGGATAATCTTTTGCAGTATTCAGGCTCCACAGTAGTAGAATAGGTCATGAGTTAACAATCCAGATCAAATTGACTAGGACCTTTGACTCTTTATCAGCACATGAAGCAGTATAACCTGCTGTAGGAACAGTAAGCTGATTACCAATATTAAGGTTCAAGCTTTCCTCCTTCTCCTTGGGTTAATCTTTCTGGCAACCAGGATGTATTTTTAAGTAGTACTTGATCATTGCCATCATTATCCTCATCTACTGTTTTCCATAGGCTTCCTTCTCTTACATCTTTGTATCTTTGATTAGTTATGTGTGCATCAGAAACATGTCCAGTTGTCTGTATGGAAATTTGAGATGAGCGAAGTGATTTGATGCCAATCAAATTTGTGTAAAATTTTACAAAATAAGCAGGCAAAATCAATCTATTTGCAATTTGATTTTCTTAATAAATGTCTGCCACATTTTACAGATTGAAGAAGATTGCATCTGCCATAGAAGGCTGACATGACCTCAAGCTTGACAGGACAGGCTTTTTCTTGATACCTTGAACTATCACATCATATTTTATAGAACAGCCAATCAGTCTGTATAAAGTGCTAAGCAGGGAAAAAACAGGGAAAGAAAGATCTAAAACATTGTCCCTAATCAGTGATATTATGTAGCCGGCATCTGTCCTGCTAGATTTGAATTGTAATTATTTTCTTAGCTCTTAATGCACTAGAAAACAGCAGCAGATGCTCACAATCCTTTTTATTGAAAAAAAAAATTGAAATTTGTGTGTAGTCCTTTTTGTGAAGAGGGGAATCATTGTATTTTAAAATACAAAAGAAAATTATCCAAAATCCACACATTAAGCTGAGAATATCTACTTCAAAAAAGTGTGCATGTTGCAGACAATTTTTTTTTTGCACATCTATTTTACTTGACAAATTTTACATCTATGCACAACACACTTATACAGGTCACTATTGCAGGTGCTGACTTTTTGAATGTGTTCATACCTAGCATTTTTTATTACAGAATTTTTAGGAAGAAGGTTGTATCTTGTTAAATAATGGAAAATGTACACATTTAATTATGCATGTCTGCTTTTGCACACCTGATTTACTTTAATTTGATAATTGTGCACTCCACACCTATTATGCAGCCTGCTGACACATTTTGCTTTCGGTATGTTTGCAAGTCAAAACTGGCAATGGCAATGCATTGGGGTAATGTAAACAAAAAAGAAAAAAAAAACAATGGCTAAAAATGTGGGACTCACTAGCAACAGCAGAAGCACTACTACCACTCCCGGCATAACCAAGTAGTGCTACCATATGCTGGCCACAATTTACCTACTTTGCTACTAGCAAGCATACTCTTATAGGAAGGAAGTAGAGTTATTATGGAATATGTTGTATATATTTTCAGGTCAAAACAAAAAAACTGACAGCACTCCCAACATGCAAACTGAACAGGTGCAAAACTGAACATGACATATAATATCAAAAAAAGACAGTTGCACTCTGAAATGCTAAAGGATGCAAACCATGAATGTAAGAATATAGACATGCATTACTGCTTGAGGAAATCTAAGAGATATTTAGCATACAAAACTAGTCATTTCAATATCTGTCCAGAAGCCACATCAAGGTATATCTCGTATACTGGGTATACGAGATATGTCATGACATGGCTACTGCGCATCTATTGAAATGAAAGCATTGGAGGAACGTTGTGGGACCTCAATATGGATTATGGCAGACCTGACGTTGAAGGATTTTCTTTTTTAATAAATTGGTGAATTTTAATAAATTATTTGTGGTGTATTTTTTCTATTTACAAATACTGAATTAGTAATGGGGATGTCTGATAGAAGCCCACCCATTACTAATACCAGGCCTTGATGCCAGCTGGCAATTCACAGATAACATCAACCCCATATATTACCCCGTTTGCCACTGCACTAGGGCAACGGTATGAGCCAAGGCAAATCATCAAGATTGTCACATATAATAAATGCGCCAGTTCTGGGGTGGCTACGGCCTGCTATTTTTAGGCTGGGGAGGGCCCAATAACCCTGGGCCTCCCCAGTCTAAGAATACCAGACCACAGCTGTCCACTTTACCTTGGCTGGTGATCCAATTTGGGGAGACCCCACATTCTTTCTTTTAAATGACTTAATTTTAAATAAATAATTTAAAGCAACAGGGTGGGGTGCCCTCTGTTTTTAATTACCAGCCATGGTAAAGCCACCAGCTGTGGTCTGCAGGCTGCAGCTGTCTGCTTTATCTTAGCTAGCTACCAAAAATAAGGGGCTAAAAACAAGGCTATGGTGCCACATGAAAGGCGCTAAAGAGTACATGCTGATACTATGCAGGGGGGTGGGATATTATATATGTGTTGCACATCTATCTATATATTTCTAGCTTTGGACATTATGTAAAACCTGATGTTAGAAACATACGTCCATGTGCTGTCTGTTTTTCTTGCATCCATTGACTTGTACTGGCGAGGTGCGCAGGCTATTTCAGCAGGCTGCGATTTGCCCTGGACACCGAATTTTGCAGAGTGAAAACTAGCAGATGTTCTCTGTTCTATTTTTTAACATTGATGCGAGTGCAATGTAAATTGTTTATTGCATTGCACTCATGGATTTTATATGCAGATGTGACAACCCTTAAAGAGATATTGTGATCAATAACCTTCTTGCCTCCTAATCTGTAAAATTTCCTGGCACTGTTCCTTTGCCATTACTAAGTGGGTAAACCACTCTGTCCAACAAAGGCTAGTGTATCCATACTGTTTAAAGGGTTTTCCACATATAGTCCTGCAGACCACTTGCATCTCCACTGTGCATACCATATTTAATAGATTTCATAAAGCAAACACATTTTATGCTTGTTACTTTGTACTGTACAATTCCTCAGTAGAAACAAAACCCTATCTATATATCCAGTTAAGCCGTCTTATATAATCACAAACACTATATACATTCCATATATTTTTGCCCATTTGTAATATAGGATACTGCTGTGCTTTAACATTGTGTCGAGCTACATTCTCATCACTTTATTTACTCATAATAAATTCTCCTGACCTCCAGCTCTTCAGTCCATCATCTTAATTCAAATTGATTTCCACACTTAGCGAACATTCATTTGCATGAATCAATCCTGGGATTCAGGGGCCATGGCATCTGATCACTGAACTGTCTCTTTCATTTACTCACTACTTGCTGCTCTGTGAGTGTGTCTTGCTATTGTTTGCTAATCTTATTCTACTTTTTATATTGAGCTGCAGAAGATTGTGCTTAGCAAAATCCAGGTAATGTCAGAGATTCTTTATTTTTAATGATAATGCCGAGGTCACACTGGTGTATTGCATCCGATGCAACATGCTAAGGACACCCAAGTTATACACTACTGTGAGCATGAGCCAAGTGTTATTCCACTATGCTTCAATTCTCTCGCATGCAAGAATCGGATCGCATGTGCGGAGAAATTGGAGAACTTACGGTTATTTCTCCATCTTCTCCATTGTCTGTCTCTATGCATATCGGACTGCACTCAGATGACATCCAAATGCAACCCGATGTTTCACCTGTATCCATAGCCTTGTACATCTGTCTGTGATCGGAGATACGCTGCCAATCACAGCATAAAGATTTTTTTTTCTCATGCCACATCGGCAGAGAAAAAAAAATATGGTTCAGCACATCTCCATATTATAACACTGGAGCAAGTGCTATTCCAGAAAATATTGGACATCACTCGTCCGATGTATACGCAATGTGAGCGTAACCTTCTACAGTGTTTTTTTTCCTCAGCTTCGTTCAAGAGCAATATTTTTTATTTTCACCCTCATAGGTGTGGGGCCCTGTTGATTTTTTTTTTTTTTGTGGGACAAGTTGTACTTGTGAGTGACATAATTACTTATTTAAAGAAGTTGTCCAGTTACCAAAACTGATTTCTTTTTTCTAATAAATCTTGCTAATAGGTGCCTCTCCACACATCTATTATGTTTTTTCAGCAATACTACCTTTTATTGTGTTCTAGCAGCACATCCTCATTGCTGGTTCCAGCTCTGATGGGATTAATCTCTCCTCTGACTTCTTGGGTTCAATTCCTACAACTCCCATAATTCTTTGTGGCTCTAGGGCTGTATCTAACACACCCACTGTATCTAACACACCCACTCAGCTCTCCTCTCCACCCAAAGACCAAAGACTCCTCCATGCCTCTTCCCTGTGGATGCACTGAGAGCAATCACAGCAGAGACAGCCGAAGCTCCCAGCTCTGCACAACCAGGGGAAGAAAGCGTCTATCTTCTGCTTGTTCTCATATAGTTCCTAGTGTGTGTGTGTTTGTGTGTGTGTACAGAAATTATGATTATTAGCTAGCGCAACATGTGAAAAAAATAATTGGGGAAAAAAAAAATGAAGGGGTCATGAGATAGTTTTTTTCCCTCTTGCCTAGTCTGTGTCTCGTCCGTATCATCCGTGTGGCATGCATTTTGCAGGCTACTTTCACATCGGCGTTTTTTTGCCTGTAGGCAAAAAACTGCATATGACCGGAAATGTGCAGCACATGCAACTGTTATTTTACCGGATCCTTCTGCAGCGGGACACAGAATTTATCGGCCGGCACTGGAGTCAGCTGACTCCTGATCTCACAGCCCGCACACGCTGCAATAACTGCAGGTGGGCTCATTCACATGACCTTTCAGTTTGTCCTGGTCAGTTCCTGTTTTTTTGCGGACCCACGGACAGGACCATCTTTTCATTGTCTTTTGTGTAGGATCGGATGGTACACGGTAGCACTTCCATGTGCATTTGATTCTACAAAAAAACACATTGGATGCCGTATGTCCGTTCCGTTATTATGGAACATGTCCTATTCTGTTCCGTAATAACGGACCAGGACTCAATACAATTCAATGGGCCTGCAAAATCCCTGGAAGCCACACAGAAGCATTTCCATGTGACTTCCGTCCCGTGCCCGTGCAGTCTGTGTCCCGCTCCAGCCCCGCGGCTGCCTGCACAGCAGTGTGAGCAGCTGCCCGCACTGCAGTGTCAGGAGCCGCGGAAATGACAAGTGCTACCGTCAGGAGGTTAGTAAGTTCATTACCTGCGGTGATGAAGTCCTGCACTCCTGACGTCAGCGCTCGTCACTAGAGATGAGCGAACCGGCCGTGGTTCGGCTCGAGTTCGGTTCGTCGAACGGAGCTCCCGTTCGAGTTCGGTTCGTCGAATGTTCGACGAACCGAACTCGAACCGCATAGGAAACAATGGCAGGCAATCACAAACACAGAAAAACACCTAGAAAACACCCTCAAAGGTGTCCAAAAGGTGACAAACAACTCACAACACAACACAAACACATGGGAAAGTGACAAGGACATATACTCATGCGAAAACAAAAGAGCTGGACAAGGAAAAAGAGGAGGAGACACAGATATATGAGTATATGCAAGGAAACATCGATGCCATTATTGTGCAACTTGAGCCCTGCTCATTTTAGGCTTCCAATCTGGATAAATTGCCTGAGCTTGCCACGTACGCCTTGGGGATCTTGTCGTGTCCTGCAGCCAGCGTTCTCTCGGAACCTGTCTTCAGTGCTGCTGGGGGTCTGCTGGCAGATAAGCACACGTGTCTGTCCACTGACAATGTGGACATGACTCTCAGAGAACTTTTCTTCCCCTGGGTCAGCCAGGGGAGGCGAAAGGCATGCGTATTTTTGAGAGTGCTTCATGCAAAGCATCTCTTTCATTTTGAAAAGGGGAATCAACTGATGCCAGTCAAGTGGGGTGTGTGTGGCCCAATTAGTGGCAACGAGGGAGACTGTGGTTGGAGTCCCCTCGCTGTGTTTCTAAAAGAACCAAGATGAACAAGTCATGGCTCTCAGAGGACTTTTCTTCCCCTGGGTCAGCCAGGGGAGGCGAAAGGCACGCGTATTTTTGAGAGTGCTTCATGCAAAGCATCTCTTTCATTTTGAAAAGGGGGATCAACTGATGCCAGTCAAGTGGGGTGTGTGTGGCCCAATTAGTGGCAACGAGGGAGACTGTGGTTGGAGTCCCCTCGCTGTGTTTCTAAAAGAACCAAGATGAACAAGTCATGGCTCTCAGAGGACTTTTCTTCCCCTGGGTCAGCCAGGGGAGGTGAAAGGCACGCGTATTTTTGAAAGTGCTTCATGCAAAGCATCTCTTTCATTTTGAAAAGGGGGATCAACTGATGCCAGTCAAGTGGGGTGTGTGTGGCCCAATTAGTGGCAACGAGGGAGACTGTGGTTGGAGTCCCCTCGCTGTGTTTGTAAAAGAACCAAGATGAACAAGTCATGGCTCTCAGAGGACTTTTCTTCCCCTGGGTCAGCCAGGGGAGGTGAAAGGCACGCGTATTTTTGAGAGTGCTTCATGCAAAGCATCTTTTTCATTTTGAAAAGGGGGGTCAACTGATGCCAGTCAAGTGGGGTGTGTGTGGCCCAATTAGTGGCAACGAGGGAGACTGTGGTTGGAGTCCCCTCGCTGTGTTTCTAAAAGAACCAAGATGAACAAGTCATGGCTCTCAGAGGACTTTTCTTCCCCTGGGTCAGCCAGGGGAGGTGAAAGGCACACGTATTTTTGAGAGTGCTTCATGCAAAGCATCTTTTTCATTTTGAAAAGGGGGTCAACTGATGCCAGTCAAGTGGGGTGTGTGTGGCCCAATTAGTGGCAATGAGAGAGACTGTGGTTGGAGTCCCCTCGCTGTGTTTCTAAAAGAACCAAGATGAACAAGTCATGGCTCTCAGAGGACTTTTCTTCCCCTGGGTCAGCCAGGGGAGGTGAAAGGCACGCGTATTTTTGAGAGTGCTTCATGCAAAGCATCATTTTCATTTTGAAAAGGGGGGTCAACTGATGCCAGTCAAGTGGGGTGTGTTTGGCCCAATTAGTGGCAACAAGGGAGACTGTGGTTGGAGTCCCCTCGCTGTGTTTTACATGATTTTCGAAGGGCATGACATGCCTAGGAGGTTGAGTTTCATCATCTGCAACTTGTTGGCAACAGAAAGGCTGCCTTTACACCCTTTTGAGACCGAGGATTTTCGAGACCTTATGCCCATTGCAGTGCCCCAAGAGCCGATGGCCAGTCGTCACTCCTCCAAGAAAGGCGTGCCCGCGCTACCACAGCAGGTCGCACACAACCTCAACGATTCCTTGAGAAACTCTGTGTGTGACAGGGTGCATTTCACCACAGATACTTGGACCAGTAAGCATGGACAGGGGAGTTACATGTTGCTGACTGGGCACTGGGTAACTATGGTGAGAGATGGAGAAGGGTTTGCTGTACAAGTCTTGCCGTCCCCACGACTTGTGTGTCAATCCTTCCTCTGTATGTACAAGTTCCTCCAATGCTTCTGCCTCCTCAATCTCGTGTGGGTCCTCCACCTCGGCCCAAACCCTGTGTGGTCAGGCCACCCTTCCTTGTAACTGCGCCCAAGGAATCCCACACACCTCCTTACTATGCTGGCAGCACAGCTCAAGGCCATCAGGCGGTCAAATGTTTACTTTGAAATGTAGGGGAAATGTGAGACACCGCTGAGGAATTGTGGACGGTTAGCTCTGGAGAGTGAGACCGAGTTTCATCAATGGTTGTCTCCACTCAACCAGCAGTCAGGGAAGGTCGGGTGAGACAATGATGCAAACCAGTCTGCGACCCTTCTTCAGGGCAATGTGACACACGTGCCTTGTATGGCTCACGTGTTGAACCTGGTTGTCCAGCAATTTTTAAAACACTATCCCGGCCTACATGGCCTTCTGCAGAGGGCACGGTGTAACGCCTGCCTGGATCGACACACTCAGATGGGCTGTAAAGGATAGGCTAGAGGCAAGCCACTCACCAAGCTGGACACCAAGAACCCTGAAACCCTTTAACCCCTATACAGTGATTTGGAATTACACAGGGCCCAAGTTGATCAATACCTGTGGAAGGCTGCAGTTCCAGAGAATAGTAGTCATGCAGGGTCAAAAAGATTAATTGAGGAAGAGGAGCAGAATGGGATGGCCAGGACTTAATCAGAAAACAAGCAGAGGTGAAATGCGGATCGGCCAACGAGGTACATAAACAGCAAGCAGGAAAATTAGTCAGGTAACAAGCACACAAACTCATAAAACTGAACTGGGGGTAACAGTAACAAGAGGTTCATAGCTTTGTCTGGCAGTGGTCTGCAGACAGGAGGGGCCTAAAAAAGGGTGTGGTGTCTTCCCATTGGTTGTAGCTGAATGATGGTACTTCATCTGTGAGATACCCAACACCTACATTCAGCCTGTGGTTCTGTATCTGTCAAGGTAACGCAACCCAGTGGGTGACCATAACCTGCGTCCACCTGCGCCGCAGGCATCGACTCCTTTCCCATTATCAGCACTATGCACGAAAGGAACACGTTGTCACCTGGCGACCGGAGTACAAATTGATTGAGTGGACTACGTTGGTGACTTAACAGCCGTGTGCGGCAATGATGCAAACCTGTCTGCGGCCCTTCATCAGGGCAATGTGACACACGTGCCTTGTATGGCTCACGTGTTGAATCTGATTCTCCAGCAATTTTTAAAATACCATCCCGGCCTACATGGCCTTGTGCAGCGGGCACGCTGCTATGTGCTCACTTTCATCCTTCGCACCCAGCAGCTCAAAAACTTTCATCGCTCCTGAAGTCTTAGGGTCTGGCGTTTAAACGCCGGAAATGCGATGTTCCGACACGCAGGAATTGGAATCTGCACATGTTGCAGCATGTGTGGCAGCACCGCAGAGCCCTGCTGAAATACAGTATCATGTATACCCTGGGCTAACTTGATCCAGAGGTGGAGCAGATAACGCTGCTGGAGTGGTGTCAGATCAAGGACCTATGCACCCTTCTACACAGTTTACAAATGTCGACGAAGATGTTTAGCACTGGCGATGCCATTCTCAGCATGACAATTCTGGTCATCTACAAGATGGAGCACACTGTAAGCATTATTCGGAGTCAGGTGTTCGTCCAAGAGGAAGGTGAGGAAGTACAGGAGGAGTCATATGCAGAAGGGATAATAGGATCTACAAGGTCCATACGGTGAGCGGCACCTAGGCAGCAGTCATGGTGGGGGATAGGGATTAACAAGGGCGCATAGTATCAGCAAAAAGTGTTGAGGAATGTGCAGGAGCCCATGAAGAAATGGAGGACGAACTGGCGATGGGCATGGAAGACTCAGCAGATGAGTGAGAGCTTGCTCACATTTTGGTTGTGCGAGGTTGGGGGGAGAGGGCAGAGGAAGGAGGCACGATTCTCACCTCTCTGCCACCAACACACAAAGGACTTGGTCCTCCTGGATGCACAAGACACATGAGCGCCTTCTTGCTGCACTACCTACAACATGACCCTCGGATTGTACGAATTCGAAGTAATGCTAACTACTGGGTTGCCATACTGTTAGATCCCCGGTACAAGACAAAATTTGGCGAAATAATTCCTGCCATAGAAAGGGACGCACGTATACAGGAGTATCTGCAGAAGGTGGTACGGATTCTTAGATCTGCTTTCCCAGTAAACACCAGCGCTGCACAGAGTGAATCTCAACGCTTTGTCATGGATAGGAGGAAATGGTCTTTTACTTGTCCACATCTGAGGGACCGAGGGCTGGCTGCTGTGCTGAGATGGCATTGAGTACGGTGTCCCTGCAGAGTTGCACTTTTAGTCATATACCAAATGAGTTGAAAAAGGACAAATGCTGGTGGAAAGGGAAACAGGTGTGTTGGAAAGGGGAAAAAAGTTTTTGTCCGTGGGTTTGTTGGTTAAGCAAAAGTAACATTTGATGAAGAAACACCATCTGTTACGGTGGGACTGGCAGATTTGGATAAGGTGGTATATACTATGTTACCGCTATATAACGAAAATTAATAAGAAAAGAAAGAGAAAGGTATATATCCCCATCAGCAGTCAATGTCCACTGTGCTCCCAGATGGAAAAGGAGAGGTTGGCAACTGGAAGGTTAGGTGGAGGATACAGATCTGTGTGGCTATGAAACTAATAGTTGCCTGAACCGAGTTAGACGCCACTCAGATCTTGAGACTGGGAGCCATGTTAGCGTCACAGGGTCCACACGCCCACCCAGCCCAGGAACATCACAGGGGCCATTCAGTACGCTGACCGTGTGCATTGGGGCCACACCTGTGGACAGCAGGCGCATCAGCAGCAGCAGGCCTGTTGATGCCACTGGGCTGCACAAGCAGGACTGGTAGGACAGGAGCTGGTCTTAACCGTTCTGCGTTACCAACTGTGGTGGCGGCCTGCATCGACGCCCTATCCCTGCCTACCTCTGGCCTAAAGCCGCAATAGGTTCAACACATGGAGGTGTGCTCTTTCGGAGCATAATAGAAGACTACGCACCTCCTTGTTGGTTCCAGCCCGTTTTATAACCTGGGTCCGCCCCAAACCAGGGTGGACCACAATGCACCTCCTGGAGACAAAAGCAGAGTGACACGTCAATAATGACCTCATGGCTGCCACGACACAAACACCTCACCAGTCATCGTCTGACCATCAATAATGAGGTGACAAGTCATAGGGGCGGGCCTCTGCAAGTCATTTGGGAGTGGCCTGGCCACATCGTCAGGACACCTGATGCCCTGTGGTCTATATGGGCCCCCCACATCAGGGGCAGGGCCAAAGAGTTCATTACCGGACCTAGTCTCTGATGCAGTAAGTGCCTGAGCATGGTCAGTTGCATGAAATACAGTCTCTGAAAAAAGACTATCAGCTTTAGCATGGTGTGTAGGCACAAAACAGGACTTAGACCCGGCACGGAATGCAAGTACCTGTGCAAAGAGGCTTTTCACACTAAGTGTGGGAGCATGCGCTGTATCCCGAAATGAAGACTTAGCCTCAGGAATGGCACAGTCAGGCTGAGCATACTCACTAGGCGAAACACTGTAGTTAGGCTGCAGCTGGGGTAAATCGGCACTCGCATGCGCACTAGCTGCCTCTCCACACTTACACGTGGAGGAGAAATTGCTCTTCGGGTGTGGACTTGGAGATGCTGTCTATGAACAGAAGGAAAAGCTAAAGGAAGCCTCACTTTCTATCCCTCCGAATTATCAAATGCAGCAATGAATTTCCTGAGTTTGCTATAATATTAGCGTAGCAAAATGTGCATGAGGGTGTCCTGCACAGGTGCTAGAAATAGCTTGGCACCAGTGGGACAATAATGAAATACAACAGCCAGTTCTATGATGCCACTAAATGGCAGTATTTTTTGCTATCATTACAGCTTATTAAAAACAGAGCAGGAGGGTGTCCTGCACAGGTGCTGCAAATATCTTTGCACTAGTGGGACAATACAGAAGTCCAGCAGTCACTTTTAGGATGCCACTAAGTTCACTCAGTGTTTGCTAGTATAATGGCTTAGTAACAATGAGTTTGAGTGTGCAATGCAGGCAGACGTGCTGCAAATATCTTTGCACTAGTGGGACAATACAGAAGTCCAACAGCCACGTTTAGGATGCCACTAAGTTCACTCAGTGTTTGCTAGTATAATGGCTTAGTAACAATCAGTTTGAGTGTGCAATGCACGCAGACGTGCTGCAAATATCTTTGCACTAGTGGGACAATACAGAAGTCCAACAGCCACTTTTAGGATGCCACTAAGTTCACTCAGTGTTTGCCAGTATAATGGCATAGTAACAATGAGTTTGAGTGTGCAATGCAGGCAGACGTGCTGCAAATATCTTTGCACTAGTGGGACAATACAGAAGTCCAACAGCCACTTTTAGGATGCCACTAAGTTCACTCAGTGTTTGCTAGTATAATGGCTTAGTAACAATGAGTTTGAGTGTGCAATGCAGGCAGACGTGCTGCAAATATCTTTGCACTAGTGGGACAATACTGAAGTCCAACAGACACTTTTAGGATGCCACTAAGTTCACTCAGTGTTTGCTAGTATAATGGCTTAGTAACAATCAGTTTGAGTGTGCAATGCAGGCAGACGTGCTGCAAATATCTTTGCACTAGTGGGACAATACAGAAGTCCAACAGCCACTTTTAGGATGCCACTAAGTTCACTCAGTGTTTGCTAGTATAATGGCTTAGTAACAATGAGTTTGAGTGTGCAATGCAGGCAGACGTGCTGCAAATATCTTTGCACTAGTGGGACAATACTGAAGTCCAACAGACACTTTTAGGATGCCACTAAGTTCACTCAGTGTTTGCTAGTATAATGGCTTAGTAACAATCAGTTTGAGTGTGCAATGCAGGCAGACGTGCTGCAAATATCTTTGCACTAGTGGGACAATACAGAAGTCCAACAGTCACTTTTAGGATGCCACTAAGTTCACTCAGTGTTTGCTAGTATAATGGCTTAGTAACAATGAGTTTGAGTGTGCAAAGGGCAGGAGGGTACAGAGGCAGGGTTGTGGGTCTCTGGGTAGAGGAAAGGAAGCCTGCCTTTCTATCCCTCCTAATGGGGAAATGCAGCGAGGAAATCCCTGACCTTAGCTGCACAGACGCTGTCATCTTGTGTAGCTGTTAAACTCTGTTTTCACAGACCAGTCACCTATGGCTCTGACCCTGCCGGGATTAGCCCTTAAAGGGACTGATAGAAACTTCTATCCCTATTCTGTATAGCGCTGTGTATGGAGCGTACACAGCAGTATCGGAGATAGGAGCTGCGCCAGTGATGACTGACACCAAGGACGCAGAAGAGATAATGGCGTGCTGGAGGAAAATGTCCTTTTTTATAATGCAGGGACATGTGACATGGACATCCTATCACACATGCCGTTGCTTCTCTGGCTAAAAGTACACTTAGCTGTGTGTGTGTCTGCGATTGGCTGACATGCTGGCCCGCCCCACTACACGCGCGCGCTTAGGGAAGGAAGACAAGGAAAAAAAAAAAATTGGTGATCGCCATTATCCATACAGCAGTGATCCGAATGCGCTGTTCCCGCACACTATACACTGAAATGTCATATTAGTGTGAGTCACAGAGTGACTTACACTATTACAGCGGAAAGCCAGCTAGGAATTAGCTGGTCTTTTTGCTGCTAGAACCGTTCTCGAACGTATCTAGAACTATCGAGCTTTAGCAAAAAGCTCGAGTTCTAGTTCTATCTAGAACAGCCCCCAAAATCACTCGAGCCGCGAACTGGAGAACCTCGAATCTCGAACCGCGCTCAACTCTACTCGTCACTGCCTTCTATGCCCGCCGCTTGTCACATCACCTCTCGCTGTCGACCCAAGACTGTGACTAGCGGTGACGTCACTGGCCGCTCGCGATTCTTGGTTTGTTAAGGCGGCGGTCATTGAACTCTGTGACAGCACTGCTGTCAGGAGTTCAGCAATCACCGCAGGTAATGTACCTCGCTAACCTCCTGACAGCAGCACTTGTCATGCCCTGCAGTGACCTGGGCTGACCTATTGATGTTAGTTCAAGTCACTGCACGGCTCTCCCAGCCAATGGGGAACATTCTGTTCTGCATTGACTGGGATATTGACTATGGTATGGATCGTCATGGGACCCCCTTGGATTACACCAGACCTGGATTTTTTTTTCTTTCTAATAAATTGGTGAATGAGGGAATGTGTTGGGGAGTGTTTTTTCAAATAAAAATGTGTTTGTTGTCTATTTTTTTTTTTACTGACTGAGTTTGTGATGTCAGGTATCTGATAGATGCCTGACATCACTAACCCCAGGGCTTGATGCCAGGTGACATTACACATCTGGTATCAACCACATATATTACCCCGTTTGCCACCGCACCAGGGCAACTGGATGAGCTGGGGCGAAGTACCAAGATTGGCGCATCTAATGGATGCGCCACTTCTGGGGCGGCTGTAGCCTGCTATTTTTAGGCTGGGGAGTGTCCAATAATGGTGGACCTCCCTGGTTTGAGAATACCAGACCACAGCTGTCCACTTTACCTTGGCTGGTGATCCAATTTTGGGGGGAGATCCCGTGTTTTTTGTTTTAAATTATTTAATTTAAAATAACAGCGTGGGGTGCCCTCTGTTTTGGATTACCAGCCAAGGTGAAGCTGCCAGCTGTGGTTTGCAGGCTGCAGCAGTTTGCTTTACAATAGCTGGCTACAAAAGATAGGGGGGACCGCATGTCATTTTTTATTTATTTATTTATTTATTTTTTGGCTAAATACAAGGCTAAGCACCTTAGTGCACATGAAAGTCACAAAAAGGTGCCAGCTTAGAATATGCAGGGGGGTGGTACATTATATATGTCTTTCACATCTATCTATCTATCTATCTATCTATCTATCTATCTATCTATCTATCCCTCCATTCATTCATTCATCCCTCTATCTCTCTGTCTCTATATCTATCTATCCATCTCTATATCTACTCATCTATTTATCTTTCTTGCTGCTTCCGTTTTTTGCGGTCCACAAAAAAAACGAAAGACACACGAATGTCACACAGATGCATTCATGAAAAAAAGGACTGTTTTTTGAGGCCCGCAAAAACGGAACGGTCATGTGAATATAGCCTTAACAGCGGTCACTGTCTGCTGCCGATCACATGTGACCGTGTGCGGGCTGTGTGTACAGGAGTTCAGCTGAGTTCAGATCATCTGACTCCAGTGTCGGCCAACTAGGCTGGGGTCACACGGGGATTACTGCAATCACCTCGCATGACACTCGACTCATACTCAGTACAGCAGAGTGTCATGCGTGTGTCTCTGCGACTGAGGTCCAACTGTGTGAGCAGACCTCAGCTGCGGGAGGCGGACCGGCACTCAGGAGTAGAGATGAGCGAACCGGTCCCGGTTCGGCTCGAGGTCGGTTCGCCGAACGGAGGTCCCGCTCGAGTTCGGTTCGTCGAACGTTCGACGAACCGAACTCGAACCGCATAGGAAACTATGGCAGGCATTCACAAAAACATAAAAACACATAGAAAACACCCTCAAAGGTGTCCAAAAGGTGACAAACAACTCACAACACAACACAAACACATGAGAAAGTGACAAGGACATTGTCAGGTTTCCGGGTTTTCCAGTTCTCTTTTGAATGAGCTTGCCCTCAGTTAACATGGAGTTTACTGTTCTGTTGCCCTACTTCCTGTCCAGCTGCTTAAAAGGCCGCCTCTAAGCTTAGTCCAGTGCCTGAGTATACTGCTTGCTGTGTGCTCCTGCTTTGCTGTTTCCAAATCCTGATTGCCTTTGGATCCTCCTGAAAGACTACCGACCGACTTTGGACCATACCCGGTTTCTTCAAGCTGTGCCTGGATTCCGTCTGCCATCTTCGGTCAGCACTCTGCCCGGTTTCCCTCCGGTTCGTAACCACTCTGGACTATCATCCCGTACGGACACTTCTGGACTTTACCACTTGCCCCTTGTGTCCCGGCTGCTGCGCATTTAGGCCTTCCGGGGTGATTGCTGGACAGTCCCTGTATAGGGGTTCGCTCTGGTGGTCTCCCTGGGGGAGTCCGGTGCGTGGCCCCGGGAATTCCCTTCGCTCCGTTTCGGGAAGGTATTTTGTGTGTTTGTTCTACTGTGTTTGTTCCGTTGTGTATCTACCGTGGTTACATATTATAAACATCTTGTACCCAGAACTCGTCTCTGGTTGTCATTGCCCTAACGCTATCGAAATCCTCAGAACATACAATAAGTATTACATTATACTCAGGCCAATAAGAGGATTTCGCTGGGGCAATGACTGAGACACGAGTAGATCAGCTCTTTTCCATGATTAACTCCTTGCAGCAGGAGATGGAGGCGGTGCAGACTAAACTTAGAGATGTGGAGGCACAGCTGGGCCATGATCACCAGGTACTGGGTCCGGCTATACAGGACTTGCAAGTCAGAGTGGAGGCTCAGGAAGCCGTCCCCACTACGTCCGTATCAGCTGCCGGTATGCCTAGGTTACCCCCATTCCGTTTCAATGGTGATCGTAGTCAGTTTCGTGGATTTGTTAACCAATGTATACTGTTTTTTGATGTACATGCTGATTATTACCGTTCTGACCGGTCAAAGGTGTTATGTATCATCATGTTATTAACCTCACGAGCACTGGCTTGGGCTAATCCTATGATAGAGAATCGGGATATCCGTTTAAATAACCTGGATAACTTTCTGACCGCAATGGCGCAAATGTTTGATGATCCGAATCGCCGTGCTACCGCTGAATCGGCTCTCCTTTCCTTACGTCAGGGAAAGCGTTCTGTCGTTGAATACGCCACTGAGTTCAAGAGGTTAGTGGTAGACACCGACTGGGGAAACAATGCATTATTGTCTGTTTTCAGAAAAGGTTTGTCCGGTACCATCAAGGACGAGTTAGCTCGTTCCGAATCTCCAGGGGATTTTGAACTGTTTCTCCAGCACTGTGTGCGCATTGATACCCGCTTGACGGAACGTAGACAGGAAAAATGGGCAGCTGTAAACCGTATAAACAATTTTGCGTTTCCTTCCAGAGAACCCGCTCTCAGGACGCCACGGGAGGCCGAGGACGTTCCTATGCAAGTGGACTCTCTGCAAAAACGAGAGACCAACGAACGTCGTGAACACCGGCTCCGTGAGCGTTTGTGTTTCTATTGCGGTCAATCGGACCATTTCTTGATCGACTGCCCGAAACGTCCAAATAAGGTATTGGCAGCCATGGCAGAGTGTGACCACACGGACGCAGAGTCCGATATCTCCGAGGCAAGTGGACACTTGGATGCGGTATTTCCCTTGACTGTAATGTCAACCTCACCGAAGGACTCAGAAGGGAAATATACCCATTGCTCACTTCCTATTCAGATCCGGTGGCAGGGACAGCTAATACCTACCTCTGCAATGATAGACTCTGGGGCAGGGGGAAATTTCATGGACTCTTCTTTTGCCAGGAAACACGGTATCCGGACTCAGCAAAGATCCTCACCGGTTACCATGGAGACGGTAGACGGGTCTCCGTTAATCTCTGGACCAGTTGATCGGGAAACAGTTCCACTAGAATGCGTGATGAAGCCAGGTCAGCAGGAGACCCTTGTTTTCATGATAATTTCTTCTCCTCATTTTCCGATTATTTTGGGTATTCCGTGGCTACGGTCTACAAATCCTGTCTTCGATTGGGAGACTAAGGAAATATCCTTCCCACCCCAGAGTGGTCCGACCATTAGTCCAACTGTTCCGGTTCCAGTAACACCAAATGCGGAGGACACTGTACAGGTACCTGTTTTACCCCCAGTTTATCGTGACTTCGCTGATATATGCGACAAAAGAAAGGCCGATCGGCTTCCCCCGCATAGACCGTATGATTGCCCCATAGACTTACTCCCAGGGGCGGAGATTCCGTTTGGTCATGTCTACCCGTTGGCGGCACCTGAGCTGGAAGCACTAAAAGAGTACATTGATGAAAGTCTAGCCAAGGGATTTATTCGCCCGTCTACCTCACCAGCAGGGGCACCCATCTTTTTCGTGAAAAAGAAAGAGGGGACTCTGAGACCCTGTATTGACTACCGGGAACTGAATAAAATAACCATCCGGAACCGGTATCCGTTACCGTTGATTCCTGAGCTATTGGAGAGGGTCCAACAAGCAAAAATATTCACCAAATTGGATCTCCGTGGGGCATATAATCTACTTCGTATACGTCCCGGAGACGAGTGGAAGACCGCGTTCCGATGTCGGTATGGACATTTTGAGTACCTAGTGATGCCTTTTGGACTTTGTAACGCTCCCGCGGCTTTCCAACATCTAGTTAATGACATTTTTAGGGATATCATGGACCAATTCATGGTGATTTATCTGGACGATATCCTAATCTTTTCTGATTCCCTACAGGAACACCAGGAGCACGTCAAGACCGTACTTACCCGACTGAGGGAAAACCACCTGTACATCAAACTGGAGAAATGCGAATTCCATTCCTCACAAATACAATTCTTAGGTTATGTCATCTCTCCTCAGGGATTGAACATGGAGTCTGGCAAGATACAAGCAATTCTAGACTGGCCGGAACCGGGAAACATCAAAGAGGTACAACGCTTTGTCGGTTTTGCCAACTTTTACCGACGCTTTATCCGTAATTTTTCAGAGATCGTTCGTCCCATCACTCTGTTAACCAAGAAAGGACAGAAGTTTGTGTGGTCCGCCCAGGCCCAGGAAGCATTCCATCGTCTCAAGGTTTGTTTTACCTCAGCGCCAATATTGGTACATCCGAATCCCGCACTTCCCTTTATCGTGGAAGTCGACGCTTCCGACTACGCATTAGGGGCCATCCTTTCTCAAAGGACTGGGGACAAGAGTCTCTTGCATCCGTGTGCTTTCTTTTCCCGCCGGTTGTCCCCTGCAGAAAGGAACTATGACATTGCGGACAAGGAATTGTTGGCGATTATTTCCGCTTTTAAGGAATGGAGACACCACTTACAGGGAGCCGCGCAGCAAGTGATAGTACTCACAGATCATCGTAATCTGGAATTTCTTAAGTCTGCCAGGTGCCTGTCTCCACGGCAAGCCCGTTGGAGCCTATACCTTAACCAATTCAATTTTATTGTTACATACCGTCCAGGTTCACGTAATGGGAAAGCCGATGCCTTGTCCCGAATCCACGCCGTGGACTCCGTGCCTGGAACCCCGTCTCAGACCGTGTTATCGGATGCCAATTTCATTGGAGTAATCCAGGACCAGGACTTGTGGAAGGACATCAAGCTGGCCTATGATGGTGATGTATTCCTTGCTGCCCCCCCGAATGATGTAACTCTTGTTCTTCGGAATGGTGTGTGGTTGAGAGAGCGACGCATTTATGTCCCGGAGGCCGTAAGACTTCGGGTTCTCAAGTTGGTCCATGACTCCGTGTTGGCTGGTCATAGGGGGGTACAGAAGACGCAGGAATTTCTGAGCCGTTTTTTCTGGTGGCCTACCTGCTTAAAGGATGTAAAGGACTATGTCCACTCATGTGTGGTTTGTGCCCGGTGCAAGGTCCCTCGTGTGGCTCCTACGGGACTCCTTCAACCGTTACCCGTGCCATCTCGCCCTTGGGGGTCTATATCAATGGATTTTATTGTGGAGTTGCCGGTCTCAGGCGGTCACAATACCATTTTAGTGGTGGTGGATCGGTTGACCAAAGCTGCTCACTTTATTCCGTGTACCGGTCTTCCCTCAGCCGCAGAGACAGTGGATTTGGTTATCCAGAATGTATTTCGATTGCATGGGGTACCAGACGAGATCATCTCTGACCGGGGCGTGCAGTTCACGTCTAGGTTCTGGAAGGGGTTTTGTACGGCACTCCAGATTGATGTCTGTTTGTCTTCTGCATACCATCCTCAGACAAATGGGCAAACCGAACGGACTAATCAAACCCTGGAACAATACCTTCGATGTTATGTCAGCCATCTGCAGGATGATTGGTTGAAGATGCTTCCGTTGGCGGAGTTCTCGTATAACAACACTCAGAGCAGCTCCACTAAGGTAACGCCCTTTTTCGCTAACTTGGGTTACCATCCGAATGTCTTGCCTAGGTCACCGGTTGCGGTTTCAGTGCCAGCGGTGGAGGACAGAGTGACAGAGCTACGACAAAATCTGGAGGTTCTAAAGGACACTGTGGCTACGGCTCAGGAGCGTTACAAGAGGTCGGCAGACACTCACAGGAAACCGGCACCCATGTATAAGGTAGGGGACTCTGTATGGTTATCCACCAAAAACCTGAGATTGGGTGTTCCTTCGCAGAAGCTGGGACAAAAATTCATCGGTCCGTTTAAGATCACCGGGATCGTGAGCCCTGTGGCCTGTCGGCTGCGGTTACCGCACCATCTAAAGGTACACCCGGTCTTTCATGTTTCTCTCCTCAAGCCCGTTTCTCCCAATACATTTCATGGTCGTGTCGTGCCTCCTCCTCCGCCTGTGATGGTCGACGGCGAGGAGCAGTTCGTGGTTGAGGACATTATTGACTCCCGGCTCCATCGTCGTCGGCTTCAGTATCTGGTACGTTGGCAGGGGTACGCCCCCGAGGACGATTCCTGGGAACCGGTGGGTAACATTCGGGCACCCGGGAAGATTGCTCAGTTTCATCGACGGTACCCGGACAAGCCAGGCCCTGATCCGTCCTGAGGCCGTCTCTGGGGGGGGGAGTAATGTCAGGTTTCCGGGTTTTCCAGTTCTCTTTTGAATGAGCTTGCCCCCAATTAACATGGAGTTTACTGTTCTGTTGCCCTACTTCCTGTCCAGCTGCTTAAAAGGCCGCCTCTAAGCTTAGTCCAGTGCCTGAGTATACTGCTTGCTGTGTGCTCCTGCTTTGCTGCTTCCAAATCCTGATTGCCTTTGGATCCTCCTGAAAGACTACCGACCGACTTTGGACCATACCCGGTTTCTTCAAGCTGTGCCCGGATTCCGTCTGCCATCTTCGGTCAGCACTCTGCCCGGTTTCCCTCCGGTTCGTAACCACTCTGGACTATCATCCCGTACGGACACTTCTGGACTTTACCACTTGCCCCTTGTGTCCCGGCTGCTGCGCATTTAGGCCTTCCGGGGTGATTGCTGGACAGTCCCTGTATAGGGGTTCGCTCTGGTGGTCTCCCTGGGGGAGTCCGGTGCGTGGCCCCGGGAATTCCCTTCGCTCCGTTTCGGGAAGGTATTTTGTGTGTTTGTTCTACTGTGTTTGTTCCGTTGTGTATCTACCGTGGTTACATATTATAAACATCTTGTACCCAGAACTCGTCTCTGGTTGTCATTGCCCTAACGCTATCGAAATCCTCAGAACATACAATAAGTATTACAGACATACTCATGTGAAAACAAAAGAGCAGGACAAGGAAAAAGAGGAGGAGACACAGATATAGGCATGGCACGCCCTTCTAAAATCATGTAAAACACCGCAAGGTGACTCCAAGCGGAGTCTCCCTTTTTTCCAAAAATTGGGCCCCACACACACCCACCCCTTCAGTGGCAGCAGTTGTGCCCCAGTTGTACAATTCACAGCTACATTTGCATCAAGCACATTCAAAAATACCCTATTCTTAACCGTCCCCAGGATGACACCGGGGTTGGTAGCAAAGTCTTTCCTGATCCCAGCTCTGTTCATCTTGGCTTCTTTTAAAAACAATGTAAGCAAGGGTTACTCCAAGCAGAGTCTCCCTTTTTTCCAAAAATTGGGCCCCACACACACCCACCCCTTCAGTAGCAGCAGTTGTGCCCTAGTTGCAAACAGGATGTTTTGATTTGCATCAAGCACATTTCAAATCCACAAGCATTTACTCTCCCCAGGATGACACAGGGGTAGTAAATTCCTTCTGGATCCATGACTTGTTCATTTTGATGAACGTCAGTCTGTCCACATTGTCACTGGACAGACTCGTGCGCTTATCTGTCAGCACACACCCAGCAGCACTGAAGACACGTTCAGAGACAACGCTGGCAGCTGGACACGACAAAATCTCCAAGGCGTAACTGGAGAGCTCTGGCCATTTTTCTAGATTTGAAGCCCAAAAGGAGCAAGGCTCCATTTGCAAAGTCATGGCATCGATGTTCATTTGGAGATACTCCTGTATCATCCTCTCCAGCCGTTGGCTATGTGTCAGACTTGTTGTCTCTGGTGGCCTTGCAAAGAGGGTCTAAAAAAATTATGAAAAGATTCCATAAAATTGCTGTTACCAGCACCAGATACGGTCCTACTGGTACGGGTAGACTGTTGAAGATGACGAGACCGTCCCATGTTTGGCAAGTTACAACTGGGAGATTCACTCCCTGCACCTGCACGGTTGTTTGGTGGAAAAGCCGAGCTAAGATCGAGTAACAGCTTCTGCTGATACTCCTGCATACGTGCGTCCATCTCTATGGCTGGAATTATGTCACAAAATTTGGACTTGTACCGGGGATCTAATAGTGTGGCAATCCAGTAGTCATCATCACTTCTAATTTTGACAATACGAGGGTCATGTTGGAGGTAGTGCAACAAGAATGCACTCATGTGTCTTGCGCAGCCATGCGGACCAAGTCCACGCTGTGTTTGTGGCATAGAGGTGCTACCCATTCTTTCTTCCTCTGACATCTCCCCCCAACCTCTTTCAACTGAAATTTGACCAAGGTCTCCCTCATCTGCTGAGTCTTCCATGTCCATGGACAGTTCGTCCTCCATTTCTTCATGCTCTCCTGCACCTTCCTCAACATTTCGCCTGCTACTATGCGCCCTTGTTGATCCCTGTCCCCCATGGTCCCATGCCTGCTGCGTTGGTGATGATGAACGTCTGGACCTTGGTGATGTTGTTGTCCCTTGCGCATATGAATCCTCCTGTAGTTCCTCCCCTTCCTGTTGTCCCACCCCCTGACTCCGAATAGTGTTTAGCGTGTGCTCCAGCATGTAAATGACTGGAATTGTCATGCTGATAATAGCATTGTCAGCGCTAAACATATTCGTCGCCATGTCGAAACTGTGCAGAAGGGTGCATAGGTCCTTGATCTGAGACCACTCCATCAGGGTGATCTGACCCACCTCTGCATCTCGTTGGCCCAGGCTATATGTCATGACGTATTGCACCAGGGCTCGGCGGTGCTGCCACAGTCGCTGTAACATGTGGAGAGTTGAATTCCAGCATGTCGCCACATCGCATTTCAGGCGATGAACCGGCAGGCCGAAAGACTTCTGGAGCGATGCAAGTCGCTCAGCAGCGGCGCTTGAACGGCGGAAGTGAGCAGACAGTTTTCGTGCCTTGTTCAGAAGGCCATCTAGGCCGGGATAGTGTGTTAAAAATTGCTGGACGACAAGGTTCAACACGTGAGCCATACAAGGTACGTGTGTCACCTTGCCCAGTCGAAGGGCCGCACCCAGGTTTGCAGCATTGTCGCACACGGCCTTACCAGGCTGCAGGTTGAGCGGAGACAACCATTTATTAAACTCGGACCGCAGAACTGACCACAACTCCTCAGCCGTGTGACTCTTATTCCCAAGACATGTCAAGCTAAAGACCGCCTGATGCCGTTGCGCTCTGCTGCCAGCATAGTAATGAGGGGTGCGTGATTCCTTCTGCGCAGTGAGAACGCTGGTGGCCTGACCAGGCAGGCTTGGGGCGGAGGTGGAGGACCCAGATGAGGTGGAGGATGCAGAAGCAGTGGCGGAACTTGGACAGACAGAGGACTGACACACAAGTCGTGGGGACGGCAAGACTTGTGCAGCAGACCCTTCACCATCTATCACCATAGTTACCCAGTGCCCAGTCAGCGACATGTAACGTCCCTGTCCATGCTTACTGGTCCAAGTATCGGTGGTGAAATGCACCCGTTGACACACAGAGTTTCTCAAGGAAGCGGTGATGTTGTGTGCGACATGCAGGTGTAGCGCGGGCACACCTTTCTTAGAGAAGTAGTGGCGACTAGGCATCTGGTACTGGGGCACAGCGACAGACATAAGGTCTCTAAAATCCTGTGTGTCCACTAGGCGGAAAGGCAGCATTTCGGTAGCCAACAGCTTACAGAGGGATAGAGTCAACCTCTTAGCTTTGTCATGGGTCGCAGGAAGTGGCCTTTTATTTGACCACATCTGAGGGACAGAGATCTGGCTGCTGTGTGTAGACGGTGTTGAGTAGGGTGTCCCTGGAAAAATGCAGGTTTGTGAGGAAAGTGCAGGCGGAGACATGATGTTGCCTTCATCCAACGTTGGTGCTATCGATGTCTGAGAGAGCTGTACACACTCACTTGTTTCCCCTTCCAAACCAACTGACGACCGACCAAGAAAACTGCCTGTTGCGGTTACAGTGGTGGAAGTTGTGGGTGGAAAAACAGGTGTGACAGCTGTCCCCACAGTTCTAGAAGATGAAGAGCGCGCGGATGCACTGGAAGGGGCAGGCGGTGGATGGTTCGCTCCGCTAGGCCGCATTGCAGCACGGTGAGCTTCCCACCGGGACATATGATATTTATTCATGTGACGATTCATGGAAGAAGTTGTCAAACTGCTGAGGTTTTGACCTCTACTAAGAGAACCATGACAAATTTTACAGATCACATAATTTGGGCGATCTTTTTCTATGTCAAAAAAGGACCAGGCTAGGCAAGGCTTAGAGGCCATGCGACCTGTTGATCCACCCCGAATAATGCTCAGAGGCAGAGTGGTGGCTGAGGATGCAGTTGTAGACGTGCTACCAGTACTCCGACTGTGTCCAGGAAGGCACAAGGTAACTTCGTCATCAGTTGCATCCTCCTCCACCACCTCTGTTGACCTCCTCGAGTGCCTGACTGTGGGTTGACAGTAGGTGGGATCTAGAACTTCATCATCAATTGTTGTGTTTGCACTCCCCTCCCCCTCAGACCGAGCCTCTTCTTGCCCTGACCGAATATTTAAGTTGTCATCCCAATCGGGTATCTGCGTCTCATCTTCATCAGTTTGTTCCTCATTGTCTATAACCACAGGTGTTACAGTTTGTGACAAAGGGTCAACATTATGCTCCGAAACTTGGTCCTCACGGCCTGAATCAGAGTCACAAAGGTTCTGAGCATCACTGCAGACCATTTCCTGTTCTGTACTCACTGTAGCTTGGGAGCAGACCTCTGATTCCCAGGCTATAGTGTGACTGAACAGCTCTGCAGACTCAGCCATCTCAGTTCCACCATACTGTGCAGGGCGGATGAAGACTTCAGAGCTGGGAGAAAGCAAGTTTGATTGGGATGACAACTCAGAGGACTGGTGTTTTTTGGATGCGGTACTTGACGTGGCTGAGAGGGCACTTGTTGGACCACTTGAGATCCATTCAAGCATTTTCCTTTTTTGGCCATTATCTACCTTTGTTCCTGTTGTTCGTGCCCGTAAAAAAGGGAGCACATCGGATTGTCCACGGTAAGTAGTAGACATCTTACTTTTGCTGGTAGATGGTCTCTCTACAGCAGATGATAATGGAGCTTTGCCACCTTCCCCACGGACAAACCCTTTTTTTCCTTTTCCACCACGCCTCTTCCCCTTTCCACCAGCATCTGTCATTTTGCCATTCATGTTGATTGCGACAAGATTATGCACTGAAAATGTGGTAGTAAAAATTGAGAGGTGGTGTAGATTGCAGCGGTGGTCTAGCTTTATTAACAGCAGAATAATAAAGAATAAATATCCCTGACAATGCAACTACGGCCCTTAAACTGGCAGCATAAATTGCTAGTATAATGGCTTAGTTATAATGAGTTGGAGTGTGCAATGCAGGTAGAGGTGCTGCAAATGTCTTTGCACTAGTGTGACTAGACAAAAGTCCAATAGCCACGTTTAGGATGCCACTAGGTACACTGAGTGTTTGCTAGTATAATGGCTTAGTTATAATGAGTTGGAGTGAGCAATGCAGGTAGAGGTGCTGCAAATGTCTTTGCACTAGTGTGACAAGACAAAAGTCCAATAGCCACGTATAGGATGCCACTAGGTACACTGAGTGTTTGCTAGTATAATTGCTTACTTATAATGAGTTGGAGTGTGCAATGCAGGTAGAGGTGCTGCAAATTTCTTTGCACTAGTGTGACTAGACAAAAGTCCAATAGCCACGTTTAGGATGCCACTAGGTACACTGAGAGTTTGCTAGTATAATGGCTTACTTATAATGAGTTGAAGTGTGCAATGCAGGCAGAGGTGCTGCAAATATCTTTGCACTAGTGGGACTATAGCAAAGTCCAATAGCCACGTTTAGGATGCCACTAGGTACACTAAGTGTTTGCTAGTATAATGGCTTAGTTATAATGAGTTGGAGTGTGCAATGCAGGCAGAGGTGCTGCAAATATCTTTGCACTAGTGGGACTATAGCAAAGTCCAATAGCCATGTTTAGGATGCCACTAGGTACACTGAGTGTTTGCTAGTATAATGGCTTAGTTATAATGAGTTGGAGTGTGCAATGCAGGCAGAGGTGCTGCAAATATCTTTGCACTAGTGGGACTATAGCAAAGTACAATAGCCACGTTTAGTATGTCACTAGGTACACTGAGTGTTTGCTAGTATAATGGCTTAGTTATAATGAGTTGGAGTGTGCAATGCAGGCAGAGGTGCTGCAAATATCTTTGCACTAGTAAGACTACAGCAAAGTCCAATAGCCACGTTTAGGATGCCACTAGGTAAACTGAGTGTTTGCTAGTATAATGGCTTAGTTATAATGAGTTGGAGTGTGCAATGCAGGCAGAGGTGCTGCAAATATCTTTGCACTAGTGGGACTATAGCAAAGTCCAATAGCCACGTTTAGGATGCCACTAGGTACACTGAGTGTTTGCTAGTATAATGGCTTAGTTATAATGAGTTGGAGTGTGCAATGCAGGCAGAGGTGCTGCAAATATCTTTGCACTAGTGGGACTATAGCAAAGTCCAATAGCCACGTTTAGGATGCCACTAGGTACACTGAGTGTTTGCTAGTATAATGGCTTAGTTATAATGAGTTAGAGTGTGCAATGCAGGTAGAGGTGCTGCAAATTTCTTTGCACTAGTGTGACTAGACAAAAGTCCAATAGCCACGTTTAGGATGCCACTAGGTACACTGAGTGTTTGCTAGTATAATGGCTTACTTATAATGAGTTGGAGTGTGCAATGCAGGCAGAGGTGCTGCAAATATCTTTGCACTAGTGAGACTATAGCAAAGTCCAATAGCCACGTTTAGGATGCCACTAGGTACACTGAGTGTTTGCTAGTATAATGGCTTAGTTATAATGAGTTGGAGTGTGCAATGCAGGCAGAAGTGCTGCAAATATCTTTGCACTAGTGGGACTATAGCAAAGTCCAATAGCCACGTTTAGGATGCCACTAGGTACACTGAGTGTTTGCTAGTATAATGGCTTAGTTATAATGAGTTGGAGTGTGCAATGCAGGTAGAGGTGCTGCAAATGTCTTTGCACTAGTGTGACTAGACAAAAGTCCAATAGCCACGTTTAGGATGCCACTAGGTACACTGAGTGTTTGCTAGTATAATGGCTTAGTTATAATGAGTTGGAGTGTGCAATGCAGGTAGAGGTGCTGCAAATGTCTTTGCACTAGTGGGACTAGACAAAAGTCCAATAGCCACGTTTAGGATGCCACTAGGTACACTGAGTGTTTGCTAGTATAATGGCTTAGTTATAATGAGTTGGAGTGTGCAATGCAGGTAGAGGTGCTGCAAATGTCTTTACACTAGTGTGACTAGACAAAAGTCCAATAGCCACGTTTAGGATGCCACTAGGTACACTGAGAGTTTGCTAGTATAATGGCTTACTTATAATGAGTTGAAGTGTGCAATGCAGGCAGAGGTGCTGCAAATATCTTTGCACTAGTGGGACTATAGCAAAGTCCAATAGCCACGTTTAGGATGCCACTAGGTACACTGAGTGTTTGCTAGTATAATGGCTTAGTTATAATGAGTTGGAGTGTGCAATGCAGGCAGAGGTGCTGCAAATATCTTTGCACTAGTGGGACTATAGCAAAGTCCAATAGCCACGTTTAGGATGCCACTAGGTACACTAAGTGTTTGCTAGTATAATGGCTTACTTATAATGAGTTGGAGTGTGCAATGCAGGCAGAGGTGCTGCAAATATCTTTGCACTAGTGGGACTATAGCAAAGTCCAATAGCCACGTTTAGGATGCCACTAGGTACACTGAGTGTTTATTAGTATAATGGCTTAGTTATAATGAGTTAGAGTGTGCAATGCAGGCAGAGGTGCTGCAAATATCTTTGCACTAGTGGGACTATAGCAAAGTCCAATAGGCACGTTTAGGATGCCACTAGGTACACTAAGTGTTTGCTAGTATAATGGCTTAGTTATAATGAGTTGGAGTGTGCAATGCAGGCAGAGGTGCTGCAAATATCTTTGCACTAGTGGGACTATAGCAAAGTCCAATAGCCATGTTTAGGATGCCACTAGGTACACTGAGTGTTTGCTAGTATAATGGCTTAGTTATAATGAGTTGGAGTGTGCAATGCAGGCAGAGGTGCTGCAAATATCTTTGCACTAGTGGGACTATAGCAAAGTCCAATAGCCACGTTTAGGATGCCACTAGGTACACTGAGTGTTTGCTAGTATAATGGCTTAGTTATAATGAGTTGGAGTGTGCAATGCAGGCAGAGGTGCTTCAAATATCTTTGCACTAGTGGGACTATAGCAAAGTCCAATAGCCACGTTTAGGATGCCACTAGGTACACTGAGTGTTTGCTAGTATAATGGCTTAGTTATAATGAGTTGGAGTGTGCAATGCAGGCAGAGGTGCTGCAAATATCTTTGCACTAGTGGGACTATAGCAAAGTCCAATAGCCACGTTTAGGATGCCACTAGGTACACTGAGTGTTTGCTAGTATAATGGCTTAGTTATAATGAGTTGGAGTGTGCAATGCAGGCAGAGGTGCTGCAAATATCTTTGCACTAGTGGGACTATAGCAAAGTCCAATAGCCACGTTTAGGATGCCACTAGGTACACTGACTGTTTGCTAGTATAATGGCTTAGTTATAATGAGTTGGAGTGTGCAATGCAGGTAGAGGTGCTGCAAATTTCTTTGCACTAGTGTGACTAGACAACAGTCCAATAGCCACGTTTAGGATGCCACTAGGTACACTGAGTGTTTGCTAGTATAATGGCTTAGTTATAATGAGTTGGAGTGTGCAATGCAGGCAGAGGTGCTGCAAATATCTTTGCACTAGTGGGACTATAGCAAAGTCCAATAGCCACGTTTAGGATGCCACTAGGTACACTGAGTGTTTGCTAGTATAATGGCTTACTTATAATGAGTTGGAGTGTGCAATGCAGGCAGAGGTGCTGCAAATATCTTTGCACTAGTGGGACTATAGCAAAGTCCAACAGCCACGTTTAGGATGCCACTAGGTACACTGAGTGTTTGCTAGTATAATGGCTTAGTTATAATGAGTTAGAGTGTGCAATGCAGGCAGAGGTGCTGCAAATATCTTTGCACTAGTGGGACTATAGCAAAGTCCAATAGCCACGTTTAGGATGCCACTAGGTACACTAAGTGTTTGCTAGTATAATGGCTTAGTTATAATGAGTTGGAGTGTGCAATGCAGGCAGAGGTGCTGCAAATATCTTTGCACTAGTGGGACTATAGCAAAGTCCAATAGCCATGTTTAGGATGCCACTAGGTACACTGAGTGTTTGCTAGTATAATGGCTTAGTTATAATGAGTTGGAGTGTGCAATGCAGGCAGAGGTGCTGCAAATATCTTTGCACTAGTGGGACTATAGCAAAGTCCAATAGCCACGTTTAGGATGCCACTAGGTACACTGAGTGTTTGCTAGTATAATGGCTTAGTTATAATGAGTTGGAGTGTGCAATGCAGGCAGAGGTGCTGCAAATATCTTTGCACTAGTGGGACTATAGCAAAGTCCAATAGCCACGTTTAGGATGCAACTAGGTACACTGAGTGTTTGCTAGTATAATGGCTTAGTTATAATTAGTTGGAGTGTGCAATGCAGGCAGAGGTGCTGCAAATATCTTTGCACTAGTGGGACTATAGCAAAGTCCAATAGCCACGTTTAGGATGCCACTAGGTACACTGAGTGTTTGCTAGTATAATGGCTTAGTTATAATGAGTTGGAGTGTGCAATGCAGGCAGAGGTGCTGCAAATATCTTTGCACTAGTGGGACTATAGCAAAGTCCAATAGCCACGTTTAGGATGCCACTAGGTACACTGAGTGTTTGCTAGTTGAATGGCTTAGTTATAATGAGTTGGAGTGTGCAATGCAGGTAGAGGTGCTGCAAATTTCTTTGCACTAGTGTGACTAGACAACAGTCCAATAGCCACGTTTAGGATGCCACTAGGTACACTGAGTGTTTGCTAGTATAATGGCTTACTTATAATGAGTTGGAGTGGGCAATGCAGGCAGAGGTGCTGCAAATATCTTTGCACTAGTGGGACTATAGCAAAGTCCAATAGCCACGTTTAGGATGCCACTAGGTACACTGAGTGTTTGCTAGTATAATGGCTTAGTTATAATGAGTTGGAGTGTGCAATGCAGGCAGAAGTGCTGCAAATATCTTTGCACTAGTGGGACTATAGCAAAGTCCAATAGCCACGTTTAGGATGCCACTAGGTACACTGAGTGTTTGCTAGTATAATGGCTTAGTTATAATGAGTTGGAGTGTGCAATGCAGGTAGAGGTGCTGCAAATGTCTTTGCACTAGTGTGACTAGACAAAAGTCCAATAGCCACGTTTAGGATGCCACTAGGTACACTGAGTGTTTGCTAGTATAATGGCTTACTTATAATGAGTTGGAGTGGGCAATGCAGGCAGAGGTGCTGCAAATATCTTTGCACTAGTGGGACTATAGCAAAGTCCAATAGCCACGTTTAGGATGCCACTAGGTACACTGAGTGTTTGCTAGTATAATGGCTTAGTTATAATGAGTTGGAGTGTGCAATGCAGGCAGAAGTGCTGCAAATATCTTTGCACTAGTGGGACTATAGCAAAGTCCAATAGCCACGTTTAGGATGCCACTAGGTACACTGAGTGTTTGCTAGTATAATGGCTTAGTTATAATGAGTTGGAGTGTGCAATGCAGGTAGAGGTGCTGCAAATGTCTTTGCACTAGTGTGACTAGACAAAAGTCCAATAGCCACATTTAGGATGCCACTAGGTACACTGAGTGTTTGCTAGTATAATGGCTTACTTATAATGAGTTGGAGTGTGCAATGGAGGCAGAGGTGCTGCAAATATCTTTGCACTAGTGGGACTATAGCAAAGTCCAATAGCCACGTTTAGGATGCCACTAGGTACACTGAGTGTTTGCTAGTATAATGTCTTAGTTATAATGAATTGGAGTGTGCAATGCAGGCAGAGGTGCTGCAAAACTCTTTGCACTAGTGGGACTATAGCAAAGTCCAATAGCCACGTTTAGGATGCCACTAGGTACACTGAGTGTTTGCTAGTATAATGGCTTAGTTTTAATGAGTTGGAGTCTGCAATGCAGGCAGAGGTGCTGCAAATATCTTTGCACTAGTGGGACTATAGCAAAGTCCAATAGCCACGTTTAGGATGCCACTAGGTACACTGAGTGTTTGCTAGTATAATGGCTTAGTTATAATGAGTTGGAGTGTGCAATGCAGGCAGAGGTGCTGCAAATATCTTTGCACTAGTGGGACTATAGCAAAGTCCAATAGCCACGTTTAGTATGTCACTAGGTACACTGAGTGTTTGCTAGTATAATGGCTTAGTTATAATGAGTTGGAGTGTGCAATGCAGGCAGAGGTGCTGCAAATATCTTTGCACTAGTGGGACTATAACAAAGTCCAATAGCCACGTTTAGGATGCCACTAGGTACACTGAGTGTTTGCTAGTATAATGGCTTAGTTATAATGAGTTGGAGTGTGCAATGCAGGTAGAGGTGCTGCAAATGTCTTTGCACTAGTGTGACTAGACAAAAGTCCAATAGCCACATTTAGGATGCCACTAGGAACACTGAGTGTTTGCTAGTATAATGGCTTAGTTATAATGAGTTGGAGTGTGCAATGCAGGTAGAGGTGCTGCAAATGTCTTTGCACTAGTGTGACTAGACAAAAGTCCAATAGCCACGTTTAGGATGCCACTAGGTACACTGAGTGTTTGCTAGTATAATGGCTTACTTATAATGAGTTGGAGTGTGCAATGGAGGCAGAGGTCCTGCAAATATATTTGCACTAGTGGGACTATAGCAAAGTCCAATAGCCACGTTTAGGATGCCACTAGGTACACTGAGTGTTTATTAGTATAATGGCTTAGTTATAATGAGTTAGAGTGTGCAATGCAGGCAGAGGTGCTGCAAATATCTTTGCACTAGTGGGACTATAGCAAAGTCCAATAGCCACGTTTAGGATGCCACTAGGTACACTAAGTGTTTGCTAGTATAATGGCTTAGTTATAATGAGTTGGAGTGTGCAAATGCAGGCAGAGGTGCTGCAAATATCTTTGCACTAGTGGGACTATAGCAAAGTCCAATAGCCATGTTTAGGATGCCACTAGGTACACTGAGTGTTTGCTAGTATAATGGCTTAGTTATAATGAGTTGGAGTGTGCAATGCAGGCAGAGGTGCTGCAAATATCTTTGCACTAGTGGGACTATAGCAAAGTCCAATAGCCACGTTTAGGATGCCACTAGGTACACTGAGTGTTTGCTAGTATAATGGCTTAGTTATAATGAGTTGGAGTGTGCAATGCAGGCAGAGGTGCTGCAAATATCTTTGCACTAGTGGGACTATAGCAAAGTCCAATAGCCACGTTTAGGATGCCACTAGGTACACTGAGTGTTTGCTAGTATAATGGCTTAGTTATAATGAGTTGGAGTGTGCAATGCAGGTAGAGGTGCTGCAAATTTCTTTGCACTAGTGTGACTAGACAACAGTCCAATAGCCACGTTTAGGATGCCACTAGGTACACTGAGTGTTTGCTAGTATAATGGCTTAGTTATAATGAGTTGGAGTGTGCAATGCAGGCAGAGGTGCTGCAAATATCTTTGCACTAGTGCGACTATAGCAAAGTCCAATAGCCACGTTTAGGATGCCACTAGGTACACTGAGTGTTTGCTAGTATAATGGCTTACTTATAATGAGTTGGAGTGTGCAATGCAGGCAGAGGTGCTGCAAATATCTTTGCACTAGTGGGACTATAGCAAAGTCCAATAGCCACGTTTAGGATGCCACTAGGTACACTGAGTGTTTGCTAATATAATGGCTTAGTTATAATGAGTTAGAGTGTGCAATGCAGGCAGAGGTGCTGCAAATATCTTTGCACTAGTGGGACTATAGCAAAGTCCAATAGCCACGTTTAGGATGCCACTAGGTACACTAAGTGTTTGCTAGTATAATGGCTTAGTTATAATGAGTTGGAGTGTGCAATGCAGGCAGAGGTGCTGCAAATATCTTTGCACTAGTGGGACTATAGCAAAGTCCAATAGCCACGTTTAGGATGCCACTAGGTACACTGAGTGTTTGCTAGTATAATGGCTTACTTATAATGAGTTGGAGTGTGCAATGCAGGCAGAGGTGCTGCAAATATCTTTGCACTAGTGGGACTATAGCAAAGTCCAATAGCCACGTTTAGGATGCCACTAGGTACACTGAGTGTTTGCTAGTATAATGGCTTAGTTATAATGAGTTGGAGTGTGCAATGCAGGCAGAGGTGCTGCAAATATCTTTGCACTAGTGGGACTATAGCAAAGTCCAATAGCCATGTTTAGGATGCCACTAGGTACACTGAGTGTTTGCTAGTATAATGGCTTAGTTATAATGAGTTGGAGTGTGCAATGCAGGCAGAGGTGCTGCAAATATCTTTGCACTAGTGGGACTATAGCAAAGTCCAATAGCCACGTTTAGGATGCCACTAGGTACACTGAGTGTTTGCTAGTATAATGGCTTAGTTATAATGAGTTGGAGTGTGCAATGCAGGCAGAGGTGCTGCAAATATCTTTGCACTAGTGGGACTATAGCAAAGTCCAATAGCCACGTTTAGGATGCCACTAGGTACACTGAGTGTTTGCTAGTATAATGGCTTAGTTATAATTAGTTGGAGTGTGCAATGCAGGCAGAGGTGCTGCAAATATCTTTGCACTAGTGGGACTATAGCAAAGTCCAATAGCCACGTTTAGGATGCCACTAGGTACACTAAGTGTTTGCTAGTATAATGGCTTAGTTATAATGAGTTGGAGTGTGCAATGCAGGCAGAGGTGCTGCAAATATCTTTGCACTAGTGGGACTATAGCAAAGTCCAATAGCCACGTTTAGTATGTCACTAGGTACACTGAGTGTTTGCTAGTATAATGGCTTAGTTATAATGAGTTGTAGTGTGCAATGCAGGCAGAGGTGCTGCAAATATCTTTGCACTAGTGGGACTATAGCAAAGTCCAATAGCCACGTTTAGGATGCCACTAGGTACACTGAGTGTTTGCTAGTATAATGGCTTAGTTATAATGAGTTGGAGTGTGCAATGCAGGTAGAGGTGCTGCAAATTTCTTTGCACTAGTGTGACTAGACAACAGTCCAATAGCCACGTTTAGGATGCCACTAGGTACACTGAGTGTTTGCTAGTATAATGGCTTACTTATAATGAGTTGGAGTGGGCAATGCAGGCAGATGTGCTGCAAATATCTTTGCACTAGTGGGACTATAGCAAAGTCCAATAGCCACGTTTAGGATGCCACTAGGTACACTGAGTGTTTGCTAGTATAATGGCTTAGTTATAATGAGTTGGAGTGTGCAATGCAGGCAGAGGTGCTGCAAAACTCTTTGCACTAGTGGGACTATAGCAAAGTCCAATAGCCACGTTTAGGATGCCACTAGGTACACTGAGTGTTTGCTAGTATAATGGCTTAGTTTTAATGAGTTGGAGTGTGCAATGCAGGCAGAGGTGCTGCAAATATCTTTGCACTAGTGGGACTATAGCAAAGTCCAATAGCCACGTTTAGGATGCCACTAGGTACACTGAGTGTTTGCTAGTATAATGGCTTAGTTATAATGAGTTGGAGTGTGCAATGCAGGCAGAGGTGCTGCAAATATCTTTGCACTAGTGGGACTATAGCAAAGTCCAATAGCCACGTTTAGTATGTCACTAGGTACACTGAGTGTTTGCTAGTATAATGGCTTAGTTATAATGAGTTGGAGTGTGCAATGCAGGCAGAGGTGCTGCAAATATCTTTGCACTAGTGGGACTATAACAAAGTCCAATAACCACGTTTAGGATGCCACTAGGTACACTGAGTGTTTGCTAGTATAATGGCTTAGTTATAATGAGTTGGAGTGTGCAATGCAGGTAGAGGTGCTGCAAATGTCTTTGCACTAGTGTGACTAGACAAAAGTCCAATAGCCACATTTAGGATGCCACTAGGAACACTGAGTGTTTGCTAGTATAATGGCTTAGTTATAATGAGTTGGAGTGTGCAATGCAGGTAGAGGTGCTGCAAATGTCTTTGCACTAGTGTGACTAGACAAAAGTCCAATAGCCACGTTTAGGATGCCACTAGGTACACTGAGTGTTTGCTAGTATAATGGATTACTTATAATGAGTTGGAGTGTGCAATGGAGGCAGAGGTGCTGCAAATATCTTTGCACTAGTGGGACTATAGCAAAGTCCAATAGCCACGTTTAGGATGCCACTAGGTACACTGAGTGTTTATTAGTATAATGGCTTAGTTATAATGAGTTAGAGTGTGCAATGCAGGCAGAGGTGCTGCAAATATCTTTGCACTAGTGGGACTATAGCAAAGTCCAATAGCCACGTTTAGGATGCCACTAGGTACACTAAGTGTTTGCTAGTATAATGGCTTAGTTATAATGAGTTGGAGTGTGCAAATGCAGGCAGAGGTGCTGCAAATATCTTTGCACTAGTGGGACTATAGCAAAGTCCAATAGCCATGTTTAGGATGCCACTAGGTACACTGAGTGTTTGCTAGTATAATGGCTTAGTTATAATGAGTTGGAGTGTGCAATGCAGGCAGAGGTGCTGCAAATATCTTTGCACTAGTGGGACTATAGCAAAGTCCAATAGCCACGTTTAGGATGCCACTAGGTACACTGAGTGTTTGCTAGTATAATGGCTTAGTTATAATGAGTTGGAGTGTGCAATGCAGGCAGAGGTGCTGCAAATATCTTTGCACTAGTGGGACTATAGCAAAGTCCAATAGCCACGTTTAGGATGCCACTAGGTACACTGAGTGTTTGCTATATAATGACTTAGTTATAATGAGTTGGAGTGTGCAATGCAGGTAGAGGTGCTGCAAATTTCTTTGCACTAGTGTGACTAGACAACAGTCCAATAGCCACGTTTAGGATGCCACTAGGTACACTGAGTGTTTGCTAGTATAATGGCTTAGTTATAATGAGTTGGAGTGTGCAATGCAGGCAGAGGTGCTGCAAATATCTTTGCACTAGTGGGACTATAGCAAAGTCCAATAGCCACGTTTAGAATGCCACTAGGTACACTGAGTGTTTGCTAGTATAATGGCTTACTTATAATGAGTTGGAGTGTGCAATGCAGGCAGAGGTGCTGCAAATATCTTTGCACTAGTGGGACTATAGCAAAGTCCAATAGCCACGTTTAGGATGCCACTAGGTACACTGAGTGTTTGCTAGTATAATGGCTTAGTTATAATGAGTTGTAGTGTGCAATGCAGGCAGAGGTGCTGCAAATATCTTTGCACTAGTGGGACTATAGCAAAGTCCAATAGCCACGTTTAGGATGCCACTAGGTACACTGAGTGTTTGCTAGTATAATGGCTTAGTTATAATGAGTTGGAGTGTGCAATGCAGGTAGAGGTGCTGCAAATTTCTTTGCACTAGTGTGACTAGACAACAGTCCAATAGCCACGTTTAGGATGCCACTAGGTACACTGAGTGTTTGCTAGTATAATGGCTTACTTATAATGAGTTGGAGTGGGCAATGCAGGCAGAGGTGCTGCAAATATCTTTGCACTAGTGGGACTATAGCAAAGTCCAATAGCCACGTTTAGGATGCCACTAGGTACACTGAGTGTTTGCTAGTATAATGGCTTAGTTATAATGAGTTGGAGTGTGCAATGCAGGTAGAGGTGCTGCAAAACTCTTTGCACTAGTGGGACTATAGCAAAGTCCAATAGCCACGTTTAGGATGCCACTAGGTACACTGAGTGTTTGCTAGTATAATGGCTTAGTTTTAATGAGTTGGAGTGTGCAATGCAGGCAGAGGTGCTGCAAATATCTTTGCACTAGTGGGACTATAGCAAAGTCCAATAGCCATGTTTAGGATGCCACTAGGTACACTGAGTGTTTGCTAGTATAATGGCTTAGTTATAATGAGTTGGAGTGTGCAAATGCAGGCAGAGGTGCTGCAAATATCTTTGCACTAGTGGGACTATAGCAAAGTCCAATAGCCATGTTTAGGATGCCACTAGGTACACTGAGTGTTTGCTAGTATAATGGCTTAGTTATAATGAGTTGGAGTGTGCAATGCAGGCAGAGGTGCTGCAAATATCTTTGCACTAGTGGGACTATAGCAAAGTCCAATAGCCACGTTTAGTATGTCACTAGGTACACTGAGTGTTTGCTAGTATAATGGCTTAGTTATAATGAGTTGGAGTGTGCAATGCAGGCAGAGGTGCTGCAAATATCTTTGCACTAGTGGGACTATAGCAAAGTCCAATAGCCACGTTTAGTATGTCACTAGGTACACTGAGTGTTTGCTAGTATAATGGCTTAGTTATAATGAGTTGGAGTGTGCAATGCAGGCAGAGGTGCTGCAAATATCTTTGCACTAGTGGGACTATAACAAAGTCCAATAACCACGTTTAGGATGCCACTAGGTACACTGAGTGTTTGCTAGTATAATGGCTTAGTTATAATGAGTTGGAGTGTGCAATGCAGGTAGAGGTGCTGCAAATGTCTTTGCACTAGTGTGACTAGACAAAAGTCCAATAGCCACATTTAGGATGCCACTAGGAACACTGAGTGTTTGCTAGTATAATGGCTTAGTTATAATGAGTTGGAGTGTGCAATGCAGGTAGAGGTGCTGCAAATGTCTTTGCACTAGTGTGACTAGACAAAAGTCCAATAGCCACGTTTAGGATGCCACTAGGTACACTGAGTGTTTGCTAGTATAATGGCTTACTTATAATGAGTTGGAGTGTGCAATGCAGGTAGAGGTGCTGCAAATGTCTTTGCACTAGTGTGACTAGACAAAAGTCCAATAGCCACGTTTAGGATGCCACTAGGTACACTGAGTGTTTGCTAGTATAATGGCTTACTTATAATGAGTTGGAGTGTGCAATGGAGGCAGAGGTGCTGCAAATATCTTTGCACTAGTGGGACTATAGCAAAGTCCAATAGCCACGTTTAGGATGCCACTAGGTACACTGAGTGTTTATTAGTATAATGGCTTAGTTATAATGAGTTAGAGTGTGCAATGCAGGCAGAGGTGCTGCAAATATCTTTGCACTAGTGGGACTATAGCAAAGTCCAATAGCCACGTTTAGGATGCCACTAGGTACACTAAGTGTTTGCTAGTATAATGGCTTAGTTATAATGAGTTGGAGTGTGCAAATGCAGGCAGAGGTGCTGCAAATATCTTTGCACTAGTGGGACTATAGCAAAGTCCAATAGCCATGTTTAGGATGCCACTAGGTACACTGAGTGTTTGCTAGTATAATGGCTTAGTTATAATGAGTTGGAGTGTGCAATGCAGGCAGAGGTGCTGCAAATATCTTTGCACTAGTGGGACTATAGCAAAGTCCAATAGCCACGTTTAGGATGCCACTAGGTACACTGAGTGTTTGCTAGTATAATGGCTTAGTTTTAATGAGTTGGAGTCTGCAATGCAGGCAGAGGTGCTGCAAATATCTTTGCACTAGTGGGACTATAGCAAAGTCCAATAGCCACGTTTAGGATGCCACTAGGTACACTGAGTGTTTGCTAGTATAATGGCTTAGTTATAATGAGTTGGAGTGTGCAATGCAGGCAGAGGTGCTGCAAATATCTTTGCACTAGTGGGACTATAGCAAAGTCCAATAGCCACGTTTAGTATGTCACTAGGTACACTGAGTGTTTGCTAGTATAATGGCTTAGTTATAATGAGTTGGAGTGTGCAATGCAGGCAGAGGTGCTGCAAATATCTTTGCACTAGTGGGACTATAGCAAAGTCCAATAGCCACGTTTAGTATGTCACTAGGTACACTGAGTGTTTGCTAGTATAATGGCTTAGTTATAATGAGTTGGAGTGTGCAATGCAGGCAGAGGTGCTGCAAATATCTTTGCACTAGTGGGACTATAACAAAGTCCAATAACCACGTTTAGGATGCCACTAGGTACACTGAGTGTTTGCTAGTATAATGGCTTAGTTATAATGAGTTGGAGTGTGCAATGCAGGTAGAGGTGCTGCAAATGTCTTTGCACTAGTGTGACTAGACAAAAGTCCAATAGCCACATTTAGGATGCCACTAGGAACACTGAGTGTTTGCTAGTATAATGGCTTAGTTATAATGAGTTGGAGTGTGCAATGCAGGTAGAGGTGCTGCAAATGTCTTTGCACTAGTGTGACTAGACAAAAGTCCAATAGCCACGTTTAGGATGCCACTAGGTACACTGAGTGTTTGCTAGTATAATGGCTTACTTATAATGAGTTGGAGTGTGCAATGGAGGCAGAGGTGCTGCAAATATCTTTGCACTAGTGGGACTATAGCAAAGTCCAATAGCCACGTTTAGGATGCCACTAGGTACACTGAGTGTTTATTAGTATAATGGCTTAGTTATAATGAGTTGTAGTGTGCAATGCAGGCAGAGGTGCTGCAAATATCTTTGCACTAGTGGGACTATAGCAAAGTCCAATAGCCACGTTTAGGATGCCACTAGGTACACTGAGTGTTTGCTAGTATAATGGCTTAGTTATAATGAGTTGGAGTGTGCAATGCAGGTAGAGGTGCTGCAAATTTCTTTGCACTAGTGTGACTAGACAACAGTCCAATAGCCACGTTTAGGATGCCACTAGGTACACTGAGTGTTTGCTAGTATAATGGCTTACTTATAATGAGTTGGAGTGGGCAATGCAGGCAGAGGTGCTGCAAATATCTTTGCACTAGTGGGACTATAGCAAAGTCCAATAGCCACGTTTAGGATGCCACTAGGTACACTGAGTGTTTGCTAGTATAATGGCTTAGTTATAATGAGTTGGAGTGTGCAATGCAGGCAGAGGTGCTGCAAAACTCTTTGCACTAGTGGGACTATAGCAAAGTCCAATAGCCACGTTTAGGATGCCACTAGGTACACTGAGTGTTTGCTAGTATAATGGCTTAGTTTTAATGAGTTGGAGTGTGCAATGCAGGCAGAGGTGCTGCAAATATCTTTGCACTAGTGGGACTATAGCAAAGTCCAATAGCCACGTTTAGGATGCCACTAGGTACACTGAGTGTTTGCTAGTATAATGGCTTAGTTATAATGAGTTGGAGTGTGCAATGCAGGCAGAGGTGCTGCAAATATCTTTGCACTAGAGGGACTATAGCAAAGTCCAATAGCCACGTTTAGTATGTCACTAGGTACACTGAGTGTTTGCTAGTATAATGGCTTAGTTTTAATGAGTTGGAGTGTGCAATGCAGGCAGAGGTGCTGCAAATATCTTTGCACTAGTGGGACTATAACAAAGTCCAATAGCCACGTTTAGGATGCCACTAGGTACACTGAGTGTTTGCTAGTATAATGGCTTAGTTATAATGAGTTGGAGTGTGCAATGCAGGTAGAGGTGCTGCAAATGTCTTTGCACTAGTGTGACTAGACAAAAGTAAAATAGCCACATTTAGGATGCCACTAGGAACACTGAGTGTTTGCTAGTATAATGGCTTAGTTATAATGAGTTGGAGTGTGCAATGCACGTAGAGGTGCTGCAAATGTCTTTGCACTAGTGTGAATAGACAAAAGTCCAATAGCCACGTTTAGGATGCCACTAGGTACACTGAGTGTTTGCTAGTATAATGGCTTACTTATAATGAGTTGGAGTGTGCAATGGAGGCAGAGGTGCTGCAAATATCTTTGCACTAGTGGGACTATAGCAAAGTCCAATAGCCACGTTTAGGATGCCACTAGGTACACTGAGTGTTTATTAGTATAATGGCTTAGTTATAATGAGTTAGAGTGTGCAATGCAGGCAGAGGTGCTGCAAATATCTTTGCACTAGTGGGACTATAGCAAAGTCCAATAGCCACGTTTAGGATGCCACTAGGTACACTGAGTGTTTGCTAGTATAATGGCTTAGTTATAATGAGTTGTAGTGTGCAATGCAGGCAGAGGTGCTGCAAATATCTTTGCACTAGTGGGACTATAGCAAAGTCCAATAGCCACGTTTAGGATGCCACTAGGTACACAGAGTGTTTGTAAGTATAATGGCTTAGTTATAATGAGTTGGAGTGTGCAATGCAGGTAGAGGTGCTGCAAATTTCTTTGCACTAGTGTGACTAGACAACAGTCCAATAGCCACGTTTAGGATGCCACTAGGTACACTGAGTGTTTGCTAGTATAATGGCTTACTTATAATGAGTTGGAGTGGGCAATGCAGGCAGAGGTGCTGCAAATATCTTTGCACTAGTGGGACTATAGCAAAGTCCAATAGCCACGTTTAGGATGCCACTAGGTACACTGAGTGTTTGCTAGTATAATGGCTTACTTATAATGAGTTGGAGTGTGCAATGCAGGCAGAGGTGCTGCAAATATCTTTGCACTAGTGGGACTATAGCAAAGTCCAATAGCCACGTTTAGGATGCCACTAGGTACACTGAGTGTTTGCAAGTATAATGGCTTAGTTATAATGAGTTGTAGTGTGCAATGCAGGCAGAGGTGCTGCAAATATCTTTGCACTAGTGGGACTATAGCAAAGTCCAATAGCCACGTTTAGGATGCCACTAGGTACACTGAGTGTTTGCTAGTATAATGGCTTAGTTATAATGAGTTGGAGTGTGCAATGCAGGTAGAGGTGCTGCAAATTTCTTTGCACTAGTGTGACTAGACAACAGTCCAATAGCCACGTTTAGGATGCCACTAGGTACACTGAGTGTTTGCTAGTATAATGGCTTACTTATAATGAGTTGGAGTGGGCAATGCAGGCAGAGGTGCTGCAAATATCTTTGCACTAGTGGGACTATAGCAAAGTCCAATAGCCACGTTTAGGATGCCACTAGGTACACTGAGTGTTTGCTAGAAAAATGGCTTAGTTATAATGAGTTGGAGTGTGCAATGCAGGCAGAGGTGCTGCAAAACTCTTTGCACTAGTGGGACTATAGCAAAGTCCAATAGCCACGTTTAGGATGCCACTAGGTACACTGAGTGTTTGCTAGTATAATGGCTTAGTTTTAATGAGTTGGAGTGTGCAATGCAGGCAGAGGTGCTGCAAATATCTTTGCACTAGTGGGACTATAGCAAAGTCCAATAGCCACGTTTAGGATGCCACTAGGTACACTGAGTGTTTGCTAGTATAATGGCTTAGTTATAATGAGTTGGAGTGTGCAATGCAGGCAGAGGTACTGCAAATATCTTTGCACTAGTGGGACTATAGCAAAGTCCAATAGCCACATTTAGTATGTCACTAGGTACACTAAGTGTTTGCTAGTATAATGGCTTAGTTTTAATGAGTTGGAGTGTGCAATGCAGGCAGAGGTGCTGCAAATATCTTTGCACTAGTGGGACTATAACAAAGTCCAATAGCCACGTTTAGGATGCCACTAGGTACACTGAGTGTTTGCTAGTATAATGGCTTAGTTATAATGAGTTGGAGTGTGCAATGCAGGTAGAGGTGCTGCAAATGTCTTTGCACTAGTGTGACTAGACAAAAGTCCAATAGCCACATTTAGGATGCCACTAGGAACACTGAGTGTTTGCTAGTATAATGGCTTAGTTATAATGAGTTGGAGTGTGCAATGCAGGTAGAGGTGTTGCAAATGTCTTTGCACTAGTGTGAATAGACAAAAGTCCAATAGCCACGTTTAGGATGCCACTAGGTACACTGAGTGTTTGCTAGTATAATGGCTTACTTATAATGAGTTGGAGTGTGCAATGGAGGCAGAGGTGCTGCAAATATCTTTGCACTAGTGGGACTATAGCAAAGTCCAATAGCCACGTTTAGGATGCCACTAGGTACACTGAGTGTTTATTAGTATAATGGCTTAGTTATAATGAGTTAGAGTGTGCAATGCAGGCAGAGGTGCTGCAAATATCTTTGCACTAGTGGGACTATAGCAAAGTCCAATAGCCACGTTTAGGATGCCACTAGGTACACTAAGTGTTTGCTAGTATAATGGCTTAGTTATAATGAGTTGGAGTGTGCAAATGCAGGCAGAGGTGCTGCAAATATCTTTGCACTAGTGGGACTATAGCAAAGTCCAATAGCCATGTTTAGGATGCCACTAGGTACACTGAGTGTTTGCTAGTATAATGGCTTAGTTATAATGAGTTGGAGTGTGCAATGCAGGCAGAGGTGCTGCAAATATCTTTGCACTAGTGGGACTATAGCAAAGTCCAATAGCCACGTTTAGGATGCCACTAGGTACACTGAGTGTTTGCTAGTATAATGGCTTAGTTATAATGAGTTGGAGTGTGCAATGCAGGTAGAGGTGCTGCAAATTTCTTTGCACTAGTGTGACTAGACAACAGTCCAATAGCCACGTTTAGGATGCCACTAGGTACACTGAGTGTTTGCTAGTATAATGGCTTAGTTATAATGAGTTGGAGTGTGCAATGCAGGCAGAGGTGCTGCAAATATCTTTGCACTAGCGGGACTATAGCAAAGTCCAATAGCCACGTTTAGGATGCCACTAGGTACACTGAGTGTTTGCTAGTATAATGGCTTAGTTATAATTAGTTGGAGTGTGCAATGCAGGCAGAGGTGCTGCAAATATCTTTGCACTAGTGGGACTATAGCAAAGTCCAATAGCCACGTTTAGGATGCCACTAGGTACACTGAGTGTTTGCTAGTATAATGGCTTAGTTATAATGAGTTGTAGTGTGCAATGCAGGCAGAGGTGCTGCAAATATCTTTGCACTAGTGGGACTATAGCAAAGTCCAATAGCCACGTTTAGGATGCCACTAGGTACACTGAGTGTTTGCTAGTATAATGGCTTAGTTATAATGAGTTGGAGTGTGCAATGCAGGTAGAGGTGCTGCAAATTTCTTTGCACTAGTGTGACTAGACAACAGTCCAATAGCCACGTTTAGGATGCCACTAGGTACACTGAGTGTTTGCTAGTATAATGGCTTACTTATAATGAGTTGGAGTGGGCAATGCAGGCAGAGGTGCTGCAAATATCTTTGCACTAGTGGGACTATAGCAAAGTCCAATAGCCACGTTTAGGATGCCACTAGGTACACTGAGTGTTTGCTAGTATAATGGCTTACTTATAATGAGTTGGAGTGTGCAATGCAGGCAGAGGTGCTGCAAATATCTTTGCACTAGTGGGACTATAGCAAAGTCCAATAGCCACGTTTAGGATGCCACTAGGTACACTGAGTGTTTGCTAGTATAATGGCTTAGTTATAATGAGTTGTAGTGTGCAATGCAGGTAGAGGTGCTGCAAATATCTTTGCACTAGTGGGACTATAGCAAAGTCCAATAGCCACGTTTAGGATGCCACTAGGTACACTGAGTGTTTGCTAGTATAATGGCTTAGTTATAATGAGTTGGAGTGTGCAATGCAGGTAGAGGTGCTGCAAATTTCTTTGCACTAGTGTGACTAGACAACAGTCCAATAGCCACGTTTAGGATGCCACTAGGTACACTGAGTGTTTGCTAGTATAATGGCTTACTTATAATGAGTTGGAGTGGGCAATGCAGGCAGAGGTGCTGCAAATATCTTTGCACTAGTGGGACTATAGCAAAGTCCAATAGCCACGTTTAGGATGCCACTAGGTACACTGAGTGTTTGCTAGAAAAATGGCTTAGTTATAATGAGTTGGAGTGTGCAATGCAGGCAGAGGTGCTGCAAAACTCTTTGCACTAGTGGGACTATAGCAAAGTCCAATAGCCACGTTTAGGATGCCACTAGGTACACTGAGTGTTTGCTAGTATAATGGCTTAGTTTTAATGAGTTGGAGTGTGCAATGCAGGCAGAGGTGCTGCAAATATCTTTGCACTAGTGGGACTATAGCAAAGTCCAATAGCCACGTTTAGGATGCCACTAGGTACACTGAGTGTTTGCTAGTATAATGGCTTAGTTATAATGAGTTGGAGTGTGCAATGCAGGCAGAGGTGCTGCAAATATCTTTGCACTAGTGGGACTATAGCAAAGTCCAATAGCCACGTTTAGTATGTCACTAGGTACACTGAGTGTTTGCTAGTATAATGGCTTAGTTTTAATGAGTTGGAGTGTGCAATGCAGGCAGAGGTGCTGCAAATATCTTTGCACTAGTGGGACTATAACAAAGTCCAATAGCCACGTTTAGGATGCCACTAGGTACACTGAGTGTTTGCTAGTATAATGGCTTAGTTATAATGAGTTGGAGTGTGCAATGCAGGTAGAGGTGCTGCAAATGTCTTTGCACTAGTGTGACTAGACAAAAGTCCAATAGCCACATTTAGGATGCCACTAGGAACACTGAGTGTTTGCTAGTATAATGGCTTAGTTATAATGAGTTGGAGTGTGCAATGCAGGTAGAGGTGCTGCAAATGTCTTTGCACTAGTGTGAATAGACAAAAGTCCAATAGCCCCGTTTAGGATGCCACTAGGTACACTGAGTGTTTGCTAGTATAATGGCTTACTTATAATGAGTTGGAGTGTGCAATGGAGGCAGAGGTGCTGCAAATATCTTTGCACTAGTGGGACTATAGCAAAGTCCAATAGCCACGTTTAGGATGCCACTAGGTACACTGAGTGTTTATTAGTATAATGGCTTAGTTATAATGAGTTAGAGTGTGCAATGCAGGCAGAGGTGCTGCAAATATCTTTGCACTAGTGGGACTATAGCAAAGTCCAATAGCCACGTTTAGGATGCCACTAGGTACACTAAGTGTTTGCTAGTATAATGGCTTAGTTATAATGAGTTGGAGTGTGCAAATGCAGGCAGAGGTGCTGCAAATATCTTTGCACTAGTGGGACTATAGCAAAGTCCAATAGCCATGTTTAGGATGCCACTAGGTACACTGAGTGTTTGCTAGTAAAATGGCTTAGTTATAATGAGTTGGAGTGTGCAATGCAGGCAGAGGTGCTGCAAATATCTTTGCACTAGTGGGACTATAGCAAAGTCCAATAGCCACGTTTAGGATGCCACTAGGTACACTGAGTGTTTGCTAGTATAATGGCTTAGTTATAATGAGTTGGAGTGTGCAATGCAGGTAGAGGTGCTGCAAATTTCTTTGCACTAGTGTGACTAGACAACAGTCCAATAGCCACGTTTAGGATGCCACTAGGTACACTGAGTGTTTGCTAGTATAATGGCTTAGTTATAATGAGTTGGAGTGTGCAATGCAGGCAGAGGTGCTGCAAATATCTTTGCACTAGCAGGACTATAGCAAAGTCCAATAGCCACGTTTAGGATGCCACTAGGTACACTGAGTGTTTGCTAGTATAATGGCTTACTTATAATGAGTTGGAGTGTGCAATGCAGGCAGAGGTGCTGCAAATATCTTTGCACTAGTGGGACTATAGCAAAGTCCAATAGCCACGTTTAGGATGCCACTAGGTACACTGAGTGTTTGCTAGTATAATGGCTTAGTTATAATGAGTTAGAGTGTGCAATGCAGGCAGAGGTGCTGCAAATATCTTTGCACTAGTGGGACTATAGCAAAGTCCAATAGCCATGTTTAGGATGCCACTAGGTACACTGAGTGTTTGCTAGTATAATGGGTTAGTTATAATGAGTTGGAGTGTGCAATGCAGGCAGAGGTGCTGCAAATATCTTTGCACTAGTGGGACTATAGCAAAGTCCAATAGCCACGTTTAGGATGCCACTAGGTACACTGAGTGTTTGCTAGTATAATGGCTTAGTTATAATTAGTTGGAGTGTGCAATGCAGGCAGAGGTGCTGCAAATATCTTTGCACTAGTGGGACTATAGCAAAGTCCAATAGCCACGTTTAGGATGCCACTAGGTACACTGAGTGTTTGCTAGTATAATGGCTTAGTTATAATGAGTTGTAGCGTGCAATGCAGGCAGAGGTGCTGCAAATATCTTTGCACTAGTGGGACTATAGCAAAGTCCAATAGCCACGTTTAGGATGCCACTAGGTACACTGAGTGTTTGCTAGTATAATGGCTTAGTTATAATGAGTTGGAGTGTGCAATGCAGGTAGAGGTGCTGCAAATTTCTTTGCACTAGTGTGACTAGACAACAGTCCAATAGCCACGTTTAGGATGCCACTAGGTACACTGAGTGTTTGCTAGTATAATGGCTTACTTATAATGAGTTGGAGTGGGCAATGCAGGCAGAGGTGCTGCAAATATCTTTGCACTAGTGGGACTATAGCAAAGTCCAATAGCCACGTTTAGGATGCCACTAGGTACACTGAGTGCTTGCTAGTATAATGGCTTAGTTATAATGAGTTGGAGTGTGCAATGCAGGCAGAAGTGCTGCAAATATCTTTGCACTAGTGGGACTATAGCAAAGTCCAATAGCCACGTTTAGGATGCCACTAGGTACACTGAGTGTTTGCTAGTATAATGGCTTAGTTATAATGAGTTGGAGTGTGCAATGCAGGTAGAGGTGCTGCAAATGTCTTTGCACTAGTGTGACTAGACAAAAGTCCAATAGCCACATTTAGGATGCCACTAGGAACACTGAGTGTTTGCTAGTATAATGGCTTAGTTATAATGAGTTGGAGTGTGCAATGCAGGTAGAGGTGCTGCAAATGTCTTTGCACTAGTGTGACTATACAAAAGTCCAATAGCCACGTTTAGGATGCCACTAGGTACACTGAGTGTTTGCTAGTATAATGGCTTACTTATAATGAGTTGGAGTGTGCAATGGAGGCAGAGGTGCTGCAAATATCTTTGCACTAGTGGGACTATAGCAAAGTCCAATAGCCACGTTTAGGATGCCACTAGGTACACTGAGTGTTTGCTAGTATAATGTCTTAGTTATAATGAATTGGAGTGTGCAATGCAGGCAGAGGTGCTGCAAAACTCTTTGCACTAGTGGGACTATAGCAAAGTCCAATAGCCACGTTTAGGATGCCACTAGGTACACTGAGTGTTTGCTAGTATAATGGCTTAGTTTTAATGAGTTGGAGTGTGCAATGCAGGCAGAGGTGCTGCAAATATCTTTGCACTAGTGGGACTATAGCAAAGTCCAATAGCCACGTTTAGGATGCCACTAGGTACACTGAGTGTTTGCTAGTATAATGGCTTAGTTATAATGAGTTGGAGTGTGCAATGCAGGCAGAGGTGCTGCAAATATCTTTGCACTAGTGGGACTATAGCAAAGTCCAATAGCCACGTTTAGTATGTCACTAGGTACACTGAGTGTTTGCTAGTATAATGGCTTAGTTATAATGAGTTGGAGTGTGCAATGCAGGCAGAGGTGCTGCAAATATCTTTGCACTAGTGGGACTATAACAAAGTCCAATAGCCACGTTTAGGATGCCACTAGGTACACTGAGTGTTTGCTAGTATAATGGCTTAGTTATAATGAGTTGGAGTGTGCAATGCAGGTAGAGGTGCTGCAAATGTCTTTGCACTAGTGTGACTAGACAAAAGTCCAATAGCCACGTTTAGGATGCCACTAGGTACACTGAGTGTTTGCTAGTATAATGGCTTAGTTATAATGAGTTGGAGTGTGCAATGCAGGCAGAGGTGCTGCAAATATCTTTGCACTAGTGGGACTATAGCAAAGTCCAATAGCCACGTTTAGGATGCCACTAGGTACACTGAGTGTTTGCTAGTATAATGGCTTAATTATAATGAGTTGGAGTGTGCAATGCAGGCAGAGGTGCTGCAAATATCTTTGCACTAGTGGGACTATAGCAAAGTCCAATAGCCACGTTTAGGATGCCACTAGGTACACTGAGTGTTTGCTAGTATAATGGCTTAGTTATAATGAGTTGGAGTGTGCAATGCAGGCAGAGGTGCTGCAAATATCTTTGCACTAGTGGAACTATAGCAAAGTCCAATAGCCACGTTTAGGATGCCACTAGGTACACTGAGTGTTTGCTAGTATAATGGCTTAGTTAATCCCTGACCTTAGCTACACAGACGCTGTCTCTGTTTTCAGGACCTGTCACCTTAACTCTGACCCTGCCGGTACGAGCCCTTAAAAGGACTGATGGAAAGTGCTATCCCTATGCTGTCCAGCGCTGTGTATGGAGCGCATACAGCAGTATCGGCGATAGGACAAAGGACGGAGCTGCGCCAGTGATGTCTGACACCAAGGACGCAGAAGAGATAATGGCGTCCGGACGGCCAGATACTCGTTTTTATAATGCAGGGACATGTGACATGGACATCCTATCACACATGCCGTTGCTTCTCTGGCTAAAAGTCCAGTTAGCTGTGTGTGTGTCTGGGATTGGCTGACATAATGGCCCTCCCCACTACACACGCGCGCTTAGGGAAGGAAGACAAGGAAAAAAAAAAAAAAATGGCCATTATACAAACAGCAGTGATCTGAAGGCGCTGTTCACGCACACTATACACTGAAATTTCATAATAGTGTGAGTCACAGAGTGACTTACACTATTACAGCGGAAAGCCAGCTAGGAATTAGCTGTTTTTTTGCTGCTAGAACCGTTCTCGAACGTTTCTAGAACTATCGAGAACTATCGAGCTTTTGCAAAAAGCTCGAGTTCTAGTTCGATCTAGAACAGGCCCCAAAATCACTCGAGCCTAGAACTGGAGAACCACGAACCACGAACCGCGCTCAACTCTACTCAGGAGGGGCAGAAGGGATTTCTCTCTCTCCTCTGTAGCCGGCTATTGCGATTCTCGCTCTGCACTCACGGTACACCGATGTACCGCAAGTGCAGTGCGATTTTTCTCTCATCCAATACACTTGAATGGGTAAAAGAGAAAGAGTCTTGCATTACAATTGCAGCATGCTGCAATTGTTTTCTCGCTCCGATTAGGGCTGAGAAAATAATTGCTCATGTGCGCTGATACACAGGCTAAAATTGGTCCGAATGGAATGTTTTATCGCACTCCACTCGCACTATTTTTCTCGCCGTGTGGCTTAGGCCTTACTTGTTCTGTGTCCCACTGCATCCATCGCAGCGTGTGCGGGCTGGAGTTCAGCTGAGTTCAGATCAGCTGACTCAGGTGCTGGACTAAACTCAGGTGACCTCACAGCCCGCACACGCTCCGATGGATGCAGGGGGACACAGAACAAGTAATCGGCTGACACTGGAGTCATCTGATTACTTGTTCTGCTGGCGCTGTGGTCAGGAGTAGGCATTAGTGAGCAGTAAAATGCTCTGGTGCTCGATGGGCGAAGCCCATGTCGATTTTTTTTTGATTTTTTTAAATTTATGAAAAATAAAATAAAAAACAATCAGAAAACCCTAACCCTAGGTTAGGGGTAAAAAAAAAAGTGTGGGCTCTATTGCTAAGGGTAACCCAAGCAGCTACTGGCTGCTAACCCCCGCTGCTTGGTGTTACCTTCACTGGGAATGGAAAATCCAGGGAAGCCTTTTTTTTTTTTTATAAAGGTTTTGGCCTAAAAAGCTTTTTAAAAAATGACGTGGGCTTCGCCATATTTTTTGTGCGCTAGCCGAGTACAACAGGCAGGTACAGGCTGCCCCCAACCCCCAGCTGCCTATTTGTACCCGGCAAAAATATAGGGAAGCACTTTTTTTAAAATTATTTCATGAATTTCATGAAATAATTAAAAAAAAAATGACATGGGCTTTGCTTATTTTTTTTGTGTTCAGCCAGGTACAACTAGGCAGCTGAGGATTGGAATCCGTAGTGCAGGGTTGCCCAATCTTTCTGGGCCCCCCGCTGCGAATTGCAGTCCACAGCCACGCTTTTATAGAAGCATCATCTTCTGGCGCTGTATCCAACTTTTCCAGTGGCCCTGGTGGCAGGTGGCACACTGGGTAATAAGGGGTTAATACCAGCTATGTTTTACCAGCTGGTATAAAGCCCGAGATTCTTAATGTCAGGCCAAGTTTGACCTGGCCATTAAGAATCTCCAATAAAGGGTTAAAAAAAAAAGATATCACAGAAAAAATACTCTATTAGAAATAAATGCACAGACACAGTAGAGACTCCATGTTTATTACTCCCTCTCACACCTCCACGATCGAGAGATTTCTGTACTGACCATGCAAGGAGAGAGAGAGGGAAAATAGAGAGAGAGGGAAAAGAGCGAGAGAGAGAGAGGGGGAAAAGAGAGAGATTGAGGGAAAAGAGAGAGAGGGAAAAGAGAGGGAGAGAGGGAAAAGAGAAAGAGACAGGGAAAAGAGAGAGAAAGAGAGAGAAAGAGAGAGAGAGAAAAGAGAGAGAGAAAGAGAGACAGAGAGGGAAAAGAGAGAGGGAAAAGAGAGAGAGGGAAAAGAGAGGGAAAAGAGAGCGAAAGAGGGAAAAGAGAGAGAGGGGAAAGAGAGAGAGGGAAAATAGAGAAAGAGAGGGAAAAGAGAGAGAGAAAAAGAGAGAGAGGGAAAAGAGAGAGAGAGCGAAAAGAGAGTGAGAGAGGGGAAAAGAGAGAGAGAGAGGGAAAAGAGAGAGGGGAAAGAGAGAGAGGGAAAAGAGAGAGAGGGAAAAGAGAGAGAGAGGGAAAAGAGAGAGAGGGAAAAGAGAGAGAGAGGGGAAAAGAGAGAGAGAGGGAAAAGAGAGAGTGAGCGAATTAGAAAAGGAAAAGAGTGAATTAGAGAACTCCCAGAAACTCACCATTTACCGGTCACTGCGGAGGGACTACACTCTGGACCCATATCTGGAAAGGTTATGCCACCCCAAAGACAGGCAGACCCTGAGCCTGTACAGACTGAGTGCCCACAGCCTAGAGGTGGAAACAGGCCGGCACCGACAGACATACAAGCCGTGGGAGAACATACTGTGCCAGAACTGCCAGCAGGGGGCTCTGGAGGATGAGGCGCATTTCCTGCTGCACTGTGACAAATACTCAGCAGTGAGGGCCTCCCACCTCCAGAAATTTACCACCCATACCCTGGACTTTCCATCCATGGACGAGGACATGAAACTCCGCTTCCTACTGGGGGAAGAGGAATCAAATGGTGGAGATCGCCGCCCAATATGTCACCACATGTCATAAGCTGAGGGGAACATAAGGCCCCTAAATGGACTTTCAGAGCCCAAATTGTGCCCCCGACTCCCCATAACCCTGATCCGCTCCCACCACACTTACTGTATTTCTCTTGCTTTGGCAAGACTAATTGTATTTTGGTCCTGCCAATAAAGCATATTTGAATTTGAATTTGAATTTGAGAGGGAAAAGAGAGAGAGAGAGGGAGGAGAAAAGAGAGAGAGAGAGATGGAAAAGAGAGAGAGGGAAAAGAGAGAGAGGGAAAAGAGACAGAGATAGGGAGGGAAAAGAGAGAGAGAGGGAAAAGAGAGAGAGGGAAAAGAGAGAGAGATTGAAAAGAGAGAGAGGGAAAAGAGAGTGAGAGAGAGATAGAGAGAGAAAAGAGAGAGAGGGAAAAGAGAGAGGGAAAAGAGAGAGAGTGCAAGAGAGAGGGAAAAGAGAGAGAGGGAAAAGAGAGAGAGTGAGAGGGAAAAGAGAGAGAGAGGGAAAAGAGAGAGAAGGAAAAGAGAGGATGAGGGAAAAGAGGGGGGGACAGGAGAGAGGGATAAGAGGGGGGAGAGAAGAGGGGGAAGAGGGAAGGGGGAGAAAAGAGGGGTGTGAGAAGAGAGTGAGGGGAAGCCCTTTTTTAAAATTATTTCATGAATTTCATGAAATAATTAAAAAAAAAAAATGACGTGGGCTTCGCTCATTTTTTTGTGTTCAGCCAGGTACAACTAGGCAGATGGGGATTGGAATCCGTAGCGCAGGGTTGCCCAAGCTTTCTGGGCCCCCCCGCTGCGAATTGCAGTGCACAGCCGCCCCAGAAAATGGCACTTTCATAGAAGCACCATCTTCTGGCGCTGTATCCAACTTCTCTAGTGGCCCTGGTGGAAGGTGGCATGCTGGGTAATAAGGGGTTAATACCAGCTATGTTTTATCAGCTGGTATAAAGCCCGAGATTCTTAATGTCAGGCCAAGTTTGACCTGGCCATTAAGAATCTCCAATAAAGGGTTAAAAAAAAGACATCACACAGAGAAAAATACTTTATTAGGAATAAATGCACAGACACAATAGAGATTAGTCCCTCTCACCCGTCCACGATCGAGAGATTTCGAGATTTCTGTACTGACCGTGCCAGGAGAGAGAGAGAGAGGGAAGAGAGAGAGAGGGAAGAGAGAGAGAGAGAGAGAGAGAGAGAGGGGGGGGAAAGAGAGAGGGAAAAGAGACAGAGAAAAGAGAGGGAGGGAAAAGAGAGAAAGAGAGAAAAAGAGAGAGAGAAAAGAGAGAAAGAGAGAGGGAAAAGAGAGAAAGAGAGAGAAAAAGAGAGAGAGAAAAGAGAGAAAGAGAGAGGGAAAAGAGAGAAAGAGAGAGAGAGAGTGAGGGAAAAGAGAGAGAGAGGGAAAAAAGAGAGAGAAAGAGAGAGAGAGGGAAAAGAGAGAGAAAAAGAGAGGGGGGAGAGAGAGAGGGAAAAGAGAGAGAGGGAAAAAGAGAGAGAAAGAGAGAGGAAAATGAGAGAGAGAGAGGGAAAAGAGAGAGAGAAAGAGACAGAAAGAGAGAGAGGGAAAAGAGAGTAGAGAGGGAAAAGAGAGAGAGAGGGAAAAGAGGGAGAGAGAAGGAAAAGAGAGAATGAGGGAAAAGAGGAGGGGCAGGAGAGAGGGATAAGAGGGGGGAGAGAAGAGGGGGAAGAGGGGAGGGGGAGAAAAGAGGGGTGGGAGAAGAGAGTGGGGGAATGAAATAATTAAAAAAAAAAAATGACGTGGGCTTCGCTCATTTTTTTGTGTTCAGCCAGGTACAACTAGGCAGATGGGGATTGGAATCCGTAGCGCAGGGTTGCCCAAGCTTTCTGGGCCCCCCCGCTGTGAATTGCAGTGCATAGCCGCCCCAGAAAATGGCACTTTCATAGAAGCACCATCTTCTGGCGCTGTATCCAACTTCTCCAGTGACCCTGGTGGCAGGTGGCACGCTGGGTAAGAAGGGGTTAATACCAGCTATGTTTTACCAGCTGGTATAAAGCCCGAGATTCTTAATGTCGGGCCATGTTTGACCTGGCCATTAAGAATCTCCAATGAAGGGTTAAAAGAAAAGACATCACACAGAGAAAAATACTTTATTAGAAATAAATAAATAAATACACAGACACAGTAGAGACTCCATGTTTATTACTCCCTCTCACACCTCCACGATCGAGAGATTTCTGTTCTGACCATGCCAGGAGAGGGAGAGAGAGAGAGAGAGAGGGAAAAGAGAGAGAGAGGGGGAAAAGAGAGAGGGAAAAGAGAGAGAGAGAGAAAAGAGAGGGAGGGAAAAGAGAGAGAAAGAGAGAGAGAGAAAAGAGAAAGAGAGAGAGTAAAGAGAGAAAGAGAGAGAGGGAAAAGAGAGAGAAAGAGAGAGAGGAAAAAGAGAGAGAGAGATTGAGGGAAAAGAGAGAGAGGGAAAAGAGAGAGAAAGAGAGAGAGGGAAAAGAGAGAGAGGGAAAAGAGAGAGGGGAGGTAGAGAGGGAAAAGAGAGAGAGGGAAAAAGAGAGAGCGGAAAATGAGAGCGAGAGAGGGAAAAGAGAGAGAGAAAGAGACAGAGAGAGAGGGAAAAGAGAGAAAGAGAGGGGGAAAAGAGAGAGGGAAAAGAGAGAGGTAAAAGAGACAGGGGAGAGAGAGAGGGAAAAGAGAGAGGGAAAAGAGAGAGAGGGAAAAGAGAGAGGGAAAAGAGAGAGAAAGAGAGAGAGCGGGAAGAGAGGGAAGAGAGAGAGCGAGGGGAAAAGAGACATAGAGGGGAAAAGAGAGAGAGGGGAAAAGAGAGAGGGGAAAAGAGAGAGAGAGGGGAAAAGAGAGAGAGGGAAAAGAGAGAGAAGGAAAAGAGAGAATGAGGGAAAAGGGGGGGATAGGAGAGAGGGATAAGAGGGGGCAGGGAAGAGGGGTAGAGCGGAGGGGGAGAAAAGAGGGGTGGGAGAAGAGAGTGGGGAAGAGAAGTGAGGGGGGGAGGTGCTCTGTCACCAACTTGCTCCACTCTGTTACTTGTGGTGCAGGTGACAGAGTGCAGACAGTTGATCCCATGCAGCAAGACAGGTGACAGAGCAGAGCGGTGACATGCTCTGCTCTGACACATTTGGTGCTGCATGTCACCAGCTTGTCTGTGTCTTGCTGGGTCATGTAGTGCTGGTGGGAGGAGCACATGATCACACCGCCTGACACCGCCCATTCTCCCGACATTGGAGCAGAGCGGGCGGGTGGAGAGTGAGATCAATACTTATGTGACAGGGGGGATTTCAGCTGAAGAACCCCCCTGTACTCCGCACTGGCGCCCCGTGCCTCACCATCTGCCGGACGCTCAGCCCTCCTCACCGCTCCACACTGGCGCCCTCTGGATCCTCCCCTTGATGCTGGGCTGTGACGTGCGGTACTCACCGCCCACATCCCTGTCAATCACTGTGAGTGGCGCCAGCATCCTCTGACGTAAGCGTCAAGTTTGAGAGCCCGAAACTTGACGGGACGTAAGAGGATACTAGCGGCCGCAGCACCAGGGGGTCATGTGACAGGCACTGAGCGTGCAGGATAGCACCGCTCAGTGCCAGAAGTGCAAATAGAAGCCAATGCAGAAAACACCTATAATGGTAAGGTACACTCATAGAGAAAATAAAAAAAATGGGTGAACCACCCTTTTAATATAATGTACAAGAAATTGGGGGAATCTAAGACAGGTGAAATTGCAAAGCAAAAAACCAATTTATTCGTTCATTAATTATTTACATTTTTATGACCACTTATATAATGTGTTCAAAGTGCTGCCCATTCTGTTGGATTGTCAATGCAACCCTCTTCTCTCACTCTTGGTACACTGATAGAAAAACAGCAGAAGAAATGCTAGCACAGGCTTGCAGTGATCATTGATCATTTCTGCCAGTGATTCAGCTTCTCCATGTTAACATAGCTGGTCTTCTTGTGCTGAGCTGCTTTGTCAATGGGGCATGCCTGCAGGTATTAATTTGATTGACAGCAGGCTTCCAACAGTTAGGCAGCGTGGAGTTGGCAGTCATGGCCTGTCAAGAGAGCAGAGCAGAAAACAAGCCGCCACTCTGTGGACGTTACATCAACGGAAGCCACTGAATCACCGGCAGGAGTGGTCTATGACCTCTCTGTGCAGGCGCTGAATGTCATCGGGCACAAGAGGCAGGTAGTTAACAACTACTATACCTGCCTGTTAGACTTAGACACATTGTAAAAAAAAAACAAAAAAAACTGGATATCCCTATTAAGAAATTTAAGAAAAGTGTACATTTCTTCATTGCCTTGATTCATCTGCATGGCTTTCAAAATATTGGTGTTTATTTTTCATACTAGTAATAGAGTCTGTGGAAGAGTATTTACCTATGTGGTTAAAAATATAATCCAGCATTTTAGTTTTGAATTTCTGCCTGACGCTTTTAACATGAGGATTGAAGCCGCAGTTTCTATCTTGCCTCTCACAGAGGTTTTGACCCTGTCTCTTTCCGGCTTTTATCTTGTTTGTTTGATAAATTCAGTAGCCGCCCCTGGCTTCCATCCATATCTGTCTTACAAATGAGTCCTCTACTGTACGGATCGTAGAAACAAATACCATCCAGACAGTGAGAAGTGTCAGAATGTGATGCTGTTTATGAACCGTACAGTTTTCATGGGGACAGAAAACATTTTTTTTTTCTTTCCAATCCAGAACATGGTGATAATGCAGTTCTTATAACCAATGCTGTAGAAGAGATATATCACAGACCGTACAGATAAAAAATATATATCACAGTATATGATTTCATCCTGAAGCATTGCAGGAAAACATCATTACACGTAGCACTGATTCTCCAAAAAGTCATTTTATCTAAATAAAATCCGAAAGCTGTTTATCCAAGAGATGGCATGGGATGGCGTTTTACTATGTCTTTATTGTGGCTGGATACTGAAATAACAAAATCTGTAAATAAATTGCTTTTTCTGAGAATATGTAAAGAGCAAATTTAACCCCAAGTGGTAATCTGATGGAATTCTTTCTCAGAGGAAAATAGTTTAACTCTTAAATCTGTAGGCAATGGACATGACGTAAGGTGTGTCCTACCACCAAGATGATCATGTATATAAAAAATTGTGGTGCTGGACAATCTTAATTGATCAACTGTCAGTGTACAACTGTTAATGTGTGGACAATAAAAACACCTTACTGTCTGCCCCTAGACTCTGCCATGACGTGACTCAGGCTAAACCCGTTTGTCGAAATATCAGAATAAGGATCCTTAAGCTTATATTGTTAAAGTGACTTTCAGCTTACACATGTGATCCAGTAAGTCAGAAGAGCCATCACGTCACCAAGAAGAGGCCAGAACAGCACTGGAAACCGGTAAAGATGGCGATCAATTAGTATATTAAGGTCATGTTCACATATTTAGAATTTGGTGAGTTTCTTAAAACAGTATTTGTAGCCAAAACCATGAGTGGTAAAAAATGCAGAAATAGTGTCCGTGTTTCTATTATACTTTACCTCTGATTGTTCCACTCCTGATTTTGGCTTAAAAATACTAAAGTAAAAAACTCACCAAATACTGAACAGTTATGGTCGAAAGTGTATACACCCTTGAAATTGTTCCAGAAAATTACCGTACATATTTCTCCCAGAAAATTATTGTAAATACACATTTTGTTGTACATGTTTATTTCATTTGTGTTTATTGGAACAAGAAAAATAATAGAGAAAAAAATAAAAATTGGACATAATTTCACAAAAAAAAACAAAATGGGTACGACATTGTTGACACCCTCAACTTAATATTTGGTTGCACACCCTTCGGAATAAAAACTGCAATCAATCACTTCCAATGGCAATCACAAGCTTCTTAAACCTGTCCATTAGAATGGTGAACTCTTCTTTTACAAACTGCTCCAGGTATCTCATATTTGAAGGTGCCTTCTCCCAACAGCAATTTTAGGGGTACTTTGCACACTATGACATCGCAAGCCAATGGTAGCGATGCTGAGCGTGATAGTCTCCGCCCCCGTCGCAGCTGCGATATCTTGTGATAGCTGACGTAGCAAACATTATCGCAACGTCAGCTTCACATGCACTTACCTGCCCTGCGACGTCGCTCTGGCCAGTGAACCGCCTTCTTCCTAAGGGGGCGGGTCGTGCGGCATCACAGCGACGTCAAATGGCAGGCGGCCAATAGAAGCAGGGGGGCGGAGATGATTATGGAAATTACCGACGCTACACCGATCATACGATTTCGACGCTTTTGCGCTCGTTAATCGTAGTAAAAAGGATTCACATACTCCGATGTCGACAGCGACGCCAGATGTGCGTCACTTTCGATTTGACCCCACTGACATCGCACCTGTGATGTCATAGTGTGCAAAGTACCCCTTAAGATCTATCCACAGGTGTTCAATGGGATTTAGATCTGTACTCATTACTGCCACTTCAGAACTCTCCAGTGCTTTGTTTCCATCCATTTTTGATTGGTTCTTTGAAGATGTTGGGGTTATTGATCTTCTGGACGAGCCATGACCTAGGACACAAACCTAACATTCTTACATATAGCACTACATTGCGACCTAAAATCCTTTGGTAGTCTTCTGATTTCATGACACCTTGTACATGATCAAGACACCCAATTCAAAGGCAGCAAAACAACCCCAAACCACCTTTGAACCTCCACCCCACCATATTTTACTGTAGGTACTGTGTTCTTTTCTTTGTAGGCCTCATTCCATTCTTGGTAAACAGTAGAATGATGTGCTTTACCAAAAAGGTCTATCTTGGTCTAATACATCTACAAGATGCTATCTCAGAAGGATTTTGTCTTCCTTACATACATTTTAGCAAATTTCAGTCTAGCTTTTTTATGGTTTTGTGTCAGCAGTAGGGTTTTCCTTGGTCTCTTGCCATACTGCTTAACTTCATTAAAATGTCGACGAATAGTTGACACTGACACTGATGCACCCGGAACCTGCAGGACAGCTTGAATTTCTTTGGAAATTGACTGTGGCTGCTTAACCATCATCCGGACTATCCTGTGTTGCAACCTTTCATCAAATTTTCTCTACTATCCATGTCTAGGAAGATTAGCTACAGTGCCAAGGGTTGTAAACGTTTTGACAAAGGAACATCAATATTTTGGAAGATGGACTTATAACCTTTATATTTTTCAGCAATTTCTGTTCTCAAGTCCTCACTTTCCTCCTCTTACTGGTTTCCCTGTTTAGTATGGCACACACAGACACACAATGCAAATTTTGAGTTAATCTTTCCCTTTTTATATGGATTCTGGTGTGATTTTCATATTGCCCACACCTGTTATTTGCCACAGGTGAGTTTGAACGAGCATCACATGCTTGAAACAAAGTTGTTTACCCACAATTCTGTAAAGGTGCCAACAATTTTGTCAAGCCCATTTTGGGGATTTTGTGTGAAATGATATTCAATTTCCTTTTTTCTCTACTTATTTTGTATTGTTTCAATACACATAAAGGAAATAAACACGTCTCTGACAAAATACGTGTAACTGCATTAATTTTCTGGGAGAAATACTTTATTTTCTGGAACAATTTGAAGTTCACCAACACTTTTGGCCATGTCTTTATATAAATATAAACAATTTTAGGCAATGAAAAGTTTGTTATGAGGGCCTCTTTAAGTCAAACTTGCTAAAGCTTTAAAGGCCCTGCCTGCTTCTAGCTCGTCCCCCCAGGTGGCCACTGGCAATCATCATTTTTGTTTGCTTGTTTCAAATATTATGTACCACCATTTTTTTAGATTTTATATGAATTTTACATGCCCTATGTTGTCAGCATTGATTATCCTTCCTAATGGTTGGTGGGATATATAAATCATTTTACTGTTTTGTCTTTCAAATCATTCATTGTCTTTGAACCCTGTCATTTATTTCTAGGGGCTTCTCAATCTTCTTCTACTGGGAGTTGTCCAGAACGAAAATAGTGAAGCTTGGGTCTCACTATTGGTCACATTGTACTGTATGAAATAAATTTGTAGAAAAAAACCCTCCCTCAATTTAACAAAAAAAAACAATAAACTCCCGAAGTCAGTACAACATTAAAATAAGGAAAAAGTAGTAATTTATGATGCTAAGCCAAAAAGGTTGTGCCTCCAATCTGTGCATGTGCTGGGGATTTCCTATAGAATAATTTCCTTTAGAGTTAACCTAAAGTCTTTTATGAAGTGAAAAATTTCAAAATAGTTTTCAGGAGTAATTTACAGCAGAAATCCAATGCATTTTTTTGCAAAGTTTTTCAGATCTGACATGTTGGTTTTTTTAAGCCTTTTTTTCCCCACATGTTTTTGCAGCCTTGAAAGTGTCAAACTTTGGAATAGATTTTACAAGAAGTGTAAAGTTTCATCTTTTTTTAACTTTGGCAAAGTTTTCAAAACCCTCTAGCAAAAGAAACTCACTTTATGAATTGCAATGTGAATTTCTCATTTAAATCAATAAGAAGTGCATTCAAAGACTTTTTTAGGTGTATTTTATATGGGATCAGCTTCAAAATCCACATCAAATATCCTTGAACATAAATGTTTTCTATACACAAATGCAATTAATGTTTTTTTTTAGAGAAATCCACATCAGGAGCCTATGTTGTTTTTTTTTTTTTTCTAATACAAGGCTTTCAAATCTATAGTGGTATTTAAAGAAGTTTTGAAGAGGTTTATGAAGCATTTTTTTCTCACATTAATGCACACAAGAACAAAACTACTGTAAACAAAATGATGCGACTGCGCCCATGCTCATGGAGGAGGAAAATCTACCGAGAACTATTTCAGATGGATGTGTGTCATTGGATGCACATTCAATTGACATTTATTGTGGTGCAGAGAGCCACAGGCTCCCTTCTCCCCAATAATCATACAGACTGCTGTCCTATTAAAGGCCAACATCTGATGTCCGCATGCCCATCACAACATCACTGTCATGCGCTAACTCTCCCCTCTGCACATGGCATGGAGGATAAAGAGGATGTAGAGACAGGTGAGAAGAATTGCTTTTTTAGTTTGTTTGTTTCTTTGTGGGAAGGGGGACAACATAATTACTGTATAGCAGCCAGGATTAGGGGAAGTATTAAAGGACAAGTGCCAGGATAGAAAACATTATCATAGAATGCTGCTGAGGATGGTTGATATTATTACTAGATATGGGATATTATTACAGGGTAGGTGACATAGTTACTATATGGGAGCTAATACGAAGATCATACATTATTAGTTTTTGGTAACAAATAGGAGATATATCTAGTGTAGGATGGAATTGGAAGACACTATTACGGTATGGGGCCTATTAAGGGAGAATATTATCATATAGGGGGCCAGATCATTGATAATATTCCTCACATTTTTATTTATGAATTCATTGAGTCTCAATATGGTATGTTTCAACTGCATTGAGAAAAAAAAGGTGGACTCTATAACTTTACGGGCAGGAAGTAATGATTTACATTGGTAAGACATTGTTGATACTTGGAAGGGGCATTACTATTGAGCACAACAACAGATTTTATGGGGGGCATAAAGGGGGACATAAACATTGATAGTGTATAGGAGCCACAGAGGGAGCCATTTTACTGTAAAAAATCACAAAGGAAAACATTACTACTGTAATATATTTTATTTTTGTGAATACTGTTACTGTGGGAGGAACAAAGGGAGTTAGTGCTACCTTGTAGGACACCAGGATCATACCATTGCAAATTTCTACCTCATTTGGCACCTTCTAGAAGGAGGTGAAGAGTGTGGAGGGTGCTGTAGAAGATATCATTCATAAATGTACAGTATGTGTGTTACTTTCTTCAGAGTTGAGTTCAAGCTGGAAGACGTCATATCGATCTATGCAGGATGAAGAGTAAAAGTGAAAATTAATTACATCAATTGGACGCGTCACCTATAGGACACTTTTTTTTGCCTTAGACATTATAAGATCTCCAAATCACGATTCTCTGTTTTAAAATATTTTTATTTTCAATAATTAAGAAGGGGAAAGGGGGGGAGGAATTTGACACTATTTCATAGTTGAATATGATTGAATACAACATAGATAGCAAAAGACTTCTATATCTTAAAGCTTCTATTAAGGGTTAGGTTTAAGATAGGGATGGGAAGAATGTAGGGAAGGTTGGGCTGTGGAAAGTCATGTAATTTAATTGGGGAGACAGGGACAGGAGGAAGGAAAAATTAGGGTGGAGGATAAGGGAGAATAAGGTTTAATCAATCATTAAATATAACTAAAACATATAGACTAATTACATGCGATCAAATAAATGATCTTATCTGTGACGACAAATTAAATGACCATATTCATGAGTTGTAAGAAGATACCCCTACGTGATGTATATTATGATGCACAAATATTTGTTCACGTGATCCCTTCTCGAAATTGGTTCCATAGATTCCATCGTTTGTAATATGGCACAAATAAATTATTTGTTATAGCATAATGTTTTTCATATTTTTCATGAAGGGCGAGAGTTTTAACAATTTGTGATATATTGGGGACATCAATTTTCTTCCAGTTGGCTGCAATTAGGTTTTTAGTAGTAAGGAGAATATGGATAATTATGGGTCTGTATATGGGATCTATTTCTTCTAGTTCTAAGGAGAGAAGGGCTATTTGAGGGTTGAGAACAATATTTGAATGACTGATGTTATTGATTAATTTCGATACTTCTGACCCGAGTTCCTTTAGTGCTTGACACCCCCAAAAGACATGCATTAATTCATCAATCCCACCACAATTGCTCCAGCAAGCAGGAGTGACATCTTTTTTAAATTGGTGAATTCTTGATGGCGTGAAGTACCACCTCTATAGTATTTTTGTATGTGTCTCTAGAAGAGTCGTACTAGAAATAGAAGAGTTTGTTGCTTTCAGGCTGGAAACACATTTGTGCGTGTAAAATTGGTCCGAGTCTCATGCTAGAAAGTAGCATGAGCTCTGTTCACGTTATGATCAGTGTGCAATGCAACTGCAATGCGATCCTGGGATTTTTCTCATGATTGCAGTCCATGTGCAATGCGTGTTTCATGCGTATGGGATCCGTTTTTACTATGTAATTTGCCATTCAGCTCTGCTACATGGCCGCTGACAGCAGACACAAACAGAGCCATGTAGCAGAGCTGAATGGCCGCTGACAGCAGACACAGACAGAGCCGCACGATCAGAATGAAGTCTGATGAACTTCACCCGACTTCGTTGTCATCCCGCGGCTCTGTCTGTGTGTAATGGCCTGATTTGCGGTCACCGGGGAAGGTCTCACCAGTGACCGCAAATCCCCTGAGTGACTTAAGTGATCTGCGCTATCACCGGTGCCGTCACTGAGATTACCCGTGGCCACAGCTGAAGTCCTCCCGCTGAGATCTGTGGCCGCGGGTAACCTGAGTGACGTCATCGCTGATAGCGCGACTCACTTCAGTTGCTGCGGGGAGCTCACAGAGAGCGGTCGTGGTCTGTGACCACTCTCTGTCAGCTTATGATGTAGCAGAGCTGAAAGCGTCGTGGCACCTCTGTGGATTACGTCGGACATGGAAGGGTATTTGGGGACTTGAATAAAGTGGTGAAAGAGGGTGGTTTTTTTTGTTATTTTTTCAAATAAAGGATTTTTTGGTGTATGTCTTCATTTTCTTTATCTTACAGGTTAATCATGGAAGGTATCTCGGGGAGATGCCTGCCATGATTAATCTAGGGCTTAGTGGCAGCTATGGGCTGCTGCCATTAACTCCTTATTACCTCGATTACCACTGCACCAGGGCAAATCAGGATGGCCGGGTACAGTCCCGGGACTGTTGCATATAATGGATGCGGCAATTCCGGGTGGCTGCTGGCTGATATTGTTAGGGTGGAGGGCTCCCCATCCTGACAATACCAGCCTCCTGCCGTATGGTTTTACCCTGGCTGGTATCAAAATTGGGGGGAACCACGCGCCGTTTTTTTTTTTTTATTTTTTATTTATTTAATTTACTGCACAATATAGACACGCCCACTGGCGGCTGTGATTGGTTGCAGTGAGACAGATGTCACTCAATGTGGGGGCGTGTCTGACTGCAACCAATCATAGGCGCCGGTGGGCGGGGAAAGCAGTGAATACTAGATAGAATAATGAGCGGCCGGCTTTTTCAAAAGAGGAAAAGCCGCCAGAGCAGTGTGAACGCCGTGCAGTGCCGCGTCGGTGATCGGTGAGTATGAGAGAGGGGGGGAGAGGGATAGACCGACAGAGAGATGGACGGACAGAGAGATCGACAGACAGGGAGAGAGAGAGACCGACAGAGAGACCGACTGACATAGAGACCGACATCGACAGACCTCACTCATTTGCAGTGTTTTCTGCAACATGCGATAAATGTATTTATAAAAACGAATGTTACTAAGATGGTGTGTGTGCCGTCCGTGTGACATCCGTTTTTTTTCACGCACCCATTGACTTTCATTGGAGTGACTCGCGCGTGAAACTCACCAAAACGCAGCATGGTGCGATTTTTTTTCTCAGTCCGATTTGGACTGAGAAAAGAATAGCAGATGAGAGCTGCCTCATTGATTAACATGGGTCCGAGTGCAATGCGAGAATTTCTCGCATTGCACTTGTGCGAGTTAATCGCAAGTGTGAAGCCGGCCTTAAGCTTTCTTGCCACATTTCATCTGAGATCTGTTGCTTAAGGCGAGCTTTGCACACTACGACATCGCAGGTGCGATGTAGGTGGGGTCAAATTGAAAATGACGCACTTCCGGCATCGCATGCGACATCGTAGTGTGTAAAGGCTCGATGATACGATTAACGAGCACAAAAGCGTCGTAATCGTATCATCGGTGCAGCGTCGGCGTAATCCATAATTACGCTGACGCGACAGTCCGATGTTGTTCCTCGCTCCTGTGGCAGCACACATCGCTGTGTGTGAAGCCGCAGGAGCGAGGAACATCTCCTACCGGCGTCACTGCGGCTTCCGTAGGATATGCGGAAGGAAGGAGGTGGGCGGGATGTTTACATCCTGCTCATCTCCGCCCCTCCGCTCCTATTGGCCGCCTGCCGTGTGACGTCGCAGTGACGCCGCACGACCCGCCCCCTTAACAAGGAGGTGGGTCGCCGGCCAGAGCGACGGTCGCAGGACAGGTGAGTCCATGTGAAGCTGCCATAGCGATAATGTTCGCTACGGCAGCTATCACAAGGATATCGCTGCTGCGACGGGGGCGGGGACTATCGCGCTCGGCATCGCAGCATCGGCCTGCGATGTCGCAGCGTGCAAAGTACCCCTAAGTTCCTTCTCCCAAGCAAGAATATAGTTGTTTTTTCCAATTTGGTATCTTTTATTATATGATGATATAACTTAGTACTACTCCAGACTGCACTATTGGTTGGGTTACAGAATAGGGGATCAATAGGTTCAGGTAAAGGGTTCTCATATTTAAGTAGATTACGCAGAGTTTCTCTAATAGATAATAATAATTAAATATAAAATTCTCGATATTGATTTTAAAATTTTAAGTCGAGAAAGAGGGCCAAAATCACGACCATCATGGATGTCGCTTATTTTGTTTAGTTTTAAAGTGTGCCATGTGGTTGGGATTTCTAAATTTGAAAGGGTAGCCAGGAATTTAATTTAACATTTTTAATTTGAGTGTATTTAATTATTTTGGGGGATTTACGTGTTAGGTATTTCCAGGCTTGTATTGTTACTGTTAAGGTGGGAGGGTCAGGGAAAGTTAAAGAAGTGTTGGATATATGGGAGATAATAAGATTTTTAAGGGGATGATAATTATTAAATGAAAGTTCCAGGTCCATCCAGGGAAATGAATATGCTTCTTTAATCCAATATTGACTTTGCTTAATTAAGTTGGTAATATAATACCCATAAAGATCTAGAATTCCTATACCCACCCCTACTCAAGTTTAGTTAATGTATATTTAGAAATTCTTTCTCTTTTGATTTTCCATATGAAATCGTTTAGAATTTTTTGTAGTGGGTTAATAGTTTAGGGTGATACAGGTAGTGGGATGGATCTGAATAAGTAGTGGATTTTGGGTGGGGGTATTAGTTTAAATGTGATTAGTCTCCCCCGCCAAGATAGATCGTATTTTTGAGCATGCTTGAGATCAATTTTTTAATTTTTCCAATAATCTATTTATGTTGGTGCTAACCATAGTTTGTGGGTTTTTAGTTATTTATATTCCTAAATAATCTATGGATGAGTCTTCCCAAGTAATAGGCCTGTTATTAGGCGAATAGGCCCATTTTATGATTTTTTGTTTTAGTTGGGATACCTTTTATTTTGTCATTTGTTCTAATTAATTTGGCTAGTGCTTCCATTGCCAATACAAATAATAAAGGGGAGAGGGGGCATTCCTGTCGAGTACCATTGGTAATGTCGAATGATACGGACAAATGTTTATTGGCATATACTCTGGCCGATGGTTTTGAGTATAGTACCATAACTTTTTATAAAACAGTCATCTAGGCCGAATTTTGACAGTCGCCCTCAGATACTGCCAGTTTATATGGTCAAATGCTTTTTCTGCATCTTGTGCCAGCAGTATGGATGATATGTTATTGTTTTCCATCTGATGTACGATGTTGGTTGTCCTCCTCGTACCATCAGTGGTTTGCTGTCCTTCAACAAAATTAGTGCCCCCTAGTTGTTTGTATCTTAGGAAGGAATAAGTCATGTATCATCCTTTGTATTGAATAACAGATAACACAAGAGATAGGTGTTCAGTTGCCGCGCCAAAAGATCACTTCTTGCAGATGTTCAGATTAATGTCACTTTATTATCGTACAGGTCAACGCGTTTCTGGAGCATCTGCCCCCTTCATCAGGACCACCAAGCACAGGAATAACATTAAATCTGCCCCAGTGGGACGAAACATACATTATAAAGTCTTCATGACGTCATCAGACCATCCCTCAACCGAAAAAAACCGGCGGGAATCAAAGCCACGTTGCAAATCATGACGTACTACAGATCAAAGATGCAGTTGTACAAGAATCATAAATATAATCCTTCAGGAGATAATCCGGATAAAGATCCACCAACAGCATTTAAGAAAAATAAAAAATAAAATAAAATGAAAATGTATATATTTGTATTAAAAATTTTTTTTTTTTTTTTATGTAAAAAATTCCTTATTTATGCGTGAGTATTTCAATGTGCTCCACAACTAACAGCTTAATGTATAGAGCCGTATGTCCTAAATATCATGTGTGTTTAGAGTAGACATATAGTCGTACAAGATCAGAGAAGTCAGAGAACTCACGACTCCCCAGCCCGTAAGCCTTAGTACAACCCAGGGATTAAGGCATTAACTAATGTTGCCACCCGAGGACAGGTACATCTCTCAATTAAAAATATGTGCTATATGTGTTCCGGTGCAAAGCTATCAAGGGGGAGCATAAAATCGAAAACACCGGCTTGCAATCAACAAAGCCAAGCCAGGTTCATGCGAGGGCAGAAGCGTGGGAAAAAATATAAGACGCATGCGTCAACGGTATGGATCCAGACCCATTCAGGGTTCATTGGAGTGCATGAGCGTGGGAAAAAGATTAATTGCGCATGCGTTAAAGATATAATAGCAGAGGACCCTTAAAACAACGTGAAAAAGTGAGCCTGCAGGCTAAAAGGGGTGCTCATATTTAACAGGGTCTTGGTAAAACATAATAAAATGTGCGAATTCAAGTGTCTACATAAATATATTGTGAAAAAAGAAGAAAAGGAAAGGGAATATTATTTATGTGTCAGCACCCAGGGAATTCTAAAACAAGACACATATCAATCCATTTTACAAAACTATAAATCTCCTTAACGGAGGTGAAACCCGATGCAGAGAAAAATATATATAATACGACAAAAGACTATAAAATATATATATGTGCAGAAAAGAGCTGTGTGCAAATATATAATCTGTGTAGAAAAACTACGTGCAGATGTAAGACAAACCTAAAGTAGGAGTATCTACAAATGTATGAATAGATACCCCTAAAAAAGGTCTCCATTCATAGGAGTAAAAACCACACAGGTAGGACCGGTCCCAGTCAAAACCCACTGCAAAAGAGGGTATCGCTTACAGTAAAATTTAACATAATGCATATACACATAAAAACATAATAACATATAGATAAAAATATAGATAAAAATGTAGATAAAAACTACAAAAAGTGACATATCATTTATAAATCCTAAAAAAGCAAGTATATAAGAAGGGTATAAACCCCTAATTAAAACCAAAAATATATTAAATTTAATGAAATAGGTCAGTAACCTCATTAAGGCCCTGAGGTTTTAGGGTGTTCAACTTATAAATCCAATAGGTTTCCTTTTTGTTTAAAGTATCCATTCTATTATGAATATGTGGGGGTATTTGTTCGATTGGAGTGACTTTCAGTTTTATTTTCTTCTCGTGACATATAGTGGTATGTCGAGACAACCCATGGAGCAGGTAACCCACCTTAATATTGTGTCTATGAGAATTAATTCTTTTATGTAGGGCTTGAATGGTCCTCCCTACATAACGTCTATTACAGTCACACTCGATTAAATAAATCACATAGTCAGATTGACACGTAAGGTGCCCTTGTATCGAGAATTCCTCACTGCCAATGACAGAGCCAAAAGTCAATCTTCCATGCTGAATGGACCTACAACACAGACAATTTCTGGTAAAACACTTATAGGACCCCATGGGCTTGTCCGTCCCCATAACGTTAGGAGGACCCCTTAACCTACTAGGGGCCAACTGGTTTTTCAGATTGGAGGCTCTACGAAAAGTGACACCAGGACAAAAAGGTAAAACCCCCTTAAGGTAAGGATCATTTAGCAAAATGGACCAATGTTTTCTCAAGATCCCTTTAATGGCTTCTCCATCGCAACTGAAGGTGGTCAGGAAATTGGAAGACAAATTATTTTTAGGTGCACTATTATCTGGCAATTTGTCGCCTATAACCAATATATCAGATTGTTTCTGGTGTATATTATCATGATAGGCCTTCTTAACGACCTTCAGGGGATAGTTTTTATCTAAGAACCTTTCTTTTAGGATCTTAGCCTGATCTTTAAAATCGCCATCTAGTGTACAGTTTCTCCTGATTCTCTGATATTGGTTTTTGGGGATATTAAGCAACCACTTATCATAGTGGCTACTATTGAAATTAATATAACCATTACTGTCTACCTTCTTGAAGAAAGTTTTCGTAAGTAGGGAATGGTTATCATGTGAAATGGTGAGATCAAGAAAATTGATGGCTATACGATCAACCGTAGGTGTGAATTTCAAACCCCACGTATTGTTCTCAATCCCTTCCAGGAACAATAGATAGTTATTTTCAGTGTTGTCCCAGATGATGAATAGGTCATCTATATACCTTTTATAGACCACTACATGTTTAAAAAATTCCGAGGAATAGATATGTTGTAGCTCAAAGAGTCCCATTACAAGGTTGGCAAAAGTAGGAGCTGCCCTAGAGCCCATGGCAACGCCACAGCACTGGTGATATAAAGTATCCTGGAAACTGAAGAAGTTATTTTCAGATATGAACTTCATGCTATCAAGAATGAAACCCTTTTGTGCGTTCGGCAGACGGTCATCAACCTCTAAAAATTGTCTAAAACATTCAAGTCCCAGGTTATGCGCAATATTAGTATATAAGGACGCAATATCCAACGTGAGAAAAAGAAACGACTCTTTCCAGGTAACACCCTTCAAGATATTGATAAGGTGAGGTGAGTCTCTAAGGTAACTTCTTAAATTTATGACATGAGCCCTCATAATGGAGTCAACATAGGCTGCCAGATTTTCGGTGAGTGATCCAATCCCCGATATAATGGGTCTCCCAGGGGGATTAGATAAGCATTTATGAATTTTCGGGAGGTGATAATAGAACGCCAATTTTGGATTCTTAATATCCAGAAATTTAAATTCGTCTTGATTTAGAATCCCCAATGATGAGGCATTATTGATCAGTGTCCGATATTTGATAATCGACTCCTGATAGGTGGACAACCCCACTATCTCGTAATGGGTTCTCACGGACAGCATTCTCAATGCTTCCTGAATATAACTGTCCCTATCCTGCAGGACAATACCTCCTCCTTTGTCTGCATTACGAATTACTATATTAGTATTATTTTTCAGGGAAATTAGTGCCATTTTTTCCCCCCTAGATAAATTTGGTCTCGGGGTTTTTTTAAAATTATGTTTCTGTAGCATCTTAAAATCATTCAAAACTAAGTCATTAAAAGTTTTAATATGATGCCCTATGTTATGTAAGGGGTAAAAGTTCGATTTCACTTTATGATCAGTATGAAGAAAAATATCGCTATTATCACTCTTACTGACCGGTGTGGATCTGTTCATTTGAAAATGCCTAGTGAGTGTAAGCTTTCTGATAAATTTCTGAAAGTCCACAAAGAGCTCGAAATCATTAGCGGATTTGGCAGGGCAAAAGGAGAGGCCTTTTCTCAGGACATTTATCTCACTCTTAGAGAGAGTATGGCTGGAGAGATTGAAAATTCCAGAATTATCATTTTTTCTCAGGTGTTCCTTTTCTCTTTTTTGTTTGAGCTTAGTCCCTGCTCTGGTCCCTCTGAAATGCCTTTTCTTTTCCTTCCTCTGGGGGTCAAGAACTTCGTGATGGGCAGCTGTGAGCCCCTGGCAAGAGGTAAAAAAGGCACACATATGTCATTTTTCTGAGTGTTGTCGATAATGACCAACCCATCGGTAGATGTCTCTGGCTCTGTTGTGGGGGCAAGTGAGCTGGGACGATCATCAGTGTTCTCAGATGATGTCGGTAGAGGTAAGAAATCATCATGTACAGAAATATCTAACAAATCAATAAAATCATAATCAGGGCAATCATTCTCCATACGAGGAACATTATGTGTATCTAAAACAGACAAGGATTCCCTATTCTTTCGAATCCTCTCAATTTGTGATCTCAGGGACTCCAATTGCTTTCTTGTGTCCTCAAAATCAATAGGTCCTCTGGATGGAGGAGGAAAAATAACGGCAGGTTCACTATGGTTTGTGTCCACAGGGGTAACAACCGTATCAGAAAGAATCACTTGGGATTCTATGAATACCTCGTCTGTATTAACAACAGATGCAGGTGCAAGAGGTGGATTAACCCCACATGTCTGCAAACTGGGCACGACCATAGGAGTGATAGTAGGCATAATAACACTATTGGTCTTAGTGCCATCCCTCTTATCACAGGAGCCCGTACTCTTTTTGTGAAATTTACTATTAAAGAAGTTTCTATAACTACCCCGGGATCTAGGTTTACGGGTCGGGAGATCTCTGGTGATATTATTGGTTTCACCCTCATGTGTTTTTTTGGGAATCATGTCAGCCCTGTCTCTTTGTAATTTTTTCGATTTGCGGAAGATGGTGTCTTGCTCTAGTTGAATTAATTTGGTATTAATATCGGAGTTCAATATTTTGAACTCCGGGTGCAAATCATACTTAGTGAGATCCTTATAAATTTCAGCAATACTTCTAGAAGCCTCAGTAGCAATCATATTCCGTTTTTTAAAAAGGCATTGTAACATGCCCTGCATACAATTATTAAGAATAGTGTCCCATTCGTTGGAGAAAAGGGGGTCAGTAGGAAAAGGCGAATCGTGCTTGATTCTTAACCCCCTAGGACAGAGTTTTTCTTCCATGTATATGGTCAAAAATCGGGCATCAAGCCCAAACCGCAATTCTTCCTTAAGAGTGTCCTCCAGGCGAAGAAACAGTTTTTTCATTAAACTGGTATCCTCCTCTGAATAAATGTCAGGTAAATCAAGTTCCCAATCAGCATTATGTAGTTCAGGAGTACCTACAGTTTGAAGTATCAACTTCTCCCTTGAAGCCAAACGATTATTAAAGTAGTCCATTGTTCCGAAAAAGACCCTTCTGCTGCTCAGTCCACAGATAAAGAAGATCTGGTCTTGCCAGGTCCAAAAACAGCACCACGTAAAGAAAGAGCTGTGGAGAAACAAGCGCACATAGGGTTTTACCCCAATATGTATGGGGTAGGGAGAGGGGAGTCAGAATACTCACCAAATGTAGTTGTGATAGTCACAACCACTATACACGCATGTAAAATGGATCCCAGGCTGCAGCCACCCGTAGTAGCAGATAACAGATAACACAAGAGATAGGTGTTCAGTTGCCGCGCCAAAAGATCACTTCTTGCAGATGTTCAGATTAATGTCACTTTATTATCGTACAGGTCAACGCGTTTCTGGAGCATCTGCCCCCTTCATCAGGACCACCAAGCACAGGAATAACATTAAATCTGCCCCAGTGGGATGAAACATACATTATAAAGTCTTCATGACGTCATCAGACCATCCCTCAACCGAAAAAAACCGGCGGGAATCAAAGCCACGTTGCAAATCATGACGTACTACAGATCAAAGATGCAGTTGTACAAGAATCATAAATATAATCCTTCAGGAGATAATCCGGATAAAGATCCACCAACAGCATTTAAGAAAAATAAAAAATAAAATAAAATGAAAATGTATATATTTGTATTAAAATTTTTTTTTTTTTTTTTTATGTAAAAAATTCCTTATTTATGCGTGAGTATTTCAATGTGCTCCACAACTAACAGCTTAATGTATAGAGCCGTATGTCCTAAATATCATGTGTGTTTAGAGTAGACATATAGTCGTACAAGATCAGAGAAGTCAGAGAACTCACGACTCCCCAGCCCGTAAGCCTTAGTACAACCCAGGGATTAAGGCATTAACTAATGTTGCCACCCGAGGACAGGTACATCTCTCAATTAAAAATATGTGCTATATGTGTTCCGGTGCAAAGCTATCAAGGGGGAGCATAAAATCGAAAACACCGGCTTGCAATCAACAAAGCCAAGCCAGGTTCATGCGAGGGCAGAAGCGTGGGAAAAAATATAAGACGCATGCGTCAACGGTATGGATCCAGACCCATTCAGGGTTCATTGGATTGAACCCATAGGCATTTATACTTTAAAATGAGATCTCCTCTGAGACGTCTTTATTCTAAACTAAACAAGCCCAATTTATCCAACAACTAATCAAATGAGAGATTTTTCATCTCTTGTAACAATGTAATCGCCCGCCTTTGAACTGTCTCTAACTTCCGTATTTCCTTTTTAAAATGTGGAGCCCAAGACTAGTTCTCATATTTTAGATGTGGCCTTACATGTGATTTATAGAGAGGTAACAATGCATCGGGTCATAGAATTTTGTCTTTCTTTTTATACACCCTGGAATCTTGTTGGCTTTTGCAGCTGCTGCCAGACATTGAGTGCTGCTGCTCAGCTTATTTGTAACCCGAATCTCCAAGTCCTTCTCCTGATCTGTAGTCCCAAGTTTACTTCCATATCATGTATACGCAGTTATAGGATTACTCTGTCCTAGGTGCATTACTTTACATTTATCAATACTAAATCTCATTTGCCAAGTATCTGCCCATTTTGACATCTTATCCAGATCGTTTTGTAGTATTGTATTATCAAGGTCAGGTTTGAATATCCTACAGCAAATAGAGGGCAGCAGTTATAACATGCCCATGCCAAGGAACTAATGCACTAGCAGGATGCAGCAAGACCCCCAATAAGGTGGAGGCATCACAGGTGCAAAAGAAGCAAATCACTCACACACTTCCAATCCATGGAGGGGGATTGCTTGATGCTAAAATTGCACACTTATGGCTTGCATAGGGCGCCATTCACACATGTAGATGCACAGTATCTGGCTAGCAGCCTATTAGCTACGCCCATACTATTCGACTAGGGGGGCTGCCCAGTACTATCTCAGTGCACCATACAGGGATGGGGATTCCAATACACAAGGCCTAACATTAAGGGGCCTGGCTGCATCCTGTATACATTATTATGTGCAAAAAAATATATAAATAATATATATAAGGTATTGGTTGGTATTATGGCCAGAATATGGTGGCCCACAACCCATGTTATGGATACTCATGCTTGTGGGTCCCTATATATATATATATATATATATATATATATATATATATATATATATATAAAGCAACAAAAGGAGGGAGAAAAATCTCCTCCTCCATTTAATACCTCATATATATTGTCCTAAGAAAGTTATAACAGTTGGTGATGTTTGATTTTTGTCTTATTATTATTAATTATTATTATTGCTGAATTATCTTTGAATCGGAGTGTTCATTGTTGCATATGGATGAGAAGTGCCTATTTGATATCTTAGTATTTTCTTTGGCTTCCAATTATCTTGTTACTATAATTAGTGATGAGCAAACTCATGGCTATTCGAAACTGAACTTGACCCCGAACAATGAACCCCATACAAAAGTCACTGGGGAGCCTATGACTAGGGCTGTAATATGGTCATAGTAATGGTTAGGGGGCTGCAAAAACAACCTAAATGAGGAGAAGGTCATGCTAATTGCCCTGCAAATAAATTTAGACAGGTAAATTACTTAAAGGCCTTCTGTCGCCATATCAATTATGGTTACCTATCAAATAAATGAAGAAACTAGAAATTTTAACAGTGACTCCACAGAGATGGATTTCAGAGATTATCCACAGACCAACATTTTAAAAATGGCCCTTACAAAGCCTGTATTCCCAGTTCACTCACATAGTCAAGATTGTCAGACTTCCCCCACTTTGCAACATGTTTAACAAATTTCCCTTATGTAGTCTGTATCCCCAGTTCACCCACATAATCAAGATAGTCAAAGTTGCTCCTCAGATCAACAATTTTAAAAAGGTCTATAAGGAGTCCGCCCACAGCTTCAGCTCAGTGGGGAATTTCAACCTCAAACAGCAGAGTCTCAGAACAGCATGCTGTTGTTTCCCCCAGGCTGTGCTGACCTCTTGCAGGTGTTACGCTGACCGGATGAATAGGAGGTGGACAAAGTTGGTTAGTGGTAGTAGGAAACATGGATAGAGAAATGGGCACTAGGGATGAGCGAACCCAAACTGTAATGTTCGGGGTCCATATTGGACACCAGATATCTGGGTCTCAGACTCAAACAAAGACTTTTACCTGTATGTCTGGTTTCTGTTCGGTTTTGTCATCCAAATAAAGCTTTTTGAGTGACCCACAATCAGACAGTCTAGCAGCACTTTCACTGAGGGCAGTGAGGGAGCCCAGATGGGACCTCAGGTGAACTGAGTGATGTCACCTGCTCACAGTCGGATCCTCCATCGGCTGTCAGTGATTCCCAGAATGTATGGAGATTTGACATGTTTTCTCTCTCTGCTGGCTCTGGATGTAGCACAGCTGGGATTGTTGTGAGACTTCGCATTGATTATGTTTTATGGGCAAGGATGTTTTTGTAGTTAATAAAGGGGTGAAAGTGTGTGTGTGTGTGTGTGTGTGTGTGTGTGTGTGTATTTTATTTCAAATGAAGGATTTTTTCAGTCTTTGTGTGTTATTTCTTTTCACTTAAAGGATTAATCTGCACCATGTTTTTTTTTGCCTTTCTCTGGATCAACATGTTAGGTTAGGTCATGGGTTACACCTGATGGACCTAAGTCTACTTTTAACCTTAAACACTATGAAACTTTGAAACTACACCATGTTCCAAATTATTATGCAAATTATATTTTTCTCTGATTTCCCTAAATGGTTGGTGCAAATGACAGTCAGACTAATAAAAGTCATCACCCATTAGAGTATACATCACATTTTATTGAAGAAGTACACTGTTCCAAATTATTAGGCACAGTAGAGTTTCTAAACATTTTATATGTTTTAAAGAACTGAAAATGTTAATTTGTGGAATTTGAAGCATTAGGAGGTCACATTCACTGAAATACAAAGCTATTTAAATCAAAAACATCCTAAAAGGTCAAGTTACATGTTAGTGTGACACCCTGGCCTAGCCAGGTAGTCACAGATAGCGCCCCGCACAACACCAGCCCCACATAAGGTAACACCAGCCAACCACATTAAACCCTAGCCACCTCCCTCAGTGCTTTATGGACACACCAGGGGCGGAGCCAGGCAGTTGGCCATGCCCACCGAGGAGTTCAGAGGGCCTGAGGCTGGAAACACAAAGGGGAGTTTTGAGTTGTCAGTCGAGGAGAGCAGTTTGAGAGTTGAGTGGAGGAGGTCAGGTCTGTGGTACAGGCCCGTGACGGACTGACAGGTGCCGGGGTCGGAGCCCTGGTACCTTGGCTAGGAGGCATACGGTGGCCTAGCCTGCAGGAGCCGGGAAGACGGCTCGGTGGAACCGTGGTGGACCGGGACAGGGTACCGACCCGGGGAACCAATTCAGAAACCGGAGCACACAGGGGGGTACTCAGACCCTGAAACGAGGTCCAGAAGCCACTGGACTGAGTTAATCAACTGATTGCGGTCTGAACTTTAGGTCCTTTCCCACCTGAGTCCCGACTGAAGACAACAGCCCACCGAGGGGAATAGAAAGTGTCTGGGGGCAAACGGGCTCCTCCGACACATACAAAGCCGGGGAGCGGACTCTCGTCGCTGAAGCGCAGGCAGTCTACACATACATTACATGGTGCAGGAGAAAGGCAAAGACCACCAAACCGGGTGGGGGACCAGACGCAGCCAGCTGCGGGCACTTACCACCATCAACTTTGTTCATCAGAGACTCATATGTGTCAATAACAGTGAGTACAACAGTGCTGTCTGGCCGCGCACCGCCCTGCACCGCCCAGCAAATCTCCACAAGGGGTCCCGGGGCCATCATCCCTCCACACGGAAGGGTTAACATCTTGCTGCATCACCATTTCCCCCGGGTGCCCCTAATCGCAGCGGTGGTGTCTACACCTTCACGACATCCCGTGGGTGGCGTCACGAACTCAAACACGGCTCCGGCCGTGCACCTACCTACCCCCTAAGTAGCGCTAGCACCCTTTCAGAGCGAAGTGACCCCGGGTCCGGAGGCGCTCGAGCCACCCACCAACGAGCCCGGATCAGAGCGGCTCGGCTGCAGCCGAGCGCGGGGCAGTACACATCGACTCTTCTGGCATCACGAACAGGATACTTACCTATTCACTTACCTAGTGAAGTGCGCATAGAAGTGAAGTCAGCGGTGATCCGTTGCGAAATTTGCAGAATCCGTCATCTTTTGGCGTGAAGATTCCCGCCAGAGTCTTCTTCCCCGCAGAAAGGGCGTGAAAAGCCGAAGCCCCGCCCTCTGGGAACACGGCCATGCAGCAAAGCACGCGGTCGGAAAGCGAAACTGCCCAGCATAAAAAGGGAGTGCCGCGAAAAGACCAAGGGGGAGAAGCGGGAAGATGTCCGCGCCCAACCTCGATGGAGGAGGGGTGCCAGCCGCTGGAGTGGCGGCGCCCGCGGACGCGCCCAGTGACGGGAATGCGGCAGCGCTTACTCCAGTAACAGGAGCGGGGGAGGCCGCGGTTCCGACGGTTGCCCAGGTAATGCCAATCTCCTTGCCCTACATGCCCGGTGCTGCCTGGCTACCAAAGTACAATGGGAAGCCTGATGCCTTGAAGGTATTCCGGAAAAAGATATGCAAGATTCTCGACTTGTATGCCATGACCGGCAAGCAGCGTGCAGCGGTAGTGCTAGGGCAGCTGACCGGCGTGGACGAGCAGGAGGTGGAGACTTGGGCAGGCGTGGATCGGGCCTCGGTAACCGCCATTTTTGATAAACTCCAGGTCGCCTTTGAAACCTGCACGGAAGCGAAGTTACGGATGCAGTTTTACAATTGTCGGCAGTGACCAAAGGACAGTATAAGAAACTATGCCTTGCGGCTACAAACAGCCTTGCGTACACTAAAGCGGGTGGACCCCATCAATGAGACTGATAGCAACAAAATGCTAGTGGAGCAGTTCCTGCAGGGGCTTGGGTCTGCCAAAGATCACAAGCAACTGCTGCTGTGGTCCTTGGAACATGCCGACTTGGACTTTGCAGTACTGAAAGAGCAGGTCATCAAGGCCCTACAGGCCCCAGAGGCCAGCAACCCGGATCCGCCATCCTGGCCGGTTGACACTGCTCCCGTCTCAATAGCGCCCCCCTTGCTGGCCCTACCAGCTCCTGCTGCAGCCACCGGAGCTCTGGGAGATCTGATATCGCAAGTCCGGCGCCTGAATGAGGACGTCACCCGGATCCTCGCCGCTCTCCACCTACCGACGAGAGTCAAGCCCGCGGAGAAGATCCAGCTCGCTGACAGCCCGGAGGACATCCCTTGGATGCAGCGGAAAGGGAACAATGACCCCCGGTATGGACCGCCAGTCTGCTACAAGTGCAACAAGACCGGCTATTACTCCAGACGGTGTCCATTAAACGAGCAACCCCTGAGGCCAAGGGCCAATCCTCAGGAGTAGATCCTCAAGGCCCAGCTGATTGGCGGGATCGGTATGTTGGAGGCCACCCCATCATCTCCATGGCGGTGGATGGTGTCCCGACCATGGCCCTGCTTGACACTGGATCACAGGTAACGACTATGCCTTACTCGTTGTACCAGCGATATTGGGCTGATAGTGAACTTGCCCCTCCGGATGATAGCCTAACTATCATTGCTGCCAATGGGCTCCCTATGATCCAGGTGGGTTTCAAGGAGGTAACCCTGACTGTGGGATGAACAGAGCTGAGACGTCAAGGGATGATTATGGTGCTGATTGATTCCAGTGACCATAACCCAAAGGTGGTCCTCGTGAGCAATGGGAATGAGCACTGCATGGGGGAGGTGTTGAGTCTGTTGCAACAATTGTCTGCCACTGCGGGAGGGGGTCGGCAGAGGGCACTACAGCGTGAGATCTGGGCCCTCCTGCAGCGACAGCAGGTGAACGGGTGGAGAGATTGGTGGTGTGCGGGTGACGGACGTCGCGCCTTCGGTGGTGCCGCCGCGGAGTGAGATGATGATTTGGTGCAGAGCAGCAGTAGGACCCCAAGGACAGGATTACCCGGCAATGGTAGAGCCCTTGCTTTCGGAGCACTGGCCCGCAGTAATGGCAGCCAGGGAGTTGATTGATGTCAAAAAGGGAGAGTGCCTGTGAGAGTGCTGAATTGTGGAGAGGAAGAGGTCAGGCTACCCCGCTACGCCACCATAGCCAATTTGTTCATCGTAGACGTATATGCTATCCACAAAACAACACCCACAACCACTACACCACACTCCGGCAGCGACATACCACCCAAACAATTAGAGGAGTGGTGCCGGGAGCTGCATGTCAGCACCGAGGCTATACCCATGCACCACAAGGAAGGGGTATACAGGGTAGTGCAGGCGTACGGGCAGGTTTTCAGCAAGCACCCACTAGATTTTGGGAGAGTTAAAGGGGTTCAACACCACATCCCCACGGGTATGCATCCACCTATTAAAGAGATATACATGCCAATCCCACCTGTACACTACCAGTGCGCCAAAGACATGTTGAAGATCATGAAGGAGGCATGGGTCATCCGGGATAGTTGTAGTCCCTGGGCAGCTCCATTGGTGCTGGTGAGAAAGAAGGACGGTACCATGAGAATGTGTATGGATTACCAGAAGATCAACCAGATAACACATAAAGATGCCTACCCTCTTCCCCGCATTGAAGAGTCGCTCGCTGCGCTGAAGACTGCTAATTATTTCTCTACCCTTGACCTTACTAGTGGCTACTGGCAGGTAGCAGTTGCATGGGAAGACCGCGAGAAGACTGCGTTTGCTACCCCCATGGGACTCTGCGAGTTCAACAGTATGCCGTTTGGGCTGTGCAATGCCCCGGGGACCTTCCAGAGGCTTATGGAGTGCTGTTTGGGGCATCTCAACTTCGAGACTGTTCTGCTGTACTTGGATGACGTGATTGTGTATTCCAAGACGTATGAAGCCCACCTGGAGTACCTGGCAGAAGTTTTTGCGGCCCTCGCCAAGTACGGGATGAAGTTAAAACCCTCTAAGTGCCATTTGTTGAAACCCAAAGTGCAGTACCTTGGGCACGTGATTAGTGCGGAAGGTGTAGCCCTGGATCCTGAGAAGATTACCGCTATCCAGAGCTGGCCGCAACCAACCACGGTGAAGGAGGTGAGGCAGTTCCTGGGCCTAGTGGGCTACTACCGCCGTTTTATCAAGGGGTACACGAAGATGGCCGTGCCCATGCAAGACCTCCTTGTGGGACAGACCAAGAATGGTAGATCTCCTGGACCCCCATTTGTTTGGGTTGAGAAGCATGAAGAGTCCTTTTAATAGCTGAAGTCGGCCCTGACAGGTGAAGAAATCTTGGCTTATCCTGATTACGGCTTCCCGTTCATCCTCTACACCAACGCCAGTAATGTGGGCCTAGGTGCGGTCCTGTCCCAGGTACAAGATGGAAAGGAGAAGGTGATCACCTACGCCAGCAGGAAGCTCCGGCCTACAGAAAGGAACCCCGAGAATTACAGCTCCTTCAAGCTCGAGTTCTTGGCCCTCGTGTGGGCGATAACAGAAAGGTTTAAACATTACCTCGCAGCGGCGAAGTTCACTGCCTACACGGACAACAACCCGTTAACCCATCTGGATACGGCTAAGCTGGGTGCCCTGGAGCAGCGGTGGATGGCTCGACTGTCCAATTACGACTTCACCATCAAGTACAGGGCTGTCCACAAGAATACCAACGTGGATGCGCTGTCTCAAGTGCCACATCTGCCCGATGAAGGGATGGAGGAAGACAGCCTGGCGGAGATCGAGCTACCCGCATTCCATCGGCCACGAGGTGAGAAGCCCTGCGTTAGCCAACAGCAGGCGAACCTTGACCCGCTGCCCAGCCAGGGGTGGCAAGAAGCCCAGGATCAGGACCCTGTAGTTCAGCTGGTCAAAACAATGATTGCCCAGGGTTCTTCCAGAATGAACCACACATCCCCCTCTGAAGCTCAGCGGTTGTGGAAAGATAGAGACCGTCTGTACCTGCATCAAGGGAAGCTGTATAGGGGGTTCATCAAAACAAAGACCCATGAGAAAGTTCGCCAGCTGGTGGTGCCCCAGGCATGCGTACCCAAGGTCCTGCAGGCCTACCATGATGGCGCAGGACACTTTGGCTGGAAGAAGCTGGAAATGCTGCTGAGGGAGCGGTTTTACTGGAGTGGGATGCGGGAGTCCGTGAAAGCCTGATGCCAGGAGTGTGGTCCCTGTACACTGAGAAGACGGGACAAAACCAGTCAGAAGGCCCCGCTACAGCCGATTGTTACCCACCAGCCACTGGAATTGGTCGCCCAGCCAGATCAGGTATACCTACACCCTGACTATTGTGGACCACTACTCAAGATTCATGGTGGTTGTCCCCGCTAAAGACATGACAGGCTGCACCACAGCCAGGGACTTCCAGGCCTACGTTTGCCAACCGCATGGCTACCCGAAGAAGGTGCTCATGGATCAGGGCCCGGCCTTTGAAGCGGAGGTTTTCCAGGAGTTCTGCCACTTGTACGGGTGCAAGAAGATCCGGACCACACCTATCATGCCCAAACTAATGGTATGTGCGAGAATATGAACCATCTGGTCCTTAATCTCCTAAAGACGCTACCCCTGGAAGAACGGAATCTGTGGCCAGAGAAGCTGCCCGATTTGGTGGACATGTGAAACAACATCCCTTGCAGCTCCACCTAGTGCGCACCTGCATACCTGATGAGAGCCCTGCCGGGGAGGCTGCCTTTGGACACAGAAATGGACATAGAGGTGCCCAAAACTCTTTCTCCCACTACCAACTGGGATGCCAAGCGACAGAAGCAGTACCGACGGATCCAAGAGTATGTGGAACGGAATCTGCATCAAAATCGAAAAAAGCAAGAGCAGTGCTTCAACAAGCGGGTTCAGGCTGCCCCTTTTGGACCTGGGGATGTGGTGCTGAAGCGCAAGAGGAGAACACATAAGCTCGACGATCAGTGGGAAAGGACCCCCTACGTCATCCAGCCCACTGGGTGGGAGAATGAGAAGACCTACTTGATTAGTCGCGACCAGGGGAAGACTACGGCCACTGTTTCCAGGGACCACATGAAGAGATGCCGGGCCCCCTGAGACTGGTTGAAGAGGTCCCCGTGCCCACGCTGAGCGTGGAGGAGAAAAGAGGGGTGATCCATACAGTGATGGGTGACTTTCCAGCTGATTGGCCTATGCAGAACGGCGCTGTGATTGTTCCTGTAATAATGTTCCCACAACCCGTGGAAGGAATGGAGCCAGAGATACCCGCCAGCAAACCACCCGAGCAAGCGCCCAGGGATACATCTACACCATGGCCCCGCAGGTCTCTACCTGCCATACTTGACACTCGGGAAGAGGGACCGGTCGTCCCCTCTCCCCCATTGCCACCACTAAAAAAGTATAGGACCTAGGAGGTCCACGCGCCCTAACCTAGGTCAGCCCCCACTTAGGTACAGGGAAACTGCCATCTAGGGGTGCCACATGTTGATTGGCACTCATTCACACACATATATATACAATCACCCGAGACTCTCACCTGATTCAAAGCCTGTTAAAGAAGGTAGCGGTTCCCGGCTACCAAACTGCCCGTTTGGACTTTGTTGATGTTCCCGTTTTAATATGAACAAGGCCGAGAACTTGCAGGCCACCCAATAACTTTTGGGCTTGTAAATAATGCCGGACCACCCTTTCAGGTCCTGCAGCCCCCAGGGAGGCTGGTTGGAAGAAGGGCCTGCGGCAGAGGAGGGCGAGGTCCCATCACCATTGACACCGGTGACTACCCTCCGGGTCAGGGGTACCCTGGACATGGGGCCTCTGAGAGACTGTAGGGTATGGAACTTTGTACCCGGCCCATTTGGGCAACACCCGGACACGTTCCTGTTTCCTGGACTGGGGAAGGCAGCATCTAAGTTCAGGTTTGTTTGGGTGGGCAACTGAAAGGACCCGGTCCCGTCCTGTTCCTGGTTAATAAAAATGTGTTTATATATGTTTGCAACGTTTAAGTGACATGCCTCCCGCAAGGGAAGAAACAAAAGCTTGCATAATGGTATAACTGTTATTTTACTTGTAAATATGTTTGTATCTTTTACAGTTCGGTAAAATAAACGATGGTGGTCGGACAGCCCGCGGATGGTCTGTAGTTAACCAAGGGGGAGTGTGACGCCCTGGACTAGCCAGGTAGTTACAGATAGCGCCCCACACAACACCAGTCCCACATATGGTAACACCAGCCAACCACATTAAACCCTAGCCACCTCCTTCAGTGCTTGATGGACACACTAGGGGGCGGAGCCAGGCAGTTGGCCACGCCCACCAAGGAGTTCAGAGGGCCTGAGGCAGGAAACACAAGGGGGAGTTTTGAGTTGTCAGTCGAGGAGAGCAGTTTGAGAGTTGAGTGGAGGAGGTCAGGCCTGTGGTACAGGCCCATGATGGACTGACAGGTGCCGGGGTCGCAGCCCTGGTACCTTGGCTAAGGGGCATACGGTGGCCTAGCGTGGAGGAGTCAGGAAGACGGCTCGGTGGAACTGTGGTGGACCGGGACAGGGTAGGGACCCGCCGGTACCGACCCGGGGAACCGTTTCAGAAACCGGAGCACACAGGGGGGTACTCAGACCCTGAAACGAGGTCCAGAAGCCACTGGACTGAGTTAATCAACTGATTGCGGTCTGGACTTTAGGTCTTTTCCTACCCGAGTCCCGACTGAAGACAACAGCCCACCGAGGGGGATAGAAAGCCATCGCACAGGCAGAGAGATCCCACGGGCCAGCGTCTGGGGGCAAATGGGCTCTTCCGACACATACAAAGCCGGGGAGCGGACTCCCGTCTCTGAAGCACAGGCAGTCTACACATACATTACACGGTGCAGGAGAAAGAGAAAGAACACCAAACTGGGTGGGGGACCAGATGCAGCCGGCTGCGGGCACCGACCACAATCAACTTTGTTCATCAGAGACTTGTGTGTGTCAATAACAGTGAGTACAACAGTGCCGTCCGGCTGCGCATCGCCCTGCACCGCCCAGCTACTCTCCCCAATGGGTCCTGAGGCCATCATCCCTGCCCACGGAGGGGTTAACATCTTGCTGCATCACCATCTCCCCTGGGTGCTCCGTAACCGCAGCGGTGGTGTCTACACCTTCACCACATCCCGTGGGTGGCGTCACAAACTAAAACACGGCTCCGGCCATACACCTACCTACCTACCCCCTAAGTAGCGCCAGCACCCTTTCAGAGCAAAGTGACCCCGGGTCTGGAGGCGCTCGAGCCACCCACCAACGTGCCCGGATCCGAGCGGCTCGGCTGCAGCCGAGCGTGAGGTGGTACATTAACATAGGAACCCTTCTTTGATATCACCTTCACAATTCTTGCATCCATTGAACTTGTGAGTTTTTGAAGCGTTTCTGCTTGAATTTCTTTACATAATGTCAGAATAGCCTCCCAGAGCTGCTGTTTTGATGTGATCTGTCTCCCCATGATTTCGACCCAAAACATGACTCCTCCACCTCCTTGGTGACATCGCAGCCTTGTTGGGACATGGTGGCCGTCCACCAACCATCCACTACTCCATCAATCTGGACCATCCAGGGTTTCTCGACACTCATCAGTAAAAAAGACTGTTTGAAGATTAGTCTTCATGTATGTCTTGGCCCACTGCAACCATTTCTGCTTGTGAGCACTGGTTAGGGGTGGCCGAATGGTAGATTTATGCACAACAGCAAGCCTTTGAAGGACCCTACACCTTGAGGTTCGAGGGACTTCAGAGGCACCAGCAGCTTCAAATATCTGTTTGCTGGTTTGTAATGTTTTTTTAGTAGCTGCTCTCTTAATCCGATGAACTTGCCTAGCAGAAACCTTCCTCATTCTGCCTTTATCAGCATGAACACGTATGTGCTCAGACTCAGCCACAAAACTCTTCCCAGTACGATGATTACGCTTAAGTTTTTGTGAAATATCTAATGTTTTCATCCCTTGTCTAAGGCATTGCACTATTTGATGTTTTTCGTCAACAGAGAGATCCTTTTTTTCCCATGTTTAGAGATGAGCGAACCGGTCGCGGCTCGGCTCGAGTTAGGTTCGCCGAACGGAGGTCTCGTTCGAGTTCGGTTCGTTGAACGTTCGACGAACCGAACTCGAACCGCATAGGAAACAATGGCAGGCAATCACAAACACATAAAAACACCTAGAAAACACCCTCAAAGTTGTCCAAAAGGTGACAAACAACTCGCAACACAACACAAACACATGGGAAAGTGACAAGGACATATACTCATGCGAAAACAAAAGAGCTGGACAAGGAAAAAGAGGAGGAGACACAGATATAGGCATGGCACGCCCTTCTAAAATCATGTAAAACACCGCAAGGTGACTCCAAGCGGAGTCTCCCTTTTTTCCAAAAATTGGGCCACACACACACCCCATCAGTGGCAGCACTTGTGCCCCAGTTGTAAACTTCACAGCTAGATTTGCATCAAGCCCATTCAAAAATATGCCATACTTAACCGTCCCCAGGATGACACCGGGGTAGGTAGCAAAGTCTTTGCTGAACCATGACTTGTTCATCTTGGCTCCTTTTAAAAAACACAGCAAGCAAGGGTTACTCCAAGCGGAGTCTCCCTTTTTTCCAAAAATTGGGCCCCACACACCCCCACCCCTTCAGTGGCAGCACTTGTGCCCCAGTTGTACACTTCACAGCTAGATTTGCATCAAGCACATTCAAAAATACGCCATACTTAACCGTCCCCAGGATGACACCGGGGTAGGTAGCAAAGTCTTTGCTAAACCATGATTTGTTCATCTTGGCTCCTTTTAAAAAACACAGCAAGCAAGGGTTACTCCAAGCGGAGTCTCCCTTTTTTCCAAAAATTGGGCCCCACACACACCCACCCCTTCAGTGGCAGCACTTGTGCCCCAATTGTACACTTCACAGCTAGATTTGCATCAAGCACATTCAAAAATACGCCATACTTAACCGTCCCCAGGATGACACCGGGGTAGGTAGCAAAGTATTTCCTGATCCCAGCTCTGTTCATCTTGGAACATTTTTAAAAACAATGTAAGCAAGGGTTACTCCAAGCGGAGTCTCCCTTTTTTTCCTAAAATTGGGCCCCACACACACCCACCCATTCAGTGGCAGCACTTGTGCCCCAGTTGTACACTTCACAGCTAGATTTGCATCAAGCACATTCAAAAATACGCCATACTTATCCGTTCCCAGGATGACACCGGAGTAGGTAGCAAAGTCTTTGCTGAACCATGACTTGTTCATCTTGGCTCCTTTTAAAAAACACAGCAAGCAAAGGTTACTCCAAGTGGAGTCTCCCTTTTTTCCAAAAATTGGGCCCCACACATACCCACCCCTTCAGTGGCAGCACTTGTGCCCCAGTTGAACACTTCACAGCTAGATTTGCATCAAGCACATTCAAAAATACGCCATACTTAACCGTCCCCAGGATGACACCGGGGTAGGTAGCAAAGTCTTTGCTGAACCATGACTTGTTCATCTTGGATCATTTTTAAAAACAATGTAAGCAAGGGTTACTCCAAGCGGAGTCTCCCTTTTTTTCCAAAAATTGGGCCACACAGACACTAACCCCTTCAGTGGCAGCACTTGTGCCCTAGTTGCAAACAGGATGTTTTGATTTGCATAAAGCACATTCCAAATCCACAAGCATTTACTCTCCCCAGGATGACACAGGGGTAATAAATTCCTTGTGGATCCATGACTTGTTCATTTTGATGAACGTTAGTTTGTCCACATTGTCACTGGACAGACGCGTGCGCTTATCTGTCAGCACACACCCAGCAGCACTAAAGACACGTTCAGAGACAACGCTGGCAGCTGGACACGACAAAATCTCCAAGGCGTAACTGGAGAGCTTTGGCCATTTTTCAAGATTTGAAGCCCAAAATGAGCAAGGCTCCATTTGCAAAGTCATGGCATCGATGTTCATTTGGAGATACTCCTGTATCATCCTCTCCAGCCGTTGACTATGTTTCAGACTTGTTGTCTCTGGTGGCCTTGCAAAGGAGGGTCTAAAAAAATTATGAAAAGATTCAATAGAATTGCTGTTACCAGCACCAGATACGGTGCTACTGGTACGGGTAGACTGTTGGAGATGACGAGACCGTCCCATGTTTGTCAAGTTACAACTGGGAGATTCACTCCCTGCACCTGCACGGTTGTTTGGTGGAAAAGCCGAGCTAAGATCGAGTAACAGCTTCTGCTGATACTCCTGCATACGTGCGTCCCTTTCTATGGCTGGAATTATGTCACAAAATTTAGACTTGTACCGGGGATCTAATAGTGTGGCAAGCCAGTAGTCATCATCACTTCTAAGTTTGACAATACGAGGGTCATGTTGGAGGTAGTGCAGCAAGAAGGCGCTCATGTGTCTTGCGCAGCCATGCGGACTAAGTCCACGCTGTGTTTGTGGCATAGAGGTGCTAACCGTTCTTTCTTCCTCTGACATCTCCCCCCAACCTCTTTCAACTAAATTTGACCAAGGTCTCCCTCATCCGCTGAGTCTTCCATGTCCATGGACAGTTCGTCCTCCATTTCTTCATGTTCTCCTTCACCTTCCTCAACATTTCGCCTGCTATCATGCGCCCTTGTTGATCCCTGTCCCCCATGGTCCCAAGCCTGCCGCGTTGGTGATGATGAACGTCTGGACCTTGGTGATGTTGTTGTGTCTTGCGCATATGAATCCTCCTGTAGTTCCTCCCCTTCCTGTTGTCCCACCCCCTGACTTCGAATAGTGTTTAGCGTGTGCTCCAGCATGTAAATGACTGGAATTATCATGCTGATAATGGCATTGTCAGTGCTAAACATATTCGTCGCCATGTCGAAACTGTGCAGAAGGGTGCATAGGTCCTTGATCTGAGACCACTCCATCAGGGTGATCTTCCCCACCTCTGCATCTTGTTGGCCCAGGCTATACGTCATGACGTATTGCACCAGGGCTTGGCGGTGCTGCCACAGTCGCTGTAACATGTGGAGAGTCGAATTCCAGCGTGTCGCCACATCGCATTTCAGGCGATGAACCGGCAGGCCGAAAGACTTCTGGAGTGATGCAAGTCGCTCAGCTGCGGCGGTTGAACGGCGGAAGTGAGCAGACAGTTTTCCTGCCCTGGTCAGAAGGCCATCTAGGCCTGGATAGTGTGTTAAAAATTGCTGGACAACAAGGTTCAACACGTGAGCCATACAAGGTACGTGTGTCACCTTGCCCAGGCGAAGGGCCGCACCCAGGTTTGCAGCATTGTCGCACACGGCCTTACCAAGCTGCAGGTTGAGTGGAGACAACCATTTATTAAACTCAGTCTCCAGAGCTGCCCACAACTCAGTCACTGTGTGACTCCTATTTCGAAGACATGTCAAGCTAAAGACAGCCTGATGCCGTTGCGCTCTGCTGCCAGCATAGTAATGAGGGGTGCGTGATTCCTTCTGCACAGTGAGAACGCTGGTGGCCTGACCAGGCAGGCTTGGGGCGGAGGTGGAGGACACAGATGAGGTGGAGGAGACAGAAGCAGTGGCGGAACTTGGACAGACAGAGGATTGACACACAAGTCGTGGAGACGGCAAGACTTGTGCAGCAGACCCTTCACCATCTATCACCATAGTTACCCAGTGCCCAGTCAGTGATATGTAACGTCCCTGTCCATGCTTACTGGTCCAAGTATCGGTGGTGAAATGCACCCGTTCACACAGAGAGTTTTTAAAGGAAACGGTGATGTTGTGTGCGACATGCTGGTGTAGCGCGGGCACACCTTTCTTAGAGAAGTAGTGGCGACTGGGCATCTGGTACTGGGGCACAGCGACAGACATAAGGTCTCTAAAATCCTGTGTGTCCACCAGGTGGAAAAGCAGCATTTCGGTAGACAAGGGCTTACAGAGGGATAAAGTCAACCTCTTAGCTTTGTCATGGGTCACAGGAAATGGCCTTTTATTTGTCCACATCTGAGGGACAGAGATCTGGCTGCTGTGTGTAGACGGTGTTGAGTAGGGTGTCCCTGGAAAAATGCAGGTTTGTGAGGAAAGTGCAGGCGTAGACATGATGTTGCCTTCATCCAACGTTAGTACTATCGATGTCTGAGAGAGCTGTACACACGCACTTGTTTCCCCTTCCAAACCAACTGACGACCTACCAAGCAAACTGCCTGTTGCGGTTACAGTGGTGGAAGTTGTGCGTGGAAAACCAGGTGTGACAGCTGTCCCCACAGTCCTAGAAGATGAAGAGCGCGCGGATGCACTGGAAGGGGCAGGCGGTGGATGGTTCGCTCCGCTAAGCCGCATTGCAGCACGGTGAGCTTCCCACTGGGACATATGATATTTATTCATGTGACGATTCATGGAAGAAGTTGTCAAACTGCTGAGGTTTTGCCCTCTACTAACAGAATCACGACAAATTTTACAGATCACATAATTTGGGCGATCTTTTGCTATGTCAAAAAAGGACCAGGCTAGGCAAGGCTTAGAGGGCATGCGACCTGCTGAGCCGCCCCGACTAGTGCTCAGAGGCAGAGTGGTGGCTGAGGATGCAGTTGTAGACCTAGCTACCAGTGCTCCGACTCTGTCCAGGAAGGCGCAAGGTAACTTTTTTGTCGGTTGCATCCTCCTCCACCACCTCTGTTGACCTCCTCGTGTGCCTGACTGTGGGTTGACAGTAGGTGGGATCTAGAACTTCCTCATCAATTGTTGTGTTTGCACTCCCCTCACCCTCAGACCGAGCCTCTTCTTGCCCTGACCGAATATTTAAGTTGTCATCACAATCTGGTATCTGCGTCTCATCGTCATCAGTATGTTCCTCATTGTCTATAACCACAGGTGTTACAGTTTGTGACAAAGGGTCAACATTATGCTCAGAAACTTGGTCCTCACGGCCTGAATCAGAGTCACAAAGGTTCTGGGCATCACTGCAGACCATTTCCTGTTCTGTACTCACTGTAGCTTGGGAGCAGACCTCTGATTCCCAGGCTATAGTGTGACTGAACAGCTCTGCAGACTCAGCCATCTCAATTCCACCATACTGTTCAGGGCTGATGGAGACTTCAGAGCTTGGAGAAAGCAAGTTTGATTGGGATCACAACTCTGAGGACTGGTGTTTTTTGGATGCGGTACTTGAAGTGGCTGAGAGGGCACTTGTTGGACCACTTGAGATCCATTCAAGCATTTTTCTTTTTTGGCCATCATCTACCTTTGTTCCTGTTGTTCGTGTCCGTAAAAAAGGGAGCACATCGGATTGTCCACGGTAAGTAGTAGACATCTTACTTTTGCTAGTAGATGGTCTATCTTCCGCAGATATTAATGGAGCTTTGCCACCTTCCCCACGGACAAACCCTTTTTTTCCTTTTCCAACACGCCTCTTCCCCTTTCCACCAGCATCTGTCATTTTGCCACTCATTTTGATTGCGACAAGATTGTGAACTTAAAATGTGATAGTAAAAATTGAGAGGTGGTGTAGATTGCAGCGGTGGTCTATCTTTATTAACAGCAGAATAAACAACAATAATTATCCCTGACAATGCAACTATGGCCCTTAAACTTGCAGCATAAATTGCTAGTATAATAGCTTTGTAACAATGAGCTTAGATGTTCAATGCAGAGGTGCTGCAAATATCTTTGCACTAGTGGGACAATACAGAAGTCCAACAGCCACTTTTAGGATGCCACTAAGTTTCCTCAGTGTTTGGTATTATAATGGCTTTGTAACAGTGAGTTTGAGTGTGCAATGCAGGAAGACGTGCTGCAAATATCTTTGCACTAGTGGGACAATACATAAGTCCAACAGCCACGTTTAGGATGCCACTAAGTTCACTCAGTGTTTGCTAGTATAATGGCTTAGTAACAATGAGTTTGAGTGTGCAATGCAGGCAGACATGCTGCAAATATCTTTGCACTAGTGGGACAATACAGAAGTCCAACAGCCTCTTTTAGGAAGCCACTAAGTTTCCTCAGTGTTTGGTATTATAATGGCTTTGTAACAATGAGTTTGAGTGTGCAATGCAGGCAGACGTGCTGCAAATATCTTTGCACTAGTGGGACAATACAGAAGTCCAACAGCCACGTTTAGGATGCCACTAAGTTTCCTCAGTGTTTGGTATTATAATGGCTTTGTAACAATGAGTTTGAGTGTGCAATGCAGGCAGACGTGCTGCAAATATCTTTGCACTTGTGGGACAATACAGAAGTCCAACAGCCACTTTTAGGATGCCACTAAGTTTCCTCAGTGTTTGCTATTATAATGGCTTAGTAACAATGAGTTTGAGTGTGCAATGCAGGCACACGTGCTTCAAATATCTTTGCACTAGTGAGACAATACAGAAGTCCAACAGCCACTTTTAGGATGCCACTAAGTTTCCTCAGTGTTTGCTATTATAATGGCTTAGTAACAATGAGTTTGAGTGTGCAATGTAGGCAGACGTGCTGCAAATATCTTTGCACTAGTGGGACAATACAGAAGTCCAACAGCCACTTTTAGGATGCCACTAAGTTTCCTCAGTGTTTGCTATTATAATGGCTGTGTAACAATGAGTTTGAGTGTGCAATGCAGGCAGACGTGCTGCAAATATCTTTGCACTAGTGGGACAATGCAGAAGTCCAACAGCCATTTTTAGGATGCCAGTAAGGGGTGCTTCACACATAGCGAGATCGCTACCGAAATCGCTGCTACGGCACGGTTTTGGTGACGCAATAGTGACCTCATTAGCGATCTCGTTGTGTGTGACACTGAGCAGCGATCTGGCCCCTGCTGCGAGATCGCTGCTCGTTACACACAGCCCTGGTTCGTTTTCTTCAAAGGCGCTCTCCTGCTGTGACACACAGATCGCTGTGTGTGACAGCGAGAGAGCGACGAAATGAAGCGAGCAGGGAGCAGGAGCCGGCATCTGGCAGCTGCGGTAAGCTGTAACCAGGGTAAACATCGGGTAACCAAGGTGGTTACCCGATATTTACCTTAGTTACCAGCCTCCGCAGCTCTCACGCTGCCTGTGCTGCCGGCTCCGGCTCTCTGCACATGTAGCTGCAGTACACATCGGTTTAATTAACCCGATGTATACTGTAGCTAGGAGAGCAAGGAGCCAGCGCTAAGCAGTGTGCGCGGCTCCCTGCTCTCTGCACATGTAGCTGCAGTACACATCGGGTTAATTAACCCGATGTGTACTGTAGCTAGGAGAGCAAGGAGCCAGCGCTAAGCAGTGTGCGCGGCTCCCTGCTCTCGCGGTTATGATCGCTGCTTCGGCTGCTGTGTTTGACAGCTAAGCAGCGATCATAACAGCGACTTACAAGGTCGCTGTTACGTCACAGAAAATGGTGACATAACAGCGACCTCGTTGTCGCTGTCGCTTAGTGTGAACCAGCCCTAAGTTTCCTCAGTGTTTGCTATTATAATGGCTTAGTAACAATGAGTTTGAGTGTGCAATGCAGGCAGACGTGCTGCAAATATTTTTGCACTAGTGGGACTATACAGAAGTCCAATAGCCACGTTTAGGATGCCACTAAGTTTCCTCAGTGTTTGCTAGTATAATGGCTTAGTAACAATGAGTTTGAGTGTGCAATGCAGGCAGACGTGCTGCAAATATCTTTGCACTAGTGGGACAATACAGAAGTCCAACAGCCACGTTTAGGATGCCACTAAGTTTCTTCAGTGTTTGCTAGTATAATGGCTTAGAAACAATGAGTTTGAGTGTGCAATGCAGGCAGACGTGCTGCAGATATCTTTGAACTAGTGGGACAATACAGAAGTACAACAGCCACTTTTAGGATGCCACTAAGTTTCCTCAGTGTTTGCTAGTATAATGGCTTAGAAACAATGAGTTTGAGTGTGCAATGCAGGCAGACGTGCTGCAAATATCTTTGCACTAGTGGGACAATACAGAAGTCCAACAGCCACGTTTAGGATGCCACTAAGTTTCTTCAGTGTTTGCTAGTATAATGGCTTAGAAACAATGGGTTTGAGTGTGCAATGCAGGCAGACGTGCTGCAAATATCTTTGCACTAGTGGGACAATACAGAAGTCCAACAGCCACGTTTAGCATGCCACTAAGTTTCCTCAGTGTTTGCTAGTATAATGGCTTAGTAACAATGAGCTTGAGTGTGCAAAGGGCAGGAGGGTACAGTGGCAGGGTTGTGGTTCTGGGTAGAGGAAAGGAAGCCTCCCTTTCTATCCCTCCTAATGGGGAAATGCAGCGAGGAAACCCCTCACCTTAGCTACACAGACGCTGTCATCTTGTGTAGCTGTTAAAATCTGTTTTCACGGCCCTGACTGTCACCTATGGCTCTGACCCTGCCAGTATTAGCCCTTAAAAGGACTAATAGAAACTTCTATCCCTATTCTGTATAGCGCTGTGTATAGAGCGTACACAGCAGTATCGGAGACAGGAGCTACGCCAGCGGTGTCTGACACCCAGACGCAGAAGAGATAATGGTGTCCGGACGGGCAGATACTCATTTTTATAATGCAGGGACATGTGACATGGACATCCTATCACACATGCCGTTGCTTCTCTGGCTAAAAGTCTATTTAGCTGTGTGTGTGTCTGGGATTGGCTGACATGCTGGCCCACCCCACTACACGTGCGCGCTTAGGGAAGGAAGACAAGGGAAAAAAAAAAAAAATGGCAATCGCCATTATCCAAACAGCAGTGATCTGAATGCGTTGTTCCCGCACACTATACACTGAAATTTCATAATAGTGTGAGTCACAGAGAGTGACTTACACTATTACAGCGGAAAGCCAGCTAGTAATTAGCTTGTCTTTTTGCTGCTAGAACCGTTCTCGAACGTATCTAGAACTATCGAGCTTTAGCAAAAAGCTCGAGTTCTAGTTCGATCTAGAACAGCCCCCAAACTCACTCGAGCCGCGAACTGGAGAACCTCGAACCGCGAACCGCGCTCAACTCTACCCATGTTACTTGAAAACTATGGCCTGCTTAATATTGTGGAGCATCCAGTTTTCCTTTTATTGTGGTCACCTGGCAAACTAATTATTACAGGTATCTGAGATTGATTTCAGTGATCCAAAGAACCCTGAGACACAATACCATCAATTAGTTTCATTGAAAAGAAAAAAAAATCGCCATGACACTTAAATCCAATTTCCATAATAATTTGGAACATGGTGTATGAATTCTGGCAGAAAAATAAGCAAATTTGTCCGAATATTACAAAGTTGCTATGTTTAATGCGTATTTTTGAATTATGAAATAAAAAATTAATTAATTACATTAATAAAATGGTGGTTACACTTTACAGGGTTTTTATATTGGGACAAATCTGTTTGAAGTGTTATCCTAGAGCTTATTAATAGCAATTCTACTGTATTTTGCAGAGCAGAAAATATTTGCAATTAATGAATTTGCAACTATCTGCAGCTAGTATAAGCTGATTTCTAGTGGTATTAGAAGCCGGACTCAAGCTGTAAGGCATCTTGAATGTGATAAGATTACCTACTCCATCCTTCCTATAAATAAAACTATTTGCTTCAATGGCCCAAAAAAATGAACTAAAGGTGATAGCAAGAGTTTATCACCTCCTTTCCTTGTTTAAAAATCATGTAATAAAAAATAATATATTTGGCATTGCAATGTCCGTTATAGTCAAATCTAACGAATTTTAAATTAGTTAACCCATTGTAATAAAGCTCTAGTATGGGTAGCCAAGTAGCTCCTGACTAGAGATGAGCGAACCAGTCGCTGTTCGGCTTGAGTTCGGTTCGCCGAACAGAGGTCTCGTTCGAGTTCGGTTCGGCGAACCGCTCGAACCGCATAGGAAACAATGGGAGGCAATCACAAACACATAAAAACACCTAGAAAACACCCTCAAAGGTGTCCAAAAGGTGACAAACAACTCACAACACAATGCAAACACATGGGAAAGTGACAAGGACATATACTCATGCGAAAACAAAAGAGCTGGACAAGGAAAAAGAGGAGGAGACACAGATATAGGCATGGCATGCCCTTCTAAAATCATGTAAAACAAGCGCCAGGTTACTCCAAGCGGAGTCTCCCTTTTTTCCAAAAATTGGGCCACACAGACACCACTTCAGTGGCAGAACTTGTGCCCCAGTTGTACACTTCACAGGTAGATTTGTATCAAGCACATTCAAAAATACGCCATACTTAACCATCCCCAGGATGACACCGGGGTAGGTAGCAAAGTCTTTGCTGAACCATGACTTGTTCATCTTGGCTCCTTTTAAAAAACACAGCAAGCAAGGGTTACTACAAGCGAAGACTCCCTTTTTTCCAAAAATTGGGCCACACACACACACCCACCCCTTCAGTGGCAGCACTTGTGCCCCAGTTGTACACTTCACAGGTAGATTTGCATCAAGCACATTCAAAAATATGCCATCCTTAACCATCCCCATGGATGACACCGGGGTAGGTAGCTAAGTCTTTCCTGATCCCAGCTCTGTTCATCTTGGATCATTTTTAAAAACACTGTAAGCAAGGGTTACTCCAAGCGGAGTCTCCCTTTTTTCCAAAAATTGGGCCACACACACACCCACCCCTCCAGTGGCAGCACTTGTGCCCCACTTGTACACTTCACAGCTAGATTTGCATCAAGCACATTCAAAATCCACAAGCATTTACTCTCCCCAGGATGACACAGGGGTAGTAAATTCCTTGTGGATCCATGACTTGTTCATTTTGATGAACGTTAGTCTGTCCACATTGTCACTGGACAGACGCGTGCACTTATCTGTCAGCACACACCCAGCAGCACTGAAGACACGTTCAGAGACAACGCTGGCAGCTGGACACGACAAAATCTCCAAGGCGTAAGTGGAGAGCTCTGGCCATTTTTCAAGATTTGAAGCCCAAAATGAGCAAGGCTCCATTATCAAAGTCATGGCATCGATGTTCATTTGGAGATACTCCTGTATCATCCTCTCCAGCCGTTGACTATGTGTTAGACTTGTTGTCTCTGTTGGCCTTGCAAAGGAAAGTCTAAAAAAATTATGAAAAGATTCCATAAAATTGCTGTTACCAGCACCAGATACGGTGCTACTGGTACGGGTAGACTGTTGAAGATGACGAGACCGTCCCATGTTTGTCAAGTTACAACTGGGAGATTCACTCCCTGCATCACGGTTGTTTGGTGGAAAAGCCGAGCTAAGATCGAGTAACAGCTTCTGCTGATACTCCTGCATACGTGCGTCCCTTTCTATGGCTGGAATTATGTCACAAAATTTGAACTTGTACCGGGGATCTAATAGTGTGGCAAGCCAGTAGTCATCATCACTTCTAATTTTGACAATACGAGGGTCATGTTGGAGGTAGTGCAGCAAGAAGGCACTCATGTGTCTTGCGCAGCCATGCGGACCAAATCCACGCTGTGTTTGTGGCATAGAGGTGCTAACCGTTCTTTCTTCCTCTGACATCTCCCCCCAACCTCTTTCAACAGAAATTTGACCAAGGTCTCCCTCATCCGCTGAGTTTTCCATGTCCATGGACAGTTCGTCCTCCATTTCTTCATGTTCTCCTGCACCTTCCTCAACATTTCGCCTGCTACTATGCGCCCTTGTTGATCCCTGTCCCCCATGGTCCCATGCCTGCCGCATTGGTGATGATGAATGTCTGGACTTTGGTGATGTTGTTGGGTCTTGCGCATATGAATCCTCCTGTAGTTCCTCCCCTTCCTGTTGTCCCACCCCCTGACTCCGAATAGTATTTAGCGTGTTCTTCAGCATGTAAATGACTGGAATTGTCATGCTGATAATGGCATTGTCAGTGCTAAACATTTTTGTCGCAATGTCGAAACTGTGCAGAAGGGTGCATAGGTCCTTGATCTGAGACCACTCCATCAGGGTGATCTGCCCCACCTCTGCATCTCGTTGGCCCTGGCTATACGTCATGACGTATTGCACCAGGGCTCGGCGGTGCTGCCACAGTCACTGTAACATGTGGAGAGTCGAATTCCAGCGTGTCGGCACATCGCATTTCAGGCGATGAACCGGCAGGCCGAAAGACTTCTGGAGCGATGCAAGTCGCTCAGCAGCGAAGGTTGAACGGCGGAAGTGAGCAGACTGTTTTCGTGCCCTGTTCAGAAGGCCATCTAGGCCGGGATAGTGTGTTAAAAATTGCTGGACAACAAGGTTCAACACGTGAGCCATAAAAGGCACGTGTGTCACCTTGCCCAGGCGAAGGGCCGCACCCAGGTTTGCAGCATTGCGGCAAACGGCCTTACCAGGCTGTAGGTTGAGTGGAGACAACCATTTATTAAACTCAGTCTCCAGAGCTGCCCACAACTCAGCCGCTGTGTGACTCTTATTTCCAAGACATTTCAAGCTAAAGACCGCCTGATTCCGTTGCGCTCTGCTGCCAGCATAGTAATGAGGGGTGCGTGATTCCTTCTGTGCAGTGAGAACGCTCGTCGCCTGACCAGGCAGGCTTGGGGCAGAGGTGGAGGACCCAGACGAGGTGGAGGAGGCAGTAGCAGTGGCGGAACTTGGACAGACAGAGGATTGACACACAAGTCGTGGGGACGGCAAGACTTGTGCAGCAGACCCTTCACCATCTATCACCATAGTTACCCAGTGCCCAGTCAGCGACATGTAACGTTCCTGTCCATGCTTACTGGTCCAAGTATCGGTGGTGAAATGCACCCGTTCACACACAGAGTTTCTCAAGGAAGCGGTGATGTTGTGTGCGACATGCTGGTGTAGCGCAGGCACACCTTTCTTAGAGAAGTAGTGGCGACTGGGCATCTGGTACTAGGGCACAGCGACAGACATAAGGTCTCTAAAATCCTGTGTGTCCACCAGGCGGAAAGGCAGCATTTCGGTAGCCAAGAGCTTACAGAGGGATAAACTCAACCACTTAGCTTTGTCCACATCTGAGGGACAGAGATCTGGCTGCTGTGTGTAGACGGTGTTGAGTAGGGTGTCCCTGGAAAAATGCAGGTTTGTGAGGAAAGTGCAGGCGTAGACATGATGTTGCCTTCATCCAACATTGGTGCTATCGATGTCTGAGAGAGCTGTACACACGCACTTATTCATGTGATGATTCATGGAAGAAGTTGTCAAACTGCTGAGGTTTCGCCCTCAACTAACAGAATCACGACAAATTTTACAGATCACATAATTTGGGCGATCTTTTGCTATGTCAAAAAAGGACCAGGCTAGGCAAAGCTTAGAGGGCATGCGACCTGCTGATCCACCCCGACTAGTGCTCAGAGGCACAGTGGTGGCTGAAGATGCAGTTGTAGATGTGCTACCAGTACTCCGACTCTGTCCAGGAAGGCTCAAGGTAACTTCGTCGTCAGTTGCATCCTCCTCCACCGCCTCTGTTGACCTCCTTGAGTGCCTCACTGTGGGTTGACAGTAGGTGGGATCTAGAACTTCCTCATCAATTATTGTTTTTGCACTCCCCTCACCCTCAGACTGAGCCTCTTCTTGCCCTGACCGAATATTTAAGTTCTCATCCCAATCTGGTATCTGCGTCTCATCATCATCAGTATGTTACTCATTGTCTATTACAACAGGTGTTTCAGTTTGTGAATAAGGGTCAACATTATGCTCAGAAACTTGTTCATCACGGCCTGAATCTGAGTCACAAAGGTTATGGTCATCACTGCAGACCATTTCCTGGTCTGTACTCACTGTAGCTTGGGAGCAGATCTCTGATTCCCAGGGTATAGTGTGACTGAACAGCTCTGCAGACTCAGCCATCTCAGTTCCACCATACTGTGCAGGGCGGATGGAGACTTGAGAGCTGGGAGAAAGCAAGTGTGATTGGGATGACAACTCCGAGGACTGGTGTTTTTTGGATGCGGTAGTTGAGGTGGCGGAGAGGGCAGTTGTTGGACCACTTGAGATCCATTCAAGCATTTTCTTTTTTTGGCCATCATCTACGTTTGTTCCAGTTGTTCGTGTCCGTAAAAAAGGGAGCACATCGGATTGTCCACGGTAAGTAGTAGACATCTTACTTTTGCTGGAAGATGGTCTATCTTCAGCAGATGTTAATGGAGCTTTGCCACCTTCCCCATGCACAAACCCTTTTTTTCCTTTTCCAACACGCCTCTTCCCCTTTCCACCAGCATCTGTCATTTTACCACTCATTTTGATTGCGACAAGATTGTGCACTTAAAATGTGGTAGTGAAAATTGAGAGGTGGTGTAGATTGCAGCGGTGGTCTATCTTTATTAACAGCAGAATAAACAACAATACCTATCCCTGACAATGCAACTACGGCTCTTAAACTGGCAGCATAGTTTGCTAGTATAATGGCTTAGTAACAATGAGTTTGAGTGTGCAATATAGAGGTGCTGCAAATAGATTTTCACTAGTGGGACACTAATGGAAGTCCCACAGCCACTTTTAGGATGCCACTAAGTTTACTCAGTGTTTGCTAGTATAATGACTTTGTAACAATGAGTTTGAGTGTGCAATGCAGAGTGCTGCAAATAGATTTGCACTAGTGGGACACTAATGGAAGTCCAACAGCCACTTTTAGGATGCCACTAAGTTTACTCAGTGTTTGCTAGTATAATGGCTTAGTAACAATGAGTTTGAGTGTGCAATGGAGGCAGATGTGCTGCAAATGTCTTTGCACTACTGGGGCAATACAGCAGTCCAACAGCCACGTTTAGGATGCCACCAAGTTCACTCAGTGTTTGCTAGTATAATGGCTTAGTAACAATGAGTTTTAGTGTGCAATGCAGGCAGACGTGCTGCAAATAGCTTTGCACTACTGGGGCAATACAGCAGTCCAACAGCCACGTTTAGGATGCCACTAAGTTCACTCAGTGTTTGCTAGTATAATGGCTTAGTAACAATGAGTTGGAGTGTGCAATGCAGGCAGACGTGCTGCAAATATCTTTGCACTAGTGGGACAATACAGAAGTCCAACAGCCACTTTTAGGATGCCACTAAGTTCACTCAGTGTTTGCTAGTATAATGGCTTATTAACAATGAGTTTGAGTGTGCAATGCAGGCAGACGTGCTGCAAATATCTTTGCACTAGTGGGACAATACAGAAGTCCAACAGCCACTTTTAGGATGCCACTAAGTTCACTCAGTGTTTGCTAGTATAATGGCTTAGTAACAATGAGTTTGAGTGTGCAATGCAGGCAGACATGCTGCAAATATCTTTGCACTAGTGGGACAATACAGAAGTCCAACAGCCACGTTTAGGATGCCACTAAGTTTACTCAGTGTTTGCTAGTATAATGGCTTAGTAACAATGACTTTGAGTGTGCAATGGAGGCAGATGTGCTGCAAATATCTTTGCACTACTGGGGCAATACAGCAGTCCAACAACCACGTTTAGGATGCCACTAAGTTCACTCAGTGTTTGCTAGTATAATGGCTTAGTAACAATGAGTTTTAGTGTGCAATGCAGGCAGACGTGCTGCAAATATCTTTGCACTACTGGGGCAATACAGCAGTCCAACAGCCACGTTTAGGATGCCACTAAGTTCACTCAGTGTTTGCTAGTATAATGGCTTAGTGGCTTAGTAACAATGAGTTGGAGTGTGCAATGCAGGCAGACGTGCTGCAAATATCTTTGCACTAGTGGGACTATACAGAAGTCCAATAGCCACGTTTAGGATGCCAATAAGTTCACTCAGTGTTTGCTAGTATAATGGCTTAGTAACAATGAGTTTGAGTGTGCAATGCAGACAGACGTGCTGCAAATATCTTTGCACTAGTGGGATAATACAGAAGTCCAACAGCCACTTTTAGGATGCCACTAAGTTCACTCAGTGTTTGCTAGTATAATGGCTTAGTAACAATGAGTTTGAGTGTGCAATGCAGGCAGATGTGCTGCAAATATCTTTGCACTAGTGGGACAATACAGAAGTCCAACAGCCACTTTTAGGATGCCACTAAGTTCACTCAGTGTTTGCTAGTATAATGGCTTAGTAACAATGAGTTTTAGTGTGCAATGCAGGCAGACGTGCTGCAAATATCTTTGCACTACTGGGGCAATACAGCAGTCCAACAGCCACGTTTAGGATACCACTAAGTTCACTCAGTGTTTGCTAGTATAATGGCTTAGTAACAATGAGTTGGAGTGTGCAATGCAGGCAGACGTGCTGCAAATATTTTTGCACTAGTGGGACTATACAGAAGTCCAATAGCCACTTTAGGATGCCACTAAGTTCACTCAGTGTTTGCTAGTATAATGGCTTAGTAACAATGAGTTTTAGTGTGCAATGCAGGCAGACGTGCTGCAAATATCTTTGCACTACTGGGGCAATACAGCAGTCCAACAGCCACGTTTAGGATGCCACTAAGTTCACTCAGTGTTTGCTAGTATAATGGCTTAGTAACAATGAGTTGGAGTGTGCAAAGGGCAGGAGGGTACAGTGCCAGGGTTGTGGGTCTCTGGGTAGAGGAAAGGAAGCCTGCCTTTCTATCCCTCCTATTGGGGAAATGCAGCGAGGAAATCCCTGACCTTAGCTACACAGACGCTGTCATCTTGTGTAGCTGTTAAACTCTGTTTTCACGGACCTGTCACCTATGGCTTTGACCCTGCCGGTATGAGCCCTTAAAATGACTGATAGAAAGTGCTATCCCTATGCTGTATAGCGCTGTGTATGGAGCGTACACAGCAGTATCGGCGATAGGAGCTGCGCCAGTGATGTCTGACACCAAGGACGCAGAAGGCAGATAATGGCGTGCTGGAGGAAAATGTCCGGTTTTATAATGCAGGGACATGTGACATGGACATCCTATCACACATGCCGTTGCTTCTCTGGCTAAAAGTCCACTTAGCTGTGTGTGTGTCTGGGATTGGCTGACATGCTGGCCCACCCAACTACACGCGCGCGCTTAGGGAAGGAAGACAAGGGAAAAAAAAAAAAATGGCGATCGCATCGCCATTATACATACAGCAGTGATCTGAATGCGCTGTTCCCGCACACTATACACTGAAATGTCATAATAGTGTGAGTCACAGAGTGACTTACACTATTACAGCGGAAAGCCACCTAGGAATTAGCTGGTTTTTTTGCTGCTAGAACCGTTCTCGAACGTATCTAGAACTATCGAGCTTTAGCAAAAAGCTCGAGTTCTAGTTCGATCTAGAACATCCCCCAAAATCACTCGAGTCGCGAACTGGAGAACCACGAACCGCGAACCGCGCTCAACTCTACTCCCAATGTTATTTTGCTAATTTAGGCTTTAAGTCTGCACTTGTTTGCAGTCTCCAACATCACAAGGTTCCTCTTGCTTGACATGATCCTGATCCAATGCAGTCACATGATCTTATGGGTGATCAATTTTTGATCATAATTAGTGCTGAGCAGATCCGGACATTATAAGTCCGGATTCAAGTGGTTTCAACGCTATATCTGTGCCGCACCCGGGCGCGGGATTCCGGGTGCACGTTCCAGATTCAGCAATTAATAAAAATAAACAAAATCTGAATTAAATGAGCGTTTCATACTTACCGAGACTTGGTGTCAAGGCGGCACACTGCTTCCGGGTCACGCATTCACTTCCTGTACTGTGCACGCAATCACACAGCTTTCCGTACTTTCCCCACCCACCAGCCATCCTCTCATCTGTGATTGGCTGACGCGCCCCCCAGCCTGTGACAGCTCTGCCATGCAGTCATCGCTTATTGCGGCTCAGTAATAAGCTGCATTCAGAGCGGGCAGCTGTGCTCTATGGCTGCTCGTTCTGACATGTAGCAGAGCTGGATGTGTCTCCGTGGGATGTCGTGTGGATTACACCAGAGCTGCAGGGTGTTTGGGGCTTAATAAAGTGGTGAAGGAGGGAGAGTTTGTATTTTATTCCAAATAAAGGATTTTTCTCTGTGTCTTGTTTATTTACTATAATTTACAGGTTTGTGATGTGGGTATCTCACAGACGCCCGTGCTATCATAAACCTAGGGTTTCGTAGCAGCTGTGCGCTGTTATTAACCCCTGCTATTACCTTGATTGCCACCGCACCAGGGCAATCAAGATGAGCCGATATCGCACCGGAATTGTCACATTTAATAGATGCGGCAATACTGGGCGGCTGCGGGCTGAGAATATACCAGCCCCCAGCCGGCGTTATAATGGCTGGGGATGAAAATTGGGGGGGGAACCACACATCGTTGTTTTTTTTAGTTATTTATTTAAATTTAAAAAAAACACATGCAGTCACACTACGTTTTTTTAATATGCCTCATGAATGAGAGAGAGGAGAGGAGAGGAGAGGAGAGAGGAGAGAGAAGATAGGAGAGATAGAGAGAGGAGAGAGAGAGAGAAGAGAGGAGAAGAGAAGAGATGAGGAGAGAGAGAAGAGAGGAGAGAGAAGAGAGGAGAGAACAGAGAAGAGAGGAGAGAGAAGAGGGGAGAGAGAAGAAAGGAGAGAGCATAGAGAAGAGGAGAGAGGAGAGAGAAGAGGGGAGAGAGAAGAGGAGAGAGCAGAGAGGAGAGAGGAGAGAGAATAGGGGAGAGAGAAGAGAGGAGAGAGCAGAGAGGAGAGAGAAGAGGGGAGAGAGAAGAGAGGAGGCAGAAGAGAGGAGAGAAGAGAGGAGAGAGGGAGAGCAAGAGGAGAGAGAAAGAGAGAGAGAGAGAGGAGAGAGAAGAAAGAAGAAAGGAGAAGAGAGGAGGAGAAAGCAGAGCAGAAAGGAGAGAGCAGAGAGGAGAGGAGAGAGAAGAGGGGAGAGAGCAAAGAGGAGAGAGCAGAGAGGAGAGGAGAGAGAAGAGGGGAGAGAGAAGAGGGGAGAGAAGAAAGGAGAGAGGGAGAGCGAGAGGAGAGAGGAGGAGAGAGAGAGGACAGAGAGGGAGAGGAGAGAGGCAAAGAGAGGAGAGAAGAGAGGAGAGAGATGAGAGGAGAAGAGAGGAGAGTGAAGAGAGAAGAGAGGAAAAGGCTGTGCTGTGGGATGTCATTTCAGACCCGCACAAGTCTTACATCTCATCACCCGCACACTTCTGAGGGCTCTTGTCCACTTGCGTACCGATTCTGATGCGACAGCGATATGCAAATGACTCTCTGCTGCGGGTGTCAGCCGAAGGTCATGCGACTGTGATGCGATCTTGCAATCGCATCACAAGAGCAGAGAAGATAGAGGGAGCACTTTGTCATCATCTCCTCAGCTGTTTGTCTCTGCGTGCACCGGTGCGATTTTACACTGGTGCAATCCCATCGTATGACACATGGCTCACGCTGGCAGTAAAGCAGAGCCGAGTGTCATGCGAGTGTCCCTGCTAGAGGTCAGTGAGAGCGGACCTCTGCTGTGGGGGACGGGCCGGCACTGAGGAGGGGAGCGGCTGGAGCTGCGGAGGAGAGAATGTTACAGCCTAGCCTGTCACAGCCTCTGCTCAGTCAGTGTCTACACTCAGAGCTGGCAGCTGTGCTTTACGGCTGCTAGCTGTCTGACGTAGCAGAGCCGGATGTGTCACCGTGGGACATGTGGATTACGCCGGAGCTGCAGGGTGTTGGGGTAATAAAGTGGTGAATGAGGACGCGTTCATAATTTATTCCAAATAAAGGATTTTTTTCTCTGTGTGTTTATTTACATCCATTTACAGGTTTGTGATGCGGGTATCTCACAGACGCCCGTGCGATCACAAACCTATTACCCCGACTGGCACCGCATCACGCCTCCGGGAAGAGCTGGTAATGTACCGGGATTGCCACATCCAATAGATGCGGCAATACCAGGCGGCTGCGGGCTGAGAATATACCAGCCCCCAGCCGGCATTACCATGGCTGGGAAAGAAAATTAGGGGGGACCGCACGTAATTTTTTTTATTTGTTTAAATTAAAAAAAAGACGGAGTCACACTTGCGACGGATACACTGCTCTACCCGCCCACCGGACGTCCTGCCGCCTGTGATTGGTTGCCGTCAGCTGCCACGCTGCCACTCAGGGTGGGGGCGTGTCTAACTTCAACCAATGACACGCGCAGATGGGCGGGCAAAACAATGAATGTTGAATTTTCGGCTCCGGAAGAGAAAAGCGTGACCCGGAAGGAGTGTGCCGCCATGCCAGTGAGTGCAACGCGCGCGCTCCTATCCACCATCCCCTCAACAAACGTTTTTAATCTCCGGATTATGGTCCCCATTGATTTATATGGGCACCAGATTCCGGAGCGGATTGGACTTATTTTTAAGTTTGTCAGTGATCCGCCGGCCCCGTTTTTTTGGGCGTTCAATCCATTCTAATCATAATCTATGATTGTGCCATTGGATAGCTATCTTAAAATTGTGTGATCACGATGTCATCATCGTAATTATGTTTTTCTGCCGGTATGTATTTTTCATGTATAATCCTGCTGGGGGCGGGGTGCCAATTGGCAGTCACATGACCTCGCTTTGCTTTACCAGTGACGTTGCGGCCCAGCATGCATTTGACAGGAAACCAATGTAATCCATGTGACCGGGATTCATGACGTGGAGGTCACATTTTAGATCCACGATCATGTGACTTTGTCACATATCGCGCGATTTCCCGATCAAGCACTCTCTGACCAGAAATAAAAGTTCCGGTCAGTCCATTAGCACATGTGGACTCTTTAGGAAGCGCTGCCCCTGGTCTAGCAAGACAGGCGTTTCATGTACAGGGAATTAATAAGTTCCATTCTCCTATGACAAGGTAATGCTCCACATTTTGCTTTATGGGGATTAGTTTGGGGATTCTCATTCATTTTCTCTGTCTTTGGTACCACTTCGATTGGTCAATAGCTCACTATGTTTCTTATACTGCAGCCTCCAAAAAATCCCCTGATGAATCATTTATGAGGAAACGCGTTGAGAAAGGAAGGAGAGCGCTGAGCCTTTTTTGGATTTTGCCTTAGGCCGTTTATGATATTGTGGATCTTTTCCATACTCTATGTCCTATCCTTAAGGTTATATCCATGCATGCTTCTGGTAGTGAGGAACGCTACAATATGACACCCCACTACTGCCAGATGTTTGTTTAACAATTTGAGGTAAAACAGTCAGATCTATAACAATAGGCTATATGATATTTTCATGTCACTAACCAACAGTGAAGCTGTTTAGACAAAGTAAAATCTGACTGTATGTGTGTTGGAGAAGGTCGGATAAGCCCTTAATCTCCTTCACAAAAACACCCAAATTGTTTTGTCCATATTTGTGGTATATGTTTCACGGGTTTAAATCAGGACCTTGAGTCTTAGTTAAAAATTAATTTAATTAAAAGTTATTTTTTATTATCAATTGCTTAAACATTTTAAAACATAACAATCAGTCATTGGATTTGAAACAATATTCATAAACTCAATTTTTTGCATACCACTGTTATCAATTGGATATTAAATTCTTAAATAACAAAGGACTTTTAGAACCTTTGCCTGTTGTCGTGCGTGTTGCATTACATAGAGATATACACAATTCTTGTGTAAGGCACATACATTACTGTCCATGATGAAGGAGAGCCAAGAGACTCTTAGGAAACATTGTTTGATCTATAAATCAAAGAGACACTCTGTAATATACTGCTGAGGGCAAAACCTGCTCACAGATCCATCATCATGAATGTGACCATATTTCCATAAATGGTTCCAGTTAACCCTCTTGAGGCTGACTATAAACTGAAAAAATACACAAAATGCTATAATATTAATTTACCATAACAAAAAGGGAGATTGTAGAATAGAAATCAGCTTAGCTAAAATGGTTGAATTTTTTTTTTTTTTGTGAATCCATTGTGCTTGGCACAAGAAACAGTCACTACCAATGATTTACTTAACTTTGCAAGCTGAGTAAGAAAATCTTTTCCTTTTCACTCCAAATATTCCGAAAAATGAATAGAAATGTAAATTATTACATACATTATATTAGAAATGTGTAACACAGATATATAATGTTATATATAAAATACTAGCCTATGTTTGAAAAGATTAACATTTTTATGTCTAGACTTGTGGACTTTTTCTGATTATGCATATGGATATACACAATGATTATTCTCAATACATTATTTTATAGGTTATCCCTCTATTAACCAAAAGTAATAACTCCTAAAGCAAGCATTTCTCCTTCTGGCAAGCTTTGAACAGTCAGCCTTTTGTTTCATTGTTTAGCTTTTAATAGTATATTTACTAAAAGGGTCAAATGTATTGAAAATACAATATCTCTGCTGATAATTAGAGGTTTCATGAGATAGACTGCTTTGATCAATTAGTGGAAGGAAATGTCAAGCAACAACATCCAGGTAAAAAATAAAAGTTTATTGGAAAAATGTAAAATGTCAAGGTATGACAAAAAACAAGTTTAAAATACTTGGGAATCATCCATATTACATGTTTTGATCGGTCAAGATCTTAACGAGAAACTGTCAGATCCCACATGCGTTCTAACGTATAAGCAGGGCGATGTGTGGCCTAGAAACCCCTTCGTACCCATCTCTGTGTTGGAATATTAAGTAACATGAATGTATAAAAAAGTCTTATTACTTACATTTTCCACATGTAAATGATCAGAGTCTCTAGTCCCCTGGGATAGTTTTGCTCCATGGGCGTTTGCGTGCTTTCCATGGTATCACGCCCCTGTGGGTGTGATACCATGGATTTACAAGAACGACGTCTCCGTCAGATGTTATGAACTGGTAACCATGGATGATCCCAAAAATCTCATTAATCAGGAAAAAACAAAACCACAAGAGTAGTTGGAAACTAAGCTGACCGCAATCCCCTATCTATCGGACAACACTAGAAGTAGCAGTGGGATGTTCCTAACACACCAAGACACCTCGTCACTGCCAGAGAAACTTGCTACACCTCAAAGATAGAAATGAGGAATCCTAACTTGCCTCGGAGCAGTCCCCAAAGAAATAGCAAGCCCCCAACATGTAAACGACTGTGATGTAAAAAAACACAATACATACATATAAAAAAATAGATCAGGTGAGGCCCGACTTACTAGATACCACAGGACAGGAAAGATAACTGATTTCGGCCAGCAAAAAACCTGCAAAAAATACCAAGTTCCTGATAGAAAAAAGATCTGAGACCACACGGTCTTTCCCGCACTATATCAGGTAATCTTCTGCCAGACACTTTAAACAGAACTGCAGATATAATGGGAAGAAACAAAATCACAGAACAAATAATATTCTAAAGTGTAAATAATCCAAACATGAACAGGGAGCAAGCTCCCTTTCTTGCTGGAGGAACTGCCCTGTTCAAAAAAGCAGAGAGACAGATCCTCACAAACGAGGAACCAAAGCACATACCAAAATGAAATAAGCAGAAACACCCTTTAGTGCAATTCCAGCAATTAAGCACAGAAACTAGTAAACTTATCTGGAGTAGATTCAGGCACAGACTAAATGGGAGAAACTGAATGGAAAACTCCCAGCCATCTTCTGAAGCAGCAGGAAACATGCATCACCGCCGGCCACCAGGCAGAAAATGCTCTCCTAAATACACTAGGCTGGTCTGCAATATGACTTCCTGGATTCCTAATTAATTCCATCACCTGTTTCAGTCACAGATTCAGACTCAGCTTCATTAACATTCCTGGCTACCAGAGAGAGCTCCACATCAGCACCCACTTGGATGACATTCACAACAGTCAGCCCCTGGAGGTCGCGCGCGTGCGCACGTATCATTCCCACAACCTTGTTATCTGGGTGTTTACTAGTCGGCTTCAGACATGCTCTGCGCATGGTCAGAACCACAGGAGTCTTCTGACCATGCACAGTGCATGTCTTTCTACATTCATATTACACAATATGACAACGAGAGTTGAGCGCGGTTCGTGGTTCTCCAGTTCGCGGTTCGAGTGATTTTGGGGGCTGTTCTAAATCGAACTAGAACTCGAGCTTTTTGCTAAAGCTCGATAGTTCTAGTTACGTTCGAGAACAGTTCTAGCAGCAAAAAGACCAGCTAATTACTAGCTGGCTTTCCGCTGTAATAATGTAAGTCACTCTGTGACTCACACTATTATGAAATTTCAGCGTATAGTGTGCGGGAACAGCACATTCAGATCACTGCTGCTGGGATAATGGCGATCGCCATTTTTTTTTTCTAGTCTTCCTTCCCTAAGCGAACACGTGTAGTGGGGCAGGCCAGCATGTCAGCCAATCCCAGACACACACACACACACAGCTAACATATAGAACATAGACAGAAAGGGAAAAGTTCAGTGCTGCAATTTCTTCATAATAAATTATGTAATAATCCCCATATAACCGGATATCATGGAATATACTCCCAAGATTAGCTATATACTTCGTGTAAAAAACACGTGTAGGAGACTCATTCAATTATAAAATATTTACATTTTATTGTGTACAACCATAGAACATTAAAATTAATTTTCCATAAATTACAAACATGAGGTAAGGTGGATTCCCACACACCCACCTATCAAAAAACCACCATGATTTGTCCCATCATTACCCCACAGGGCTAAGTAACAAAGTGCAAATGCTATCAAGAATTGTATAGTTGAAATGCACCATAGGGTCAGAGAATCAAAATGTAAGGAAAAGCGTTCCAAACTTACCCATAGTGCATAGGCAGAGGGACTACCAATGGTAGCTCAGAGGTGGGTGAGAGAATGTCCTTCAACCCGGACGCGCGTGTCGCAACAGCTTCATCAGCGGGGTGCAGGCGAATGAATGTGCTCACTGCACGCTCCCCATTTTATATCCACATATGGCCGTGATTGCTGGTAACATGTTCCACGTGTTTGTGATGCTGACAAAGTGGCGCATGCGCGCAGGACGGGAGGCCCGGAAGTTGCGTCGCCACCCGGCGGCCCTCACACCCGACGCACACATCAGAGGGAATTCCCTCAGTGACATCACTCGACATGCGCATCGGGACTACTGAGGCCGACGAGCGACGACACCTGGAAGTCACATCCTGTGCGCACGCACGGCAGCAGCAAACACCCACGGGAAGTGTCATCACAGGGACCAGTGTAAATACAATGCACAAGTGAGGTATCTGACCCATCCAGAAATATACGGGGGGGAGGGGGAGGGGGAAGACGCACAAGGCGAAAAAGCACGGGCCATCTCTGTGTTCACCACAGAACACACACCAGATGACATATATTAAACCATTAACAGGTGGTCATAGCATCGGATATGTATAGATCCACCCCTCGGTATAGATGAGTCACCACCCACTAGCAGACATTAAAGCAGTATAAACACATTAGACATCGTACTCATATAAATTAGGGCATGTAGACACAGGACGCATTAAGCAAAACAGTATAGTACATCAAGTTCCAAAGATCAAGAATTCATGCTTCATCTGTTTCTGCATCACTGTCCATCACAGCTCCCAGCATGGTGAGATGATAGTACAATAATCCTTATTAGATGGAAATATATATCTTCTTATATATCAGTCACCACTTTATAATCGTCACCAGCATATCCATAGTATAGATGAGGAGAATGTATATGGAAATTACTATTAAAACAATAAACATAAAAACAGCACAGTTAAAAAAGAGTCACAAGACCACACTGCATAGAACATTACATTTAAACTATCACCATGATTTTGTACAAAAGGATGACAACTACATCACCAAAATGCAATTCTTGAATCACCTCCATATTCCTATACCATAAACAGATCACATGATAATTCACCAAGTAGATCTGGGCATCCAAGAGGGCAGCTCCCATCAAAAGATTTTATAAAAAGTAGGAGAAGCTAAGTTTTTCGTTAAGCCCCACAGGGGCCATAGTGCCCAGAGTAACTATCCAACGGCACTCTAATTGGGCCAACTACCTCTTTAAATCACCCCCCCTGATGCCACAATGTAAAATATCAATCCCTCTGATCTTTAATCCCAAAGGATCACACTTATGATAATTATGGAAATGTCGTGGGAGAGTTCTGAGGAGGGACACATCCAGGCATTGTTTAGAGTTACAAATATCACGGACATGTTCTCTTATCCTTGTCCGGAATTGCCGTGATGTCAATCCAACGTACATCTTTTGGCATGGACAAGTTGCCAAATAGATGACGTATGTGCTGCTGCAGGAGATGCGTCTCAAGATTTTAAATGTTTTTTTGCCGTCAATGGAGCTGAATCCAACATCCCTAATGATGTTTCCTTCCTTACAGGCAAGGCACTCCCCACAAGGAAAGCAACCACCCCTCACTGACATTGCCCCAGAGGTAATAAATGGATTACTTGGTTTTGCCACATAGTGGCTATCCACCAACATGTCCTTGAGGTTTTTCCCTCTTTGAGATGTCATCAAGGGCGACTTTGGGATAATCCCCGCCAGACACGGGTCCGTTTGCAACACTGACCAATGCCTAGACAGGGAATCCCTCATCTGATCCCATTTACAATTAAATGTGGAAATAAACCTCAGCACATTCTCGGTGGTCTCTGGGGGAGTCGGCTTGAAGAGGAGCTACTCTCTCCGGGTATGTCTAGCCCTTAGATAGCTTTTTTTGATGTTACGTTTACTGTATCCCCTTTGTAAAAAATGTTCCCTAAGGTCCTCAGCCTGTGTCTCAAATCTTTGGTCCGTGGAGCATACTCTCCTGACCCTAAGGAACTGCCCCGTAGGGACAGCCCTGATCGTGGACCGAGTATGGGCCGATGATGCATGCAAGAGAGAATTCACAGAAGTATCCTTTCTGTGAATATCTGTCTGCAATACACCATCATTGCCCACTTCAAACAATATATCCAAGAATTCCATTCGCCTCTGATGCGCACAATGCGTCAGCCTAATGTTCAGATTGTTTATATTAATAGCTCTCTTAAAATCCTCCAACTCCGATCTGGCACCTTGCCACAGGAACAGCATGTCATCTATATACCTCAGCCAAAGAACAACATCGTTGGAGAATACATTGTTTTCATGAAAGAGTCTCTGCTCCCACATACCTAGAAATAAATTGGCATAAGATAGTGCACATGCTGCCCCCATGGCGGTGCCACGTCATTGGAGATAAAATCTGTCCTTAAAGACAAACACATTGTGCGTCAGGGCGAATTCCAGGAGATCAATAATCAATCCACGAACAGCGCTGCCCCACCCACTACCTTCCAGGAACAGTCGAGCAGCCTTCAGTCCATCCTTGTGCGAAATGCACGCATAGAGGGACTCCACATGGGCCGTCACAATCCACATGTCCTGGTCGATGTGAAGCCCCTTCATTTTAGTTAATACGTCAGAGGTATCTCTGACATAAGATGGTAGATCATGGACAAGAGGCTTTAAATAATGGTCCACGAACTTACAGACTGGATCACAGATGCCACCAATTCCCGAGACGATAGGACGTCCTGGGGGATTGGTGGCATCCTTGTGAACCTTAGGTAGCAAATAGAACGTTGGGGTTTTGGGGTATTTAACAATTAAGCCATCCATGACTTTTTTGGGGATGACTCCGTTCCGGCATGCTCGATCTAATATCCCCTGCAGTTCAATGTCAAAGGCAGGGATCGGATTACTATCCAGTCGCAGATACGTATTTTTGTCATTCAACTGGCGGAAGGCCTCACGCTCATATTTATTAGTGGGCCAAATCACCACATTCCCGCCCTTATCGGCGCTCTTAATTACAATATCCTTCATTTCCTTTAGTTCTTTTATTGCCATCCTTTGAGCTCTAGATAAATTATCACTTTTTGAGAATTTTTGAATGGCCTTAAAGTCCTCAAGTACCAACTTGGTGAAAATTTCCACCTGAGGACATAAGGATAAAGGAGGGAATGTGGTGGATTTTGGGAGAAGTCCTCCGGGGAATCTACTCAGAGAGCCAGTTTCCTGCTCTCTAAGCAAATCCTCTAAGTCCCTTAGTGCCTCTTGCTCAATGGTGGACAATGACGTGTCTGGAGTGTCACGTTTTTGATGCAATCTCCTCAGAACTAATTTTCGTGAGAACAGATATAGATCTTTTACAGATGTGAAATAATCAAACGTATTATTGGGGACAAAAGTCAAGCCCAGTTTTAACACCTAACATTGCACATCTGAAAGAATGTGGGGAGAAAGATTGATTACCTCCAAATTATTTTCCTTTTGGTATCCTGGGCGCCATTCGGGGAAATTTCCTTCCGTTTGGTTGCGGTTTTTCCCTTATAATTTCGTGATACTCCTGGTTTGTCCCATTTTTGATGATATGACAATCCAGGCCCACCTTTAGCGCCATCAATTTCGGACTCCTCACCGGAGGTAACAGAGGAAATGGAGAAGGATCTTGTTCTATTTAGACCACGCTGTGGAAATTTCTTTTTATTCCACCTATAGACTTGATTTGATTGGAGATCAGTAAGATCCCTCTGAAATTTCTTACTCTTAGTGGTTTTCAGTTCATTCTCCCATTTAATGAAATCTGCCTCCAATTCGGAGTTCAACTTTTGTAACTCACTGGCTGGGAGTTCTTTACGTACAAGTTCCTGTAAAGACTCAATCTCCCTCTCAATTTCATTCATGGTTTCACCATTTAATTTGATTAATAATTCCATAAATTTAACTGAACATTGGTTCACACATTCCTCCCATTTATCTTTAAACCAATCTTTGTCAATCAAAAATGATGGGAAAACCTGAATGCGCAGGCCACGTGGAATTAACCCTTTAGTGGCATATTGCTCTAAAAATCCTTTATTCCACCAAATCCTTGTTCTGCGGTGAAGTAGCTGTTTTAAATCACGAATATGAAATGTGAGGGCCTTGTGATTCTCACCACCACTCCCCAGAGAATCCTCCTTGAAAACCTCATTTAATAAATTTAGCCACAAACTGTCTCAGGCTTTATAATCCATGTCTTTGCCACCACAAGCTGTGAAAAACACAGAAAGAATAACTATCATATAGAACATAGACAGAAAGGGAAAAGTACAGTGCTGCAATTTCTTCATAATAAATTAGGTAATAATCCCCATATAAACGGATATCATGGAATATACTCCCAAGCTTAGCTATATACTTCGTGTAAAAAACACGTGTAGGGGACTCATTCAATTTAAAATATAAAAATTTTATTGTGTACAACCATAGAACATTAAAATTAATTTTCCATGAATTGCATACATGAGGTAAGGTGGATTCCCACACACCCACCTATCAAAAAACCACCATGATTTGTCCCATCATTACCCCACAGGGCTAAGTAACAAAGTGCAAATGCTATCAAGAATTGTATAGTAGAAATGCACCATAGGGTCAGAGAATCACAATGTAAGGAAAAGCGTTCCAAACTTACCCATAGTGCATAGGCAGAGGGACTACCAATGGTGGCTCAGAAGTGGGTGAGAGAATGTCCTTCAACCCGGACGCGAGTGTCGCAAAAGCTTCATCAGCGGAGTGCAGGCGAATGAATGTGCTCACTGCACGCTCCCCATTTTATATCCACATATGGCCGTGATTGCTGGTAACATGTTCCACGTGTTTGTAATGCTGACATAGCGGTGCATGCGCGCAGGACGGGAGGCCCGGAAGTTGCGTTGCCACCCGGCGGCCCTCACACCCGACGCACCCGTCAGAGGGAACTCCCTCAGTGACGTCACTCGACATGCGCATCGGGACTACTGAGGCCGACGAGCGACGACACCCGGATGTCACATCCTGTGCGCACGCGCGGCAGCAGCAAACACCCACGGGAAGTGTCATCACAGGGACCAGTGTAAATACAATGCACAAGTGAGGTATCTGACCCATCCAGACATATACGGGGGGAGGGGGAAGACGCACAAGGCGAAAAAGCACGGGCCACCTCTGTGTTCACCACAGAACACACACCAGATGACATATATTAAACCATTAACAGGTGGTCATAGTATCGGATATATATAGATCCACCCCTCGGTATAGATGAGTCACCACCCACTAGCAGACAATAAAGCAGTATAAACACATTAGACATCGTACTCATATAAATTAGGGCATGTAGACACAGGACGCATTAAGCAAAACAGTATAGTACATCAGGTTCCAAAGATCAAAAATTCATGCTTCATCTGTTTCTGCATCACTGTCCATCACAGCTCCCAGCATGATGAGATGATAGTACAATAATCCTTATTAGATGGAAATATATATCTTCTTATATATCAGTCACCACTTTATAATCGTCACCAGCATATCCATAGTATAGATGAGGAGAATGTATATGGAAATTACTATTAAAACAATAAACATAAAAACAGAACAGTTAAAAAAGAGTCACAAGACCACACTGCATAGAACATTACATTTAAACTATCACTATGATTTTGTACAAAAGGATGACAACTACATCACCAAAATGCAATTCTTGAATCACCTCCATATTCCTATACCATAAACAGATCACATGATAATTCACCAAGTAGATCTAGGCATCCAAGAGGGCAGCTCCCATCAAAAGATTTTATAAAAAGAAGGAGAAGCTAAGTTTTTCGTTAAGCCCCACAGGGGCCATAGTGCCCAGAGTAACTATCCAACGGCACTCTAATTGGGCCAACTGCCTCTTTAAATCCCCCCCCCAATGCCACAATCCCAGACACACACACAGCTAAGTGGACTTTTAGCCAGAGAAGCAACGGCATGTGTGATAGGATGTCCATGTCACATGTCCCTGCATTATAAATACGGCATCTGCCCGTCCGGACGCCATTATCTCTTCTGCGTCTGGGTGTCAGTCACCGCTGGCATAGCTCCTGTCTCCGATACTGCTGTGTACGCTCTACACACAGTGCTATACAGAATAGGGATAGAAGTTTCTTTTAGCCCTTGTAAGGGCTAATAACAGCAGGCTCAGAGCCATAGGTGACAGTCAGGTCCGTGGAAACAGATTTTAACAGATATACAAGATAACAGCATCTGTGTAGCTAAGCTCGGGACTTCCTCGCTGCATTTCCCCATTAGGAGGGATATAAAGTGAGGCTTCCTTTCCTCTACCCAGACCCACAACCCTGCCACTGTACCCTCATGCTCTTTGCACACTCAAACTCATTGTTACTAAGCCATTATACTAGCAAACACTGAGTAAACTTAGTGGCATCCTAAAAATGGCTGTTGGACTTCCAATAGTATCTCACTGGTGCAAAGCTATTTGCAGCACCACTGCATTGCACACTCAAACTAATTTTTACTAAGCCATTATACTAGCAAACACTGAGTAAACTTAGTGGCATCCTAAAAGTGGCTGTTGGACTTCAATTAGTGTCCCACTAGTGCAAATATATTTGCAGCACCTCTGCATTGCACACTCAAACTCATTGTTACTAAGCCATTATACTAGCAAACACTGAGTAAACTTGGTGGCATCCTAAAAGTGGCTGTTGGACTTCCATAGTATCCCACTGGTGCAAAGCTATTTGCAGCACCACTGCATTGCACACTCCAACTCATTATAACTAAGCCATTATACTAGCAAACTATGCTGCCAGTTAAAAGGCCGTAGTTGCATTGTCAGGGACAGTTATTGTTGTTTATTCTGCTGTTAATAAAGATAGACCACCGCTGCAATCTACACCACCTCTCAATTTTTACTACCACATTTTAAGTGCACAATCTTGTCGCAATCAAAATGAGTGGCAAAATGACAGATGCTGATGGAAAGGGGAAGAGGCGTGTTGGAAAAGGAAAAAAAGGGTTTGTCCATGGGGAAGGTGGCAAAGCTCCATTAACATCTGCTAAAGATAGACCATCTTCCAGCAAAAGTAAGATGTCTACTACTTACCGTGGACAATCCGATGTGCTCCCTTTTTTACGGACACGAACAACTGGAACAAAGGTAGATGGTAGCCAAAAAAAGAAAATGCTTGAATGGATCTCAAGTGGTCCAACAAGTGCCCTCTCCGCCACCTCAACTACCGCATCCAAAAAACACCAGTCCTCTGAGTTGTCATCCCAATCACACTTGCTTTCTCCCAGCTCTCAAGTCTCCATCCACCCTGCACAGTATGGTGGAACTGAGTTGGCTGAGTCTGCAAAGCTCTTAAGTCCCACTATAGCCTGGGAATCAGAGGTCTGCTCCCAAGCTACAGTGAGTACAGACCAGGAAATGGTCTGCAGTGATGCCCAGAACCTTTGTGACTCAGATTCAGGCCATCATGAACAAGTTTCTGAACATAATGTTGACCCCTATTCACAAACTGAAACACGTGTTGTAATAGACAATGAGGAACATACTGATGGCGATGAGACGCAGATACCAGATTGGGATGACAACTTAAATATTCGGTCAGAGCAAGAAGAGGCTCAGTCTGAGGGTGAGGGGAGTGCAAACACAACAATTGATGAGGAAGATCTAGATCCCACCTACTGTCAAGCCACAGTCAGGCACTCGAGGAGGTCTACAGAGGTGGTAGAGAAGGATGCAACTGACGACGAAGTTACCTTGTGCCTAACTGGACAGAGTCGGAGTTCTGGTAGCATGTCTACAACTGCATCCTCAGCCACCACTGTGCCTCTGAGCACTAGTCGGGGTGGATCAGCAGGTCGCAAGCCCTCAAAGCCTTGCCTAGCCTGGTCCTTTTTTGACATAGCAAAAGATAGCCCAAATTATGTGATCTGTAAAATTTGTCGTGATTCTGTTAGTAGAGGCCAAAACCTCAGCAGTTTGACAACTTCTTCCATGAATCGTCACATGAATAAATATCATATGTCCCAGTGGGAAGCTCACCGTGCAGCAATGCGGCCTAGCAGAGCGAACCATCCACCGCCTGCCCCTTCCAATGCATCCGCGCTCTCTTCATCTTCTAGGACTGTGGGAACAGCTGTCACACCTGGTTTTCCACACACAACTTCCACCACTGTAACCGCAACAGGCAGTTTGCTTGGTGTGTCGTCAGTTGGTTTGGAAGGGGAAACAAGTGCATGTGAACAGCTATCTCAGACATCGATAGCACCAACGTTGGATGAAGGCAACATCATTACTACGCCTGCACTTTCCTCACAAACCTGCATTTTTCCGGGGACACCCTACTCAACACCGTCTACACACAGCAGCCAGATCTCTGTCCCTCAGATGTGGACAAATAAAAGGCCATTTCCTGCGACCCATGACAAAGCTAAGAGATTGACTTTATCCCTCTTGGCTACCGAAATGCTGCCTTTCCACCTGGTGGACACACAGGATTTTAGAGACCTTATGTCTGTCGCTGTGCCCCAGTACCAGATGCCCAGTCGCCACTACTTCTCTAAGAAAGATGTGCCTGCGCTACACCAGCATGTCACACACAACATCACCGCTTCCTTGAGAAACACCGTGTGTCAACGGGTGCATTTCACCACTGATACTTGGACCAATAAGCACGGACAGGGACGTTACATGTCGCTGACTGGGCACTGGGTAACTATGGTGATAGATGGTGAAGGGTCTGCTGCACAAGTCTTGCCGTCCCCACGACTTGTGTGTCAATCCACTGTCTGTCCAAATTCCGCCACTGCTTCTGCCTCCTTTACCTCGTCTGGGTCCTCCACCTCCGCCCCAAGCCTGCTTGGTCAGACCACCAGCGTTCTAACTGCGCAGAAGGAATCACGCACTCCTCATTACTATGCTGGCAGCAGAGCGCAATGGCATCAGGCGGTCTTTAGCTTGAAATGTCTTGGAAATAAGAGTGACACAGCGGCTGAGTTGTTGGCAGCTCTGGAGACTGAGTTTAATAAATGGTTGTCTCCACTCAACCTGCAGCCTGGTAAGGCCGTGTGCGACAATGCTGCAAACTTGGGTGCGGCCCTTCGCCTGGGCAAGGTGACACACGTGCCTTGTATGGCTCACGTGTTGAACCTTGTTGTCCAGCAATTTTGAACACACTATCCCGGCCTAGATGGCCTTCTGAACAGGGCACGAAAACTGTCTGCTCACTTCCGCCGTTCAACCACCGCTGCTGAGCGACTTGCATCTCTCAAGAAGTCTTTCGGACTGCCAGTTCATCGTCCGAAATACGATGTGCCGACACGCTGGAATTCGACTCTCCACATGTTACAGCGACTGTGGCAGCACCATCGAGCCCTGGTGCAATACGTCATGACATATAGCCTGGGCCAACGAGATGCAGAGGTGGGGCAGAACACCCTGATGGAGTGGTCTCAAATCAAGGACCTATGCACCCTTCTGCACAGTTTCGACATGGCGACGAATATGTTTAGCGCTGAGAATGCCCTTATCAGCATGACAATTCCAGACATTTACATGCTGGAGCACACGCTAAACACTATTCGGAGTCAGGGGGTGGGACAACAGGAAGGGGAGGAACTACAGGAGGATTCATGTGCGCAAGACACAACAACATCACCAAGGTCCAGACGTTCATCATCACCAACGCGGCAGGCATGGGACCATGGGGGACAGGGATCAATAAGGGCGCATATTAGCAGGCGAAATGTTGAGAAAGGTGCAGGAGAACATGAAGAAATGGAGGACGAACTGTCCATGGACATGGAAGACTCAGCGGATGGGGGAGACCTTGGTCAAATTTCTGTTGAAAGAGGTTGGGGGGAGATGTCAGAGGAAGAAAGAACGGTTAGCACCTCTATACCACAAACACAGTGTGGACTTGGTCCACATGGCTGCGCAAGACACATGAGTGCCTTCTTGCTGCACTACCTCCAACATGACCCTCATATTGTCAAAATTAGAAGTGATGATGACTACTGACTTGCCACACTATTAGATCCCCGGTACAAGTCCAAATTTTGTGACATAATTCCAGCCATAGAAAGGGACGCACGTATGCAGGAGTATCAGCAGAAGCGATTACTCGATCTTAGCTCGGCTTTTCCACCAAACAACCGTGGAGCAGGGAGTGAATCTCCCAAATGTAACTTGACAAACATGGGACGGTCTCGTCATCTTCGACAGTCTACCCGTACCAGTAGCACCGTATCTGGTGCTGGTAACAGCAATTTTATTGAATCTTTTCATAATTTTTTTAGACCATCCTTTGCAAGGCCACCAGAGACAGCAAGTCTGACACATAGTCAATGGCTGGAGAGGATAGTACAGGAGTATTTCTAAATGAACATCGATGCCATTACTTTGCAAATGGAGCCTTGCTCATTTTGGGATTCAAATCTTGAAAAATGGCCAGAGCTCTCCACTTACGCCTTGGAGATTTTGTCGTGTCCAGCTGCCAGCGTTGTCTCTGAACATGTCTTCAGTGCTGCTGGGTGTGTGCTGACAATGTGGACAGACTAACGTTCATCAAAATGAACAAGTCATGGATCCACAAGCAATTTACTACCCCTGTGTCATCCTGGGGAGAGTAAATGCTTGTGGATTTTGAATGTTCTTGATGCAAATCTAGCTGTGAAGTGTACAACTGGGGCACAAGTGCTGCCACGGAAGGGGTGGGTGTTTGTGTGGCCCAATTTTTGGAAAAAAGGGAGACTCCGCTTGGAGTAACCCTTGCTTACAGTGTTTTTAAAAATGATCCAAGATGAACAGAGCTGGGATCAGGAAAGACTTAGCTACCTACCCCGGTGTCATCCTGGGGACGGTTAAGTATGGCGTAGTTTTGAATGTGCTTGATGCAAATCAAGCTGTGAAGTGTACAACTGGGGCACAAGTGCTGCCACTGAAGGGGTGGGTTTGTGTGTGGCCCAATTTTTGGAAAAAAGGGAGACTCTGCTTGGAGTAACCCTTACTTACAGTGTTTTTAAAAATGATCCAAGATGAACAGAGCTGGGATCAGGAAAGACTTAGCTACCTACCCCGGTGTCATCCTGGGGACGGTTAAGGATGGCGTATTTTTGAATGTGCTTGATGCAAATCTAGCTGTGAAGTGTACAACTGGAGCACAAGTGCTGCCACTGAAGGGGTGGGTGTGTGTGTGGCCCAATTTTTCGAAAAAAAGGGAGACTCCGCTTGGAGTAACCTTGCGGTGTTTTACATGATTTTAGAAGGGCATGCCATGCCTATATCTGTGTCTCCTCCTCTTTTTCCTTCTCCAGCTCTTTTGTTTTCGCATGAGTATATGTCCTTGTCACTTTTCCATGTGTTTGTGTTGTGTTGTGAGTTGTTTGTCACCTTTTGGACACCTTTGAGGGTGTTTTCTAGGTGTTTTTATGTGTTTGTTATTTCCTCCCATTGTTTCCTATGCGGTTCGAGTGGTTTGCCGAACCGGTTCGCCGAACCAAACTCGAACGAGACCTACGTTCGACGAACCGAACTCGAGCTGAACCGCGACCGGTTTGCTTATCTCTAATTACAACACAGGAATGGGTAGGAAGGGGTTATTGGCCACATATTACCCTGCTTGTAGGTTAAAATGCATATGGGACCTGACAGGTTTCCTTTAATCATATTTGCTATGATTAAGATCGTGACCAATCAAAATGCGTAATATGGATTATTTCTGGATATTTTAATCCTGTTTTTTTTCATGCCTTTACATTTTAAATTTTTCCAATATACTACTTTTTTTTACCTGGACATTGCGGCTGGACATCTCTTTCCTCTACATTAATGCTAGTTCTTCTGTCTCAAACACTGCCCAGGAAAGCCTCTTTCATCCATATTCACATGATGAGCTGGACATTTTTTCCTGTGTACTATGCTGTGATCAATTATATATTTGCCTGCTTTAATCTAAAAAGAAGTTAGAATGAAGAAACTTTAACTACAGATGTACAGTTATCAGTATCAATGAGACCCCCTTCAAATAGTAAGATTTTAATCATAATGTCACTAAATACTAGAACAATTTTAAAAATTTTGACACAGAACATTTTTTTAACCCATAACATAAAAGTAATAATAATAAAAAGTGTTTAGTTCTCAGTCGAGCATTGAGATGCTTTAGATGATTGATATTTGATTGATTAATGTGCCACTTGGTTGCCATGCACAAGACACCACATGTTGTGCGACTTTATTTCAGGCCATAAACATGTGGAGATTGCCTGCTAAAGGAGGAAGGAAGGAAAGATAGGGGAAAAATGCGAGGGAAGGGAAACGAACTTTATAAGGGAGGGGAAAGAGGGATTGGAAAGTTAAGGGTAGAAGGTACCCTTTAAAGAAAGGGGGGAAATGAGATGCGTTAATATGTATACTTACATTAAGTAGACTTAGGCGCGCTTTGCACGTTGCGACATCGCAAGCCGATGCTGCGATGTCGCACGCGATAGTCCCCGCCCCGTCACAGGCACAATATCTTGTGAAAGCTGGAGTAGCGAAAATTATCGCTACGCCGGCTTCACATGCACTCACCTGCCCTGCGACCGTCATTCTGACCGGCGACCCGCCTCTTTATTAAGGGGGCGGGTCGTGCGGCGTCACTGCGATGTCACATGGCAGGCGGCCAATAGGAGCGGAGGGGCGGAGATGAGCATGATATAAACATCCCGCCCACCTCCTTCCTTCCGCATAACCTACGGGAGCCGCGGTGACGCCGGTAGAAGATGTTCCTCGCTCCTGCGACTTCACACACAGCGATGTGTGCTGCCGCAGGAGCGAGGAACAACATCGGACCGTCGCGTCAGCGTAATTATGGATTACGCCGACGCTGCACCGATGATACGATTACGACGCTTTTGCGCTCGTTAATCGTATCATCTAGGCTTTACACACTGCGATGTCGCATGCGATGCAGGAAGTGCGTCACTTTCAATTTGACCCCACCGACATCGCACCTGCGATGTCGTAGTGTGCAAAGCCCGCCTAAGTCTTGTATATTTTGTTGTTTGTTGTTTAACTTTTTCTTTCCTGTAGCTGTACGGAAAACCCTTCAATAAAAATAATATGGAAACGGAGATTACCTGCTAATCACAGTAAAGCCATAGCCGTGTTGACTACTGGCATTACTGTGATTGTCTGACCGCATTGCATCAACGGATCCATATAAAAATGTTCGGCGCACTGTACCTGGAAATAGTGTAGGGAGAGTTTCTGATGGAAAAGGGACAGTATGTTATAGCATCACAGCACCTACTGGTGCAATATTAAACAATTTGAGGTCTAATTCAAATCTATTCTGTTCTCTGATAATAATGCTCTTAGCTATACTTGGTGCGGGGCCAGCTGCTGGAGATAGTGTAATAAAGGCACATAGGCAGGCATTCTAGCCTTACAAACCTTGCTGCTGCTATGGAAAAAATATATTCTATTCTATAATAATACCTCTCTTAGCTGCATTTAGTGTAGGACATGCTGCTGGAGAAGGGATAGTGTATTAGGGCATGTAGGCCGGGATTCTAGCCTTATAGACATTGCTGCTGCTATGCAAAAAAAATAATTCTATTCTCTAATAATACCAATCTTAGTTGCATTTAGTATAGGGAAAACTGCTTGAGAAGTGATAGTGTATTAGAAGCCTGTAGGCAGGGATTCCAGCCTTACAGACCTTGATGCTACGTAAAAAATATATTCTATTCTGTAATATTACTGCTCTTAGCTGCATTTAGTGTAGGGATAGTGTTTTAGAGGCATGTAGGCAAGGATTCTAGCCTTATAGACATTTCTGCTGCAACCTAAAACCAAAAGTCATTTTCAGGCCTACATCTGTTCTATTCCCTATTAATACCACTATTAGCTGCATTCTGTGTAGGGATACCTGTTGGAGGAGAAATACTTTTTGATTAGAGGCTTATAGGCAGGGTATATTGCTTTAAAGTCCGTCTAAAAGTGTATTGCTGCTGCAATCTAACTGTGTTGGTCATGGCATGGGGGACGTTATGGGATATGTTTTGGTGTAAAGCTGAGATGGCACACCAGGAAATATAGTGGCGGCTGGGAACTGAGTACCATGGGATGACCATCACCATCTGGTTGCGAAAACCTTTAGAGTCCACAAGCCTAAATGGCAACATTTCCAAGGCAAGCATTTAGGATATGCAAGCATGTAGCATCATGTGTACTTTCTCCATCTCCACCTGGTCCACAGGCAAAGCTTCCTCTTTAATTGTTAGCACTGAGTGTTTGGGTAGACAGAAGCGGGATGGTTACACTGATTACACTGATTACTGGTTAAATCATCGATGCTCACCATTTTGGTGGATTCCTCAAAGTTTTGTAGAACCTCACTGATGTCAGACATCAATGTCCATTTGTTGATTCTCATGTGCAGACAATACCGATGGCATGTCATAACTGATTTTCAACTACTGCCTCCTGCTGCTTACAAAGCCTTACTAACATGTGTAATGTGGAGCTTCAGCATGTGGTCACATTGCACACCAGTTGGTGAACTAGCACTTACAAGCGCTTCTGCAGCAATGCCAGAACGGAGGCAGCTTTAGCTGACTTGCAGAAATAAGCACACACGTGGCGTACCTTCATAAGTAGCTCAGACAAATGTGGGTGGGTTTTCAGAAAGCATAGAACCACTAAGTTGAGCTCATATGCAAGGCATAGTACATGTGTGAGCTTGACTAGATTCAGAGGCGCTACCAGGTTACGACTACTATCAGACACGAACATGCTTGGTTGTAAGATCAGCAGCGAGAGCCACAGATAAGTCTGATCTGTTATACCTTTTAACGCTCTGCAAAGGTGTTCTGTATGTCACCTTAAAATGTCAGTATTAGCAGAGCCTGTTGCCGCTTCTCCAAGTTGCAACTGACAATGATGACATGCTCAGAGATGACACTTTGGTGATGGAGTGAAGAGGTGGTGCAGGAGCTATTGTAGGATGTAGAGGAATCCCTGATGGAACGAAGCCCACAATGCCCAGCATTCGCCGCCCCAATGGTTCACCGAGTGTGCCATCAAGGAAATGCAGCATCCGTATCCACAAGCACTTGTCCATTTGTCAGTGGTTAAGTGGACCTTCCCATTAATTGCATTGAGGAGAGCACAGGTGATGTTCTGAGACACATGCTGGTGTAGGGCACACAGTGAAAAATAGTAGCGACTGGCAATCGATTATTATGGTATGGTTTTCTAATAATTATGAGTGAAACCGCCTGATGGCCCTGCAAAATTTATGAGTAAGGACCTCCTGATGGCCCTGTAATAATTGTGAGCGAGGGCTGCCTGATGGACCTCTAAAAATTTGGAGCAAGGGCCATATGATAACCCTGTTTATATGTTGGAAAAGGAGGATAAGAAAAATAATAAACCATGAACCATGCATCCTTTCTTGGGTGAGAAGGGGTGCATATGAATATACTAGAAAAAAGAGAAACACCTTACCCTTGACCTGGGAACTTTCTGTGTTTGGGTGCTCTGGGAAACCATTGTCTATCTTCTCCCTCTCATGCATCGGTACCTGGGATCTTGTAGTCCCGATGTCAACTGGGCATCTTTATCTTGTCTGTTGTCAATATCTGTAGGGTTGAAACATATCAATTGTGTCTGATGGCCTGACTGTACACACTAGAATTTTTAATGTGTTTTGGATGAAAACTGTCCCGTTTATGTTGGACGAACTCTTGGCCTCTGGTACAGGGATGTCTCTATTTATTTGTTCTGTAGCTTGATTTCATTACAGGAGTAGTTGAGAGTTATGTTCATGGTGGCATGACACTGATTATAGTGTTCATTTGGGAACATCATCACAACTCCGGACCAGACGTCAATCAGAGGACAATAGAACTTTCAGACTCCTTATCTATGAATTGATCCAATATTTCCTGCCACAACTGTTTGTCTCCTTCCTATACCAATAGATCTGTTTCACATCACGTGTCTGATTTACCGCACTATTGCTGTGTCCTGTTGTGTATAAATATTTGACTCTTCAGATTTTGTGTTATACTGAGCCTAATGAAGATACCTGAGAAGTATCAAAGGCATGCTGTTTATTACCATCTTATCAGTTACCTATTAAGTAAGTATCAACCACTGAGGACTCTCAAATTTTACATTAATTTTTATCTACTGGCTAAAATGGTACAAAGATATATTTTATCTGTATCATCTCTACTAACATCCATCCAAACTATGGTCAGTCTTTGACTTCTGCCTCCTAAGCATATACAGTGAGGAAAATAATTTTTTGATACACTACCGATTTTGAAAGTTTTCCCCACCTACAAAAAAATGGAGAGGGCTGTAATTTTTATAGTGGGTATACTTCAACTATAACAGAATTCCCCCCAAAAATTCAGAAAATCTCATTGTATGATTTTTAAATAATTAATTTGCATTTTATTAAGTATTTGATACAATAGAAAAACAGAACTTAATATTTGGTAGAAACCTTTGTTTGCAATTACAGAGGTCAGATGTTTCCTGTAGTTCTTGACCACATTTGCACCGACTGCAGCAGGGATTTGGCCCACTCCTCCATACAGATTTTCTCCAGATCTTTCAGATTTTGGAGCTGTCAGTGGGCAGCATTGAGTTTCAGCTCCCTCCAAAGATTTTCTTTTGGATTCAAATCTGAAGACTGGATAGGGATGCGAGTTCGTAGCTCCAGGACCTTAAAATGCCTCTTACGGAGCCACTCATTAGTTTCCCTGGCTGTGTGTTTCAGGTCATTGTTATGCTGGAAGACTCAGCGATGACCAATCTTCAATGCTCTTACTCAGGGAAGGAGGTTGTTGGCCAAAATCTTGAGATAAATGATCCCATCCATCCTCCATTCAATATTATGCAGTCATTCTGTTCCCTTTGCAAAAAAAGCATCCCTAAAGTATGATTTTCCACCCCCATGCTTCACAGTTGGGAAGGTGTTCTTGAGGTTGTACTCATTCGTTTTGTTCCTCTAAACACGTCGAGTGGAGTTGATACCAATAAGTTCTATTTTGGTCTTATCTCACCACATGCTTCATCATCTAGATCAGGGGTCTCAAACTTGGCTGGGTGTATGGGCCGCACAGAGGAAAAAAAATAATTTGGGGGGCCACATTCTTTGCAGGACAAACTTACATTTTTATTGGTACCATATATATTTTTTTTTACACACCTTTGGATCACTGATTTTGAACATTTTTCACTTGTTTATTATAACAAATGTGCACATTCTTTGTTTAAATATAAAAAAAAATATGTTTGATGGTAAAAAAAAATGTCATGCCTTATTTTGTGTTTTGTTTTGTTGTTTTACATGTTATCCCTTTCTTGTAACTAATAGTGTTATAATTAGCACTATATAGGAATTTTGGCCAACATCTTTTAGTAATGTTCCCCATCTTGTTGTAATGTGCCCATCCTTGTCCCCTTGTAGTATTGTACCCCATCCTAGTCCCCATACTACAGTAATGTACTGCTTCTTGTCCCCATCCTATAGTAATGTTCCCCATCCTTGTCCCCATCCTATAGTAATGTCCCCATCCTATAGTAATGTGCCAACCTTGTTCCCATCCTATTGTAATGGCCCCATCCTATAGTAATGTCCGCATCCTATAGTAATGTCCCCAGCCTTATCCCCTTGTAGCAATGTCCCTATCCTGTAGTACTGCCCCCATCATATAGTAATGTCCCCAGCCTTGTCCCCATTCTATAGTAATGTCCCCATCCAATAGTATTGTGCCCATCCTTGTAATGTCCCCATCCTTTAGTAATGTCCCCAGCCTTATCCCTATCCTATAGTAATGTTTCCCATCCTTTTCCCCTTGTAATAATGTCCCTATCCTGTAGTACTCTCCTCATCATATAGTAATGTCCCCAGCCTTGTCCCCATTCTAAAGTAATGTCCCCATCCAATAGTATTGTGCCCATCCTTGTAATGTCCCCAGTCTTATCCCTATCCTATAGTAATGTTTCCCATCCTTGCCCCTTGTAGTAATGTCCCTATCCTGTAGTACTGTGCTCCAACCTAGTCCCCATCCTGTAGTAATGGATGGGGGGCAGTGGTGGTGGCTGAAAGGGGGCAGTGGCAGCGGTAGCGGATCGGATGCAGTGACGGCGACGGCTGAAAGGGGGCAGTGGTGGATTGGATGCAGTGACGATGGCGGCGGATGAAATGGGGCAGTGGCTATAACTTACCAATCGCTCCCCTCACCTTCCACAGACACCGGAGTGAAGCTGAGGGGGCAGTCTCCGGCCCCAGATCCACAGTGATTTTAGAGATCGGTCACAAGGTCGGTCTCTCCAATCAGAGCTGGGGGCGGGTGAAACAGAGGTCACCCAGCTCCAGCCAATGATCAGTGCTATAGCTGCACTGATCAGGGCTGAATTTCAATGTTTCAGCCATTTTCAATGGCTGAAACTTTACAGTGGCTATGATTGGCTGAGCGGCGTTCGTCAGCCGATCACAGCCTCCGTAGGTCCGGGGAGGAGACACCGCCCCTCCTGAGGTCAGGCAGAGGACCCTCCTTCCCGAATCTAAGCTATTTGCAGCAATCGCAGCCACCGGGGCTGCAATTTCGCCATGACGTACTGGGTACGTCATGGGTCCTTAAGTACCAGGGAGTCATGACGTACCCAGTACGTCATAGGTCGCTAAGGGGTTAATGTGCCGTCCTTCACATACACACACAAAAAACCCCCAAAAAACCCACCATTCTTCTAACTTGTCTCGCGTTCCCTCAGCTGCCTCATCTCTGCTTCTTGCTGTCTGCAGGCCCGTGCCCCTGGTGACTATCGCGGCCTGTGCAGGTGCCACAGCCTGTCAGCGATTTATTTTATGGACTCTGAGCACAGTACTGGCAAAACATTCATCTGACATAAAGCGCAGACAGTGACTGCAGCCCCTGCACGGGCCACGATAGTGAACAGTGGCACGGGCCTGCGGGCCGCACGAAGTAACCTTAGGGGCCGCATGTGGCCCGTGGGCCACGTGTTTAAGACCTCTGATCTAGATGGTCACTGGTGAACCTCAAAATTACAGATCACAGGCTTTGTTTTGCCTGTGTCTCTGATAAGGGCATTCTGCCTATACAGCAGTAATCATCATAGGGGCACCTGACAAGGCTGCAGTGTTTACTTACCTCTAATCTTATTACATGACTAATAGACTTGCATATCGTTATCCTTGTCACAGCCACTGTCCCTGGTATCACTCAATAAGGGCTCTTTTTGCTCTCTGATTTACCCCTTGTCCCGGAGTGCTAATACATTTCTGTATATATATACTTATATCCTCCATCTTGAGAGTTTATCATCTGGGGAACTTATCATCTACACACCCCTCTCCCCTCTCTTTCTAAGTACTGGTAATACTATTAACTCCCTTCAGCCTTCTATGGAGTTTTGGCTGCCTTTTTAACCATTCAAATACCAATATATATACGTATACACACATTTTTATACTGACTTCTTATCTTCTTTTATCTACTTATTTTGCACCTTGCACTTTATGATTTTTCAGTACCCATAATTCCTGGACACATTCACGTATTAGTCCAGGATTTGTTTTTCTATACACTAGTCACTTTATGATTAACTGAAAAGGTACTTTACTGTATCTATACACTTATTGGTTTGAGATATAACTTGATGAACGCCTATATGGTTATATTTAGTATCCTTGATCGTATATAATGTTGTGATACATTCTTCAGTCTTATTTTTATATATATATATATATATATATATATATATATATATATATATATATATATATATATATATATATATATACTCTATATTTATATTACACTTTGAGACAGGGATGATATGACTGTATGGATTGTGACGCCTATTGTCCAGTTCCGGCTGTGTCTTTTGAGATTAAATTGTTTTTAATGAATCAATAAAATATTTTGTATGCATTATAGACCTTTGTATTAGTTTTTTCCATTTTTGGTCCTATTAGTAGTGATGAGCGAGCATGCTTGTCACTACTCGGTACTCGCACGAGTATCACTGTACTCGGGCTGCTCGGCGGGGACCGAGTAATCTCGCGATACTCGTGCTTTACTCGTGGTCTTCATTTCTGCATGTTGGCGCTCTTTTGAGAGCCAGCCCTCATGCAGGGATTGGCTGGCAGACCACTGCAATGCCACAGCCCTGTTAGTTGTGGAATTGCAGTGATTGGCCGGCCTGCACAGCGTCACCGAGCCTTTATATAGGCCGGCGCGCTGTGCTCTGCTCACAGCTATTCTAACAGTGAGTGTAGGGAGAGTGTCGCTGATTCAGGGAAAGCTTTGCGGCCCTTTATAGCTTTTTCAGTTGCAGGGCTGCAAACAGTGTGACCAAAAGTCCTTCTCAGGACTATTCTAGTTGTATACAGGCAGGCAGGGTATAGCCAGGTCGGCGTACAGTAGCAGAGTCCTTCTCAGGACTATTGTTGCTATATACAGGCAGGGTATAGCCAGGTCTGAATACAGGCTAGTGACCAAAAGAGTCCTTGTCAGGACTATTGTAGCAGTATACAGGCAGGCAGGCAGGCAGGGTAGTGGTGACCGTATACCAGCCTTCATATCTGGGGCTGGTGTACACAGTGTAAAACAGTCCAGATAGTGTCTGACTTGTCTGTACTGTAATTGTCGCTCCCCAAAAAAACCTGTTAGGTTATTATTGCGTCCGTGCTTGGTTTTTAAAACCGCACGTGTGTGCCTGTTGGTGGCAGCGTACAGGTGCACTGGTGTGCGTTTTTACCAAACTATTATATAACGCACAAGTGTAGTGTATAATACACGTCAGTCAGCAGTGGCTGATAGTGTCAGAGTTCTTAATTTTTGCTCCTAAAACCTGTGTTAGGTTATTATTGCGTCCGTGCTTGGTTTTTAAAACCGCACGTGTGTGCCTGTTGGTGGCAGCGTACAGGTGCACTGGTGTGCGTTTTTACCAAACTATTATATAACGCACAAGTGTAGTGTATAATACACGTCAGTCAGCAGTGGCTGATAGTGTCAGAGTTCTTAATTTTTGCTCCTAAAACCTGTGTTAGGTTATTATTGCGTCTGTGCTTGGTTTTTAAAACCGCACGTGTGTGCCTGTTGGTGGCAGCGTACAGGTGCACTGGTGTGCGTTTTTACCAAACTATTATATAACGCACAAGTGTAGTGTATAATACACGTCAGTCAGCAGTGGCTGATAGTGTCAGAGTTCTTAATTTTTGCTCCTAAAACCTGTGTTAGGTTATTATTGCGTCCGTGCTTGGTTTTTAAAACCGCACGTGTGTGCCTGTTGGTGGCAGCGTACAGGTGCACTGGTGTGCGTTTTTACCAAACTATTATATAACGCACAAGTGTAGTGTATAATACACGTCAGTCAGCAGTGGCTGATAGTGTCAGAGTTCTTAATTTTTGCTCCTAAAACCTGTGTTAGGTTATTATTGCGTCCGTGCTTGGTTTTTAAAACCGCACGTGTGTGCCTGTTGGTGGCAGCGTACAGGTGCACTGGTGTGCGTTTTTACCAAACTATTATATAACGCACAAGTGTAGTGTATAATACACGTCAGTCAGCAGTGGCTGATAGTGTCAGAGTTCTTAATTTTTGCTCCTAAAACCTGTGTTAGGTTATTATTGCGTCCGTGCTTGGTTTTTAAAACCGCACGTGTGTGCCTGTTGGTGGCAGCGTACAGGTGCACTGGTGTGCGTTTTTACCAAACTATTATATAACGCACAAGTGTAGTGTATAATACACGTCAGTCAGCAGTGGCTGATAGTGTCAGAGTTCTTAATTTTTGCTCCTAAAACCTGTGTTAGGTTCTTAGTGCGTCCGTGCTTGCATTTAAAAACCGCACGTGTGTGCCTGTCGGTGGCAGCGTACAGGTGCACTTGTGTGCAATTTCCAGAAACTTTGATATAACGCACAAGTAGTGAATATACACGTCAGCAGTGCACAGCATTGCAAAATGCGCAAGGGCATTGGCAAGGAACAAGGAAGTGGACGTGATGGTGGTGCAGGCAGAGGCCGAGGTCGTGGGCAAGCTCTAATTTCGCCACAACAAAGGGCCACATCTAGTCGCTCGCACGTCCTGTCCCAAATTCTTGGGGACCGCAGCAGTACACCGCTCTTGAACCAAGACCAGTGTCAACAGGTTGTTAGTTGGATAGCGGATAATGCTTCCAGTCAGATTGGCACCACCACAAACACTCTGTCTTCCACACGGTCAAGTGTCAGTAGCCGTGATACTGCACCGCACATTTCTGAACCTGATCCTCCTTCCTACCACCAGGCTGAGTACACGTCCTCCTCGGACATTAATGATCCCACACTTGGACACTCGGAAGAGCTGTTCACGTTTCCATTCACACATTCTGGCCTCTCGCCAGCTCATATTGAAGTGGGTCATGAGGAGATCGTCTGTACAGATGGCCAAATATTTGAGCAGCCACGTTCTCACGAAGTTGGCAACGTGTCTCAACAAGTGGTGGACGATGATGAGACACAATTGTCAGCAAGTCAGGAGGAGGAGCAGGGTGCGGAAGAGGAAGACGACGTGGTGGATGATCCAGTAACTGACCCAACCTGGCAGGAGGATATGCAGAGCGAGGACAGCAGTGCACAGGGGGAGGGAGGCGTAGCATCACAACAGGCAGTAAGAAGCAGGGTGGTGGCCCCAGGCAGAAGTCAGGCAACCGTTCCCCGGAACAACACGACGACACAAGGTGCCTGTACAAATGTTAGGTCTTCACGAGTCTGGCAGTTTTTTAAGTTGGATCCAGATGATTCAAAAAAGGCCATTTGCAACACCTGCCGTGCCAGCATCAGCAGGGGTACCAAAACTAGCAGCCTGACCACCACCAGCATGATCAGGCACATGTCAGCCAAGCACCCGACTTTGTGGGAAGTACAACAGAGTCGAGGAGCAGTGCTTGCTGATGTCACTGCTACGTCTTCGCTGGTTGTGCATGCGAGCCAATCCTCTGTCCATGCTGCCTGCGAACAAGCCTCCTCCACTCCTGCACCTGCAGTTGCCTACGCAGAAAGAACACCATCATCAAGCACGTCCTTGTCCCAGCGCAGCGTTCAGTTATCCATTCAGCAAACCTTTGAACGCAGGCGCAAATACACTGCCAACACCCCACATGCCACAGTTCTAAATGCTAACATTTCGCGACTGCTTGCGCTGGAAATGTTGCCTTTTAGGCTGGTGGAGACAGAAGCATTCCGTGACCTGATGGCGGCAGCTGTCCCACGTTACTCGGTCCCCAGCCGCCACTATTTCTCCCGGTGTGCCGTCCCCGCGTTGCATAACCACGTGTCACAAAACATCACACGTGCCCTGAACAACGCTGTTTCACCCAAGGTCCACCTAACCACAGACACGTGGACAAGTGCTTGTGGGCAAGGCCGCTACATCTCGTTGACGGCACACTGGGTTAATATTGTGGAAGCTGGGACCCAGTCTGAGCGAGGGACGGAACACGTCCTTCCCACACCAAGGTTTGCAGGCCCTACCTCAGTCAGTGTTTCACCCACACTCTACAGCTCCGGAATGTCATGCTCTTCAGCCTCCTCCTCCTCCTGCGCATCCTCATCCACTGTGCCCTCCACACCAGTCACAAGCTGGAAGCACTGCAGCACTGCCTCGGCGAAGCGGCAACAGGCTGTGCTGAAGCTAATCTGCATAGGTGACAAACCCCACAATGCAGAAGAGCTGTGGACAGCTCTGAAACAGCAGGCAGATCACTGGCTCACACCTCTGAACCTAAAGCCAGGAAAGGTCGTTTGTGACAATGGCCGGAACCTTGTGGCGGCTTTGAGGCGAGGCCAGCTGACACATGTTCCATGCGTGGCCCATGTGCTCAACCTCGTGGTTCAGCGGTTTATAAAGTCATACCCAGAGCTGTCTGATCTGCTGGTAAAAGTTCGCCGCCTGTCTGCACATTTTCGAAAGTCACCTACTGCTTCAGCCGGCCTTGCCGGCTTTCAGCGCCGTTTGCATCTTCCGGCTCACAGACTGGTGTGTGATGTCCCCACGCGTTGGAATTCAACTCTGCACATGTTGGTCAGGATATGTGAGCAGAAGAGGGCAGTTGTTGAGTACCTGCATCACCTAAGCCGTCGGGAAATGGGTCAAACTCCACACATAACACCTGAGGAGTGGAGATGGATGTCAGACCTATGTACCATCCTCCAAAACTTTGAGGACTCCACCAAGATGGTGAGTGGTGATGACGCCATTATTAGCGTCACCATACCGCTACTCTGCCTTCTAAAACGGTCCCTGCTGAAAAACAAACATGATGCATTGCAGGCGGAGCGCGATGAGTTGCAGCAAGAAACAGTAGTGGGTGTGGGTGATAACACACAGCCCAGCCTCGTCTCATCACAACGTGCAGTGGAGGACTATGACGAGGAGGAGGATGAAGACATGGAGCAACTCTCCGGCCAAATTGAGGATATGACATGCACACCAGTCATATCCTCGATTCAGCGTGGCTGGCCAGAGGACAGGGTAGATGAGGAGGAGGAGGAGGAGGAGGAGGAGGAGGAGGAGGACAGCATGTTCAGTCATCTTGTTGGTCAGGCTACTGAAGTCCTGGCTGTTAAGAGTCTGGCGCACATGGCTGACTTTATGGTAAGCTGCCTGTCTCGTGACCCTCGCGTTAAGAACATCTTGGCCGACAATCATTACTGGTTGGTAACACTGTTAGACCCACGCTACAAGGAGAACTTTTTGTCTCTTATTCCCGTGGAGGAGAGGTCAACCAAAATGCAGCAGTTTCGGAAGGCCATACTCACGGAAGTAGGCAAAGCATTCCCCTCACAAAACGCTAGCGGCATAGGTCAGGAATCAGTGGACAACCGAGGCGTACAGCCGAGAGAGGCACAAGTCCAATCCGCCAGAGGTAGGGGAACAGTCTTTAAGATGTGGGACAGTTTTCTCAGCCCCTCACGTACCACAGCCCCTGAGGTGCGGGGTAGTGCCACAAGAAATCCTAAGTTTGCCCAGATGCTGAAGGAGTACCTTGCAGATCGAACAACTGTACTCCGACATTCCTCTGTGCCTTACAATTATTGGGTATCCAAGCTGGACACGTGGCATGAATTGGCTCTCTACGCCTTGGAAGTCCTGGCCTGCCCTGCTGCTAGCGTTTTGTCAGAGCGTGTTTTTAGTGCCGCAGGTGGAATCATTACAGATAAACGCACCCGCCTGTCAACTGAAAATGCTGACAGGCTGACTCTGATAAAGATGAACAAGGGTTGGATTGGGCCAGACTTCACCACACCACCAGCAAATGAGAGCGGAATTTAAAGTTTGCCATGTACCTCCACTCACCCATGGGTACACTTCTCGACTTTGGATAATCGCTGGACTGCTCCTCCTTCTCCTCATGCGCCATCATGATGACCGTTACAATAGTTAGGTCTTTGTTTCAGGTATACCCCCAGTGGTAAATTTTTTCGCCCATTCTTTGCAGAATGGACATTACAACAACAGGAGACCCGCTCCTTTGCAATGGGAACAATGTTTTGAGGCCCTCATGCACGTCTCTACCCAGGGACAACGTGGAGCCTCCCAATTTTTGGCTGCCCTGCCTAAGGGCTATACTGAAATACACCCACTTCCTTAAAATGGACACTTAATGTTTTGAGGCCCTCATGCACGTCTCTACCCAGGGACAATGTGGAGCCTCCCAATTTTTGGCTGCCCTGCCTAAGGGCTATACTGAAATACACCCACTTCCTTAAAATGGACACTTAATGTTTTGAGGCCATCATGCACGTCTCTACCCAGGGACAATGTGGAGCCTCCCAATTTTTGGCTGCCCTGCCTAAGGGCTATACTGAAATACACCCACTTCCTTAAAATGGACACTTAATGTTTTGAGGCCATCATGCACGTCTCTACCCAGGGACAATGTGGAGCCTCCCAATTTTTGGCTGCCCTGGCAAAGGGCTATACTGAAATACACCCACTTCCTTAAAATGGACACTTAATGTTTTGAGGCCCTCATGCACGTCTCTACCCAGGGACAATGTGGAGCCTCCCAATTTTTGGCTGCCCTGCCTAAGGGCTATACTGAAATACACCCACTTCCTTAAAATGGACACTTAATGTTTTGAGGCCATCATGCACGTCTCTACCCAGGGACAATGTGGAGCCTCCCAATTTTTGGCTGCCCTGGCAAAGGGCTATACTGAAATACACCCACTTCCTTAAAATGGACACTTAATGTTTTGAGGCCCTCATGCACGTCTCTACCCAGGGACAATGTGGAGCCTCCCAATTTTTGGCTGCCCTGCCTAAGGGCTATACTGAAATACACCCACTTCCTTAAAATGGACACTTAATGTTTTGAGGCCATCATGCACGTCTCTACCCAGGGACAACGTGGAGCCTCCCAATTTTTGGCTGCCCTGGCAAAGGGCTATACTGAAATAGACCCACTTCCTTCCAATGGGCACTTCAGGTTTACAGGCCATAATGCACGGCTCTATCCAGGGACAATGTGGAGCCTCCCAATTTTTGGCTGCCCTGGCAAAGGGCTATACTGAAATAGACCCACTTCCTTACAATGGGCACTTCAGGTTTACAGGCCATAATGCACGGCTCTATCCAGGGACAATGTGGAGCCTCCCAATTTTTGGCTGCCCTGGCAAAGGGCTATACTGAAATAGACCCACTTCCTTACAATGGGCACTTCAGGTTTAAAGGCCATCATGCACGTCTCTATCCAGGGACAATGTGGAGCCTCCCAATTTTTGGCTGCCCTGCCTAAGGGCTATACTATAATACACCCACTTCCTGACAATGGACACTTAATGTTTTGAGGCCCTCATGCACGTCTGTATGCAGGGGCATTGGTGAACCTCACAATTTTGGACTGCCCTGGCAAAGGAAAATACTACAAAGACTCACTTCCTCAAAATGGGCACATTAGACTCAAGAGGCCTTCATGTACGTCTCTTCTCAGGGACATCGGAGTGCCACACAATGTTTTCACGTAAAATCTTTCATGTATTAATCTCAAAAAGTAACATACACCAGATCTATCTCACTATTGGGTATGTGCCCTTAACATTTCCGCCATGAAAAATCATTTTGGGGTCATTTTGGAAGGTTTTCTGGTGAGTCCGTAAAAATGGCGTAAAACGCGGACAAAATTGTTCACAGCTGTGACTTTTGAGTGATAAATGCTTCAAGGGGTCTTCCCCATGCTGTTGCCATGTCATTTGAGCACTCTTCTGAGACTTTTGTGCCATTTTTAGGGTTTCTCCATGCTGCCGGGAGGTCATTTCACAAAAATACTCGGGTCTCCCATAGGATAACATTGGGCTCGTTGCTCGGGCCGAGTACACGAGTATCTTGGGAGGCTCGGCCCGAGCTTCGAGCACCCGAGCTTTTTAGTACTCGCTCATCACTACCTATTAGTAATCCCCGAAGTGGTCTCATGGTCCTATGTACCCCTGTACCCCGAAAAACTAAAAATATATGAAAAATACACATAGATGAATATATAGGATTCCGTATATGTGAGTGTGTATATATATATATATGTATATATATATATATATATAAGTGTACTCTGGGGTGTGTTACGGGCTCATCACTTAAACTGTCTTTTGTGATGAACCTCAAAAGGGCCTGTACATGTGCTGGCGTGAGCAGAGGGACCTTGCGTTCCCTGACTGCGTAGTGTGTTACTAACTGCAATCATTCAGACTGTGGTCCCAGCTCTATTCAGGTTCTTGACCAGTTCTGGACTGATTCCTGATATTTCTCAGAATCATCCTTACCCCACGAGTCAAGATTTTACCCCAGACCAAGTAAGATGGACAGTCACCTTGTGTTTCTTCCATTTTCTAATAATTGTGCCAATAGTTGTTGCCTTCTCGCCAAGCTGTTTGCTTATTGTCCTGTAGCTTATTCCAGCTTGTGCAGGTCTACAATTTTGTCCCTAGTGTCCTTAAACAGCTCTTTGGTATTGGCCATGATGGAAAGGTTGGAGTGTGACTTATTGAGTGTATGGACAGGTGTCGTTTATATAAGCAACAGGTTCAAACAGGTGCAATTGATACAGGTAATGAGTGCAGAGTAGGAGGGTTTTTAAAGGGAACCAATCACCAGGATTTTTGTATATAACCTAAAGTCAGTGCTATACTGGCACTATCAGGCTGATTCTCTACAGTACATACCTTTAGTGGTCAGCTCAGATGTTTAGGTTTTGAAATCCAAGAAAGTGAAGTTTATGAAATTAGCTGCTTGTTGAGTGACAGCAGCTGAGTATCAGAAAATATCTGGGGGGGGTATTCATAGGTATCCCCTCCCTCTGTTAGAATTAGCATAAGTGTTATACAATCGACTTAGAAGGACCTGTGTAAGGTCGTACCCATGTGACCAGAAGAGGCGGGCCCTCAGCCTACAAAGCTGGATACAAGGTCACTTGGGTATGAGCTCACACAGGTCCTGCTAGATCGATTGTATCATACTTATGCTAATTCTAACAGAGGGAGGGGATAACTATGCATCCCCCAGATATTATCTGATCCTCAGCTGCTGTCATTCAACAAGCAGCTAATTTTATAAACTTTACTTTCTTGGATTTCAAAACCTAAACATCCGAGCTGACCACTAAAGGTATGTAGAGAATCAGCCTGATAGTGCCAGTACAGCACTGGCTTTAGCTTATATACAAAAATACTGGTGATTAGTTCCCTTTAAAGAAAAAATAACAGGTCTTTTAGAGCTAAAATTCTTGTTGGTTGTTGGGTGATAAAAGACTTATTTCATACAATAAAATGCAAATTCATTATTTCAAATTCATACAATTTGATTTTCTGGAATTTTTTTGGATACTGTTTGTCACAGTTGAAGTGTACCTGCAATAAAAATTACAAATCTCTCCATTCTTTGTAGGTGGGCAAACTTGCAAAATCGGCAGAGTATCAAACACTGATTTTCCTCACTGTATGCCTTACAGTGGAGCATCCAAAGGCCTACTATATATATTAGAGAAAGAGGTCCTGGGAGATGTTTGTGGAATTTCAAAGTCATATACTTTCACAAGGATTCCTATTAATAGCAAATGTTGACCCATGACAAATATTTTACATTCTCTTGTATTTTCCTGTTAAACAGTGATTAGGATTGTAGTTGCTGTTTCAATACCTATACATATGTCAATCTTAATAAATCTAATTAAAATAAATTGAAGAAAATAATATTTTAATATCCAAAGAAATGCCAGACTCCTATTTCCATAATTCTAATGATCTGGTGAATGAAGGGAATATACAGAGAGAGAGGTGAAAACTGGATATGTTATAAAAATCTCATGTGTGATGGTTCTAGAGATGATACTCTATCCGGAGGATGACGTTCTATGACTATCATTGTTTTAAGCATTATGCAAGGACATTGGAACTAGAAACATCACACACAGCTTCTTTCCTCTAAATTACCTCTTCTTTTCTTTTATTTCTCCTACACCCTCCATCTTTCTGCCCCCATTTTATTTTCCTAATGAGCACATTGTGTTTCAATATGTCTTCAATATGTCCTTGTGCTTTAACTTTAGATGATGTTCTCTGCGTTTGTAGAATATTAATACATTATTTCACATTCATATTCTGTTCCTTTCTTTATACTATATTTAAAAAAATGTTTTTTTTTAGGATTTTGTTTCCATTCAAAGAACTCTTCAAAATTTGAAAAGAATGAACTAATTTGACGATTTGGGGTTTGTTTGCCATCTATGAGATTTCACTCATCTATTTTGTGTAGGTTAATCAAGTTTACTGTAAATTGTAAACTTAGCTAATAAAGTAAAATGATCATTGTTTGGATGGTATAAAAGAAAAAAGATGATAAGTGCTGCAAAGGCAAGACATATATCCTGGAATAGGTGGTCAGGTAACTAAAATGTTCTTTATAAATATCTATCTTTATACTCTCATCACATTTATAATTTTCTTTATTACACAATGCCCTACCCTTCTCCCTATGCAGCTAATCTTTACATGTTTTTTTGTTTTACTTTATTTTCTGTGATGTTTCTTTTTTGAGTAGTCTCAAATGTTACATCACAGAAGGCTGGGGCTGCACTCACTTCCCGGAAGCATCTATTGCTTCTCCTGGAACAGGGCATCATGAGGTGCAGCCCTGCAGTTACTTATTACAGTTACATTACAGAAGGCTGGGGCTGCACTCACTTCCCGGAAGCATCTATTGCTTCTCCTGGAACTGAGCATCATCAGGTGCAGCCCTGCAGTTACTTAGTACAGCTTATGGCATTGCAGCTATCTGAAAATGTGCTGGATCCATGGTGAGAGGTGAGTGCAACGCCCATATTCTGATTTTATCTCCTCTGCTCAGCTTTTGACTGTAAAACAAGAGGGAGGAGAAAGGAGCAGTTAGTGACACCAGCACAGTTCCACAGCTTTTGGCACTGCTCTCCAATGAATCATTATCAGGGGCGGTGATAGAAGCTGTTTGAGTGACACTAGTGTTGTCCTCTGATGACTAAAGATAAGTGAACCCATGGAAGTTCGGTTCAGCTGGTTCAGCCGGACTTTAGATAAAGTTTGGTTTGGGACCCAGACTTGACCTGATCCTCAATGCAAGTCACCGCCCACATGCAGCCAGCCATAAACAGATCACTACTGGGGGTAGGTGGAGCTTTTCCATTTTTTTTTGTTTTGTGCACACTACATCCGATCATGCTGTTGTTACCCCCAGTGCGCGCTGTTCAAACACTGCAACCGACTTACACTGGGCTAAGCACTGAGTGTACCTGAGCACAGCGATGCTCATGCCAGTGGTTTGCATACGTAAACCACTTAAACGCTCAACTCGAACTCTGTTTATTTTGTAAAGTCTGAACCTTGGGTTCGCTGATCTCTACCAATGGCGATTTGTTTGATGGCAGTGCTAGAAGCTGTGGACCAGCGCTGGTGTCACTCACTGCTATTATCCCCACCCATTGATGAAATTTTGTTTTACAGTTGGAAGCTTCAGAGGCAGAGACTGAAGCAGAATGTGAGCAATGTACTCACCTCTCATGCAACTTCTATCAGCACCGTGGACATCAGAAGGTGGGGATACAAGAAACTGTAGTAACTAGATGAAGTGCCGGACCCTTATGATGTTCTGTTTCAGCAGGGGTGATAGGTGCTGGGAATAAGAGCACTCACAGCCTCCTGTGATGTCACATTTAGACTCCTCTCAAATGAAACATCATAGGAAGGGAAGTATAAAAAGTACATCTATGGATTATCAGAATAGCTAAAATAGATATTTACAAAAGATATTTTAAGTACTGGACTCTCTTCCTTTAAAGTTGTTTCCTCAACTTTAAAGTTATTGTGTATGGGTTCAGGTTAGGGAGCTATAAATAAACTGTTCTAACTTCCCAGGCCAGCACTGCTCCTCTGTGCTTGTTACTGTGTCCCCTGCCAATATTATAGCATAAACAGTGGCACGTGATGGCTGCAGCGCTAACATGCCATCTGAACAGACCAGTGTTGTTGCCAGTGTGGAAATGTTAAAAAGTGATGCTAATTCAGAGAGTGAGGAGAGGACAGTTTTTTTTATTCCCCAATCTGAACCAATGCACAAAAGCTTTTGAAAGTTGGGAAAAAGCCCTTTAAATAAGACAAGACATTTTGAAATTCAATGTGCTGGATCTATGCTTTCATGTCATCTGCCTTGGGGAAAGATCACAATTAACTAATACTAAAAATATTGATATCTTGTCACTGGAGACACTGGTCCATTGTGTGTAGCTCACCAATAGGCAGTTTTTTTTATGCATTTCCAGTAATGTATACTAATTCGTTTGTATCTTTCTACAAAATACAATGTTCACAAATCATATTTTTTTTCGATGAAAATTACTACAGATGAGCAAATAAATACTATTGTAACTGAATTTTAAAAAAAAATCATATCAACCCCAAAGCAATTCTTTTGAAATTCACTTCTGTGCGGAATCAGCAAACTATCAGAGGCGATCAAAATGTAAAAGGATAAACAAAATCTTTAAAATCCTTAGAATCCTCATCTCTCCATTTCCCTGTGCGTCACCCATCCAGTCATAGCCGCTTCTTCTGATCATTGCAACCCTCACAAATCTGTTCTGATGACCTATCCTGAGAGTACATCATCAACATCATTAGTTCAGGCAACTTCTTTATACAGTGGTGCGTGAAAGTTTGTGAACCCTTCAGAATTTTTCATATTTCTGCATCAATTTAACCTAACATAACATTACGTTTTTCAACAAGTCCTAAAACAAGTTAAAGAAAACCAAATCAAACAACTATGTAAAAAATATTAAACTTGTATTTTTTTTATTGAGGAAAATGATCACATCTTTGAATGGCATAAATATGTGAGCCTTTGCATTCAGAATCTGGTGGGACCACTTTGTTCTGCAATAACTGCATCAAAATGTTTCTGCTAATTGTTGATTACACCATTGGAGACATTTTATTCCATTCCTCCCTACAAAGCCGCTTCAACCTAGTTGTTTTGGAGGCTTTTATCACATTAACTGCTTCCTTCCATAACATTTCTGTAGGATTAAAACCAGAACTTTTATTTGCCCAGACCAAAACTTTAACTTTATTCTTCTTCATCCATTCTTTTGTAGAATGTCTTGTGTGCTTTGGGTCAGAGTCAGCTCATGAACAGAAGTCCTGATATTTTTATTTATTTATAATTTGCTGATATAATTTAGAATTCATTGTACATTCAATAGCAAGCAATCCTCATCCAAATGTAGCAACACCGGTCCAAACCATGATACTACCAACACCTTGTTTCACAAATGATAAGGTTTTTTGGTGTACTACAGTGTTTTTCTTTTACTCATTTAAGCTATAAAGCTCTATTTTAGTCTCATCCATTCACTAAACATTGTACTAATATCCTTCTGGCACTTCTGGCATGTACAGGTGATCTTTGCAAACTGTAGATGGATAGCAATGCACTTTTTGGAGAGCAGTGGTTTTTTCTTGCAATCCCACCATGCACACTGTTGTTATTGACTCTCTGATGGTAGACTCATGAATATTAATGTTAGCTAATATGAGCTAGGCCTTTAGTAGCTTAAAAGTTGCCTTGGATTCCTTTCTGACCTCCCGGCCTATTATAGGCCTTGCTTTTGCTTTCTTGGTAGACCAATCCTGGGGAAGATAATAAAGTTATTGAATAGCTTAAATTTGCAAACAATAGGCCTCAATGTAGTTTAGTAGTAGAGTCCATACTCATTAAATATGGTATTGTAACCTGTTCCTGCCTGATGAGTAACAATTGTTCTTCTGAGATCCTCAGAAATCTGATTTGCTCATGTGATGATACACTTCCACAAATGTGTTGTGAAGATCAGACTTTTGATATACAGTATCCCTGTTCTTTAAATAAAACAGGTCACCTGTTCCCACCTGATTGAAAACACCAGATTCTAATTTTACCTTCAAATTTGTTTAGCAAACCCTAAAAGTTCACATACTATTTACACTCACATAGAAGTGACTTTACAAACAGGAGCTGTGGAAATTAAGCGCAATAGGGTCTTACCCTTATATGTACAGGGCACGGGTAGGGGGAGCAATACTACTCACCATATGTAGTTGTGACAGTCACAACTACTATATTCGCATGTAACAGTGGATCCCGGCCGCGGCAACCCAAGCGGCTGATAACAGAGAGAAATTGTAGAAATCGGGTTTCTGAAAGCCGCGCCAATGATCACAACCAGGACATCAGATTATGTGACTTTATTGCAGCATCGGTCTACGCGTTTCATGAGCTCTGCTCACTTCCTCAGGACCATATAAAAGACGCCATCAAATCTACCATGTAAGATACAAGTGTACATTAAATAGACATAGTGACATCATAGTACCGCCCCATATAGAAAAAATGAGCGGGAAAACAAAAAAGAGAAAAGAAACGTCCACTGAGCCATGGGTCCACAGGTATTTTCAACCTGTCCAGTTACGAGCTTTCCAAGAGTGAAATCAGTGTCTTGAAAAAAGGCCTCTCCTTCTGCCCTACTAAACGTGCTAATGATTTTGAACTATATATTGATTTTCAGAGATTCATTAGGAAGCTAACCCTTACCCGACATTTTCAGATCCATAAGGTGAATCCTACCAAGGAGGCCGTGCTGGATGATGAATTTCTCCACACAGATTTGAAATTAAAGTCCAAATTCTATCCGCTAGAGAGCAGAGGGCATCACATCAAAACCTTCAATGATCTGGTGTTGGAGGATTTCAAGGGACTCCTCACTAAGAAAGGTCGTCCCAATAATAATCTGACTAGAGATGAAATCACTGCCTTGCCAGCTCTAAAGAATAATCCCCACATAGTCATTAGAAGTGCCGATAAGGGTGGGGGAGTTGTGGTACAAGACAAGACTACCTATGTACAGGAAGCCCATAGGATGCTGTCCAATACATCACACTATGAGGTTGTAGATATGAAAGTGTATCATAAGGCTATCCTAGATTACCATACCCTCATTCAAAATGCAGTGGGAGCAGGGTTCCTTAGCAATGATGAAAAAAAGGTTCCTGGAAATTAAAAATCCTAGACTGGCCTTCTACTACCATCTTCCTAAAATCCACAAGAGTTTATCAAACCCACCTGGGAGACCCATCATATCTGGGATTGGGGCGTTGACGGAGAATTTGGCAGCATATATAGATATCATAATGAGAGTACATGTTACAAACCTCAGAAGTTACCTTAGAGACTCCACTCATCTAATTACTATTCTTAAAGACATTAAGTGGAAGGAATCATATCTGTTGGTGACCCTAGATATAGCCTCACTTTATACAAACATTTCGCATCCTTTAGGACTTAATTGTTTTAGGCAATTTTTAGAGAGGGATGATAGATTGCCTCTCTCTCAAAAGGAGTTTATCTATGAAGGGATGAGATTCATCCTGGAGAATAATTTCTTCACGTTTCAAGACACCCTGTACCATCAACGCTGGGGAGTCGCAATGGGCTCCAAGGTTTCACCTACTTTTGCGAACTTAGTCATGGGACTTTTTGAACTATTATACATATATTCCTCTAAATATTTCCAACACGTGGTGTTATATAAAAGATACATAGATGATCTCTTCATCATCTGGGATAATAGTAAGAACAATCTCCCCACTTTCCTAGAGGACATTGACAAAAATAATTGGGGTCTAAAATTCTCTCCCACCATTGGTATAGAGTCCATTGATTTCTTGGACCTTACTATACTACACAGCAATGAAGCAATCCTAACCAAAACCTTTTTCAAACCTGTGGACTCCAATGGGTATATAGATTTCTCCAGCAGCCATTATGACAAATGGTTGCTCAACATACCTAGAAACCAATTCCAGAGGATAAGGAAGAATTGTACTCTGGATAAGGATTACAGGGATCAGGCTATCATACTAAGAGACAGATTCAGGGATAAGAATTACCCGATGGCCTCCATCAAAAAAGCTTATCAGGCTAACATGGATCTTAAACAGACAGGTCTGATTAAAAAAGAGGACAGGGGTATCCTTGACACTCCCGGTGAAAGGTTCTCGTCTCATTTTCTCACTACGTTCAGTAGTGATGGGAATTTGATTAAGAGCATCCTGAAAAAGCATTGGGCCATATTACATAATGACCCATTTCTCAAGAAGGTACTACCTAAATACCCTGGGGTGACATATCGTAGGGCATCCACCATAAAAAATCAGATAGCCCCCAGTAGGCTTAGAGAGGAGGTCAGTCTCACCGGTAATAAGAAAAAGTTAGGCGTATACAAATGCCTCACCAAAAATTGTTTATGTTGTAAAAATATCCAACATGGAAGACTAAATTTTGGTGTAGCCCCTGGAGGAATGGAGTTTGTGATCAAAGGACATCTGACTTGTCAATCAGACTTCGTCATTTACCTTATTGAATGTGACTGTGCCAAACGCTATGTGGGTAGAACTGTCCAGGCTCTACATAATAGGATAAACTTCCACAGGCACAATATCAAAGTGGGGTTCATGCTACATGGTCTGTCTCGGCATGTGACCCTACATCATGATAAAAAAATCAAACTTAAAGTGACACCCATTGAACAGATTCCCCCACATGTGCCTAATAGAATTGAGATCCTGAACAGAAAAGAAACATACTGGATCTATAAGCTTAATACCTTGAAACCCCAGGGCCTGAATGAAGTAACCGATTTATTTCATTAAAATATTATTCCTCTCAATGGGTTTCCCTCCCCTTGATGGTTACATTGCTATTAAGTTAAATTATGGAGTCTGTCTTTTAGGATAATTGTTTTTTATATATTTATATTTTTTTAATGCTATTGCTTGTTTTTAAGAGGAATTTTTTATTCTATGTGACTTATTTATGTCTTGAATGTTTAGTTATTTATTATGTCGTTCCTTTTTACTAATATTTTTAAAGAAGGATTTGTTCCCAATTGGAGTATTATTGGTGGCTCAGTAAGCCTAGTATCAATACCCTATTCCAGGTATTCTTGTATATTTATGACCATCAGGAGTCTTATCGGGGTATTTATACGGTTCCTTTATGGGTCGATGTGGGCATGGAACAAATGAAGGTTTACTTCACCACTATTGTGGGTTAAGACAATAACCGTGGAGTCCTGTTCAGATTAGTTTTTAATTTTTATATTAATTTTTTATTAGGCTTCTGTCTCTTTCCCGAATGTTCTACATGTATATACAAAATAATGGGTTGTTTCTTTGGCACTTGGACCTTTTCTCTTGGTGTCGCCTTTCCTTTCTGTTTTGATGGCACTACAGCGCACGAATTTATTATCATTAAACGGACACACATTGTCTTAAAATTAGGTCCCGTTCCCCTGTAATTATTGCCATTTAAAATAAAAAAATTTTTGTTGTTTTAATTCTGGTTGTTCGTTCACAGAATGTGCACGTTCCCTTAATAAGGTTTTTTTTCAAGCTATTACATTCCTAAGATCACTGTCCTTTTTGGTCTGCACCCAGTCTACACGGGTGTCTTGCGTAACTGACGCATGCGCATAGTTCACTTTCCCACGGGTATGAACTCTATTCACCCCTCTTGTCTGAGGCTCCTTCTGCGCAGCCGCTGGGGATTTTTCCCACGGTACTGAACTACAGTAAACCCTCACTCCTTTTAAAGAAGGGGAGTGAGTGCACTAATTTCATTGATAGCTACATTGTTCCTAGGACTTTTTTTGTGTAAATATTTATATGGACACTCACTTCACGGTTCTTTGATTACCTTGGTCGGTTGTCACTATATCCTTAATCACTACAGTATATATATATACGTTCATTGTCTGATGGATCTTGACTTGCTGGGCTACATATAGCTAAATTTATCACAGTTATCCTGGTTGAGAGGACTAATGCCTCTGCGGCTTGTATCCATACTTGCTTGGGATCTGGTGTTAAGTGTCCTTCATGGGTTCCAGGCTCATCCGGACTTGTGGAGGAATTATAAATATAGACACACATATATATACATATATATATTTTTTTGGTTGGATCATAGATAATGAGGTTGATCACACATATACATCTTTACAAATTTTATTTACATTCAATTTATTATGTTTTTCAAGATATGGTTCACTTGTTTTTCATACGGATATCATGTTTTGTGTCTTCACCATGTTTCTCTTGTATTGCGTCATGTTTTCAACACAAGGCTTTTTTTCCCGCTCATTTTTTCTATATGGGGCGGTACTATGATGTCACTATGTCTATTTAATGTACACTTGTATCTTACATGGTAGATTTGATGGTGTCTTTTATATGGTCCTGAGGAAGTGAGCAGAGCTCATGAAACGCGTAGACCGATGCTGCAATAAAGTCACATAATCTGATGTCCTGGTTGTGATCATTGGCGCGGCTTTCAGAAACCCGATTTCTACAATTTCTCTCTGTCTATAGAAGTGACTTTAGATCATTTTCCTAAAATAAATAAATAAATAAATAAATAAAAATAACAAAGTCTAATATTTTGACCAATTTGTTTGATTTGATTCTATTCATTGATTTGTTTAAAAAACTGAGGTTAACTCAATGCAAACATATGGACATGTCTAAAGTTTCATAATCTTTTAAACACTACTGTACATGGTTTAAAGAGATCACATTGTGTATAAATGATATATACCTTTTTTTTCTACCTTTTTTTCTCAGAAACTCAACATTAGATTTATCAGTCCATAAAACCCTGCTTCCCATCTTTGATGTTCCAATTTTGGTCCTGCTTCATCAAAGCAATTTTGCAAAAAAAATTTGGGTTAATTGCTTTGAAAAGTTGCAAAATATTGGCACAACTCAAGTTGCACAAAAAGTTTGCCACTTTTAGCATTTAACGCCAGTTTCTCCCAGTTCCACTAAAATGGGTGGCCTAGGTCATGACAGGGATGTCGCGGGAATGTATTGCCACAGCTCATTTAATGTATGACAAGCTGGTGCATTCGTTATGCCAAAAAGATTTTTCCAGTTGGGAATTAGAGTAAAATTTGTTGCGCATCTATCACTCTTCAGACATTCCTAATTTATTAAGAGATGTGACTCCTCTATGCTCTCTAATCAAGATCAGTGAGAAAATCACCTGCCTTTGTTTTTTTAGCTTGCGATGTTTCCCAGTGGAAAGATAGGCAGGAGAAAAATTATGGATTTTATCAGATTTTGTCACAGTTTTCCAATACCTAGAATGTCCTTTATAAATATTTATGTTTACGCTCTAGCCACTTTTTTACTTTGCATACAATTTCCCTACTTTTTTCCCCATACAGCTAATTCGTATATATGTTTTTTTTTACTTTGTGTTTTGTTTGAGGAGCGTTTCAAATGAGATGTCCTTAGAAGGATGCCCCTACACTCACTTTTCCCTTCTATCACCCCGCTTGGAATATAAGTTCTGCCCCCTGATGACCATTCATTTCAGTGTGGTGATGGTGGTGGGGGTGATGGAGGCAAGGTAAGTGAAAGCAGTGCCGACTCACATCTTCTATCAAGATTCAAGACCTGAAGCAAAGCATCATCAGTAGCTGCCTGAGTCACTCAAACTACTTACATCACTACCCTTTGATTATGTCCGGTTTAACAGTAAAAAGCTGTGGTCCAGAGGTGACAGACATGTGCCAATGATATGGTCACCTCTCTCACAGCTTCTATCAGCGCTATTGATTCTGGATTTCATCATCATAATAATAATAATCAATTTTATTTCTATAGCGCCAACATATTCCGCAGCGCTCTACAATTAAGAGGGGACATGTACAGACAATATGAGAAAATACAAAATAACAAAATTAAGACACCAGGAGGAGTGAGGGCCCTGCTCGTAAGCTTACAGTCTATGAGGAAATAGGGGAGACACAAAAGGTGAATGGGGGGGGGAAAGCTTGTCATATATGGTCCAGCCATCGATTTAAAAGGGTATTCAAAAGCAGCTGCATGAACCCATCGGTGAGAATTTATACAGGTACAGGGGACGAGAACTGGAAGTAAATTTTTTGAAGGGCAGAAAGGGACTTGATTAGATCAGGGCAGTGAGTTGATAAGCTAGTCTAAAGAAATGCATTTTTAGGGCCCGCTTAAAGGTGTGGATGTTGGGAATTAATCGGATTTCTCTTGGTAGTGTGTTCCAGAGCATAGGCGCAGCTCGTGAGAAATCTTGAAGACGGGAGTGGGAGGTTCCAATTGTTGAGGATGTCAGTCTTAAGTCATTTAGAGGGATAACTCGGGCCTCAAAAAGTCATGAAAAATAACGAGGTTTCGATAGTTTTGATTCAGTTTTTATTCATGCAAAGGTATGTACAAAAAATATATATTTGACGTTTCGGCCTTACACTCAGGCCTTTATCAAATGTATGATCTATGAATAAACAAAATAACAAAATAGAGCAAAGTAATTGTCGGGTAGACTGAGGTTGAGATCTCATTATTCATACAAAGACCAAAACACAAAAATGTTGTATCAACAATACATACCAAAGAGAATATATGAAGTACAAGGATGGTGAAAAAATTGTTCACACTAGTGATGAGCGAGTACTAAAAAGCTCGGGTGCTCGAGGCTCGGGCCGAGCATCCCAAGATACTCGGGTACTCGGCCCGAGCACCGAGCCCAATGTTATCCTATGGGAGACCCGAGTATTTTTCTGAAATGACCCCCGGCAGCATGTAGAAACCCTAAAAATGTCACAAAAGTCTCAGAAGAGTGCTCAAATAACATGGCAACAGCATGGGGAAGACCCCTTGAAGCATTTATCACTCAAAAGTCACAGCTGTGAACAATTTTGTCCGAGTTTTACGCCATTTTTACGGACTCACCAGAAAACCTTCCAATATGACACCAAAATGAATTTTCATGGCGGAAATGTTAAGGGCACATACCCAATAGTGAGATAGAGCTGGTGTATGTTACTTTTTGAGATTAATACATGAAAGATTTTACGTAAAACATTGTGTGGCACTCCGATGTCCAAAACGCACAATTTGTGCTTTTTACTAGCGATGTCGGTCATTTTTTTTTTCATTCTATCTCCCGTCGGTCGGTCTCGCTCTGTCGGTCTCTCTCTGTCTTGTCTGTCCCCCTCTCACAGTCTGTCGGTCATTCTCCCCCCTCTCTCTTACTTACCGTTCCCCGATCACTGCCGCGGCGCTGCACAGCTGTTCACTAAACTCCGGCGGCTTTTCCTCTTTTGAAAAAGCCGGCCGCTCATTAAACAATCTCGTATTCCCTGCTTTCCTGCTTTTCGGCGCCTATGATTGGTTGCAGTGAGACACCCCCCCACGCTGAGTGACAGGTGTCTCACTGCACCCAAACACAGCAGCTGGTGTGTGTGTGTATACTGTGCAGTAAAAGAAATAATTAAATAATTAAAAATAACGGCGTGCGGTCCCCCCAATTTTAATGCCAGCCAGATAAAGCCATACGGCTGAAGGCTGGTATTCTCAGGATGGGGAGCTCCACATTATGGGGAGCCCCCCAGCCTAACAATATCAGTCAGCAGCCGCCCAGAATTGCCGCATACATTATATGCGACAGTTCTGGGACTGTACCCGGCTCTTCCCGATTTACCCTAGTGTGTTGAAAATAAAAAACACTAACAAAGTCCCTCATCACCAATTTATTAACCCCGACAAACCCTCCATGTCCGGCGTACTCCACAGCGTCGCGTCCAGCTGTGCTGCATGAAGGTGACAGGAGCTGCAGAATACACCGCCGCTCCGGTCAGCTTCACACAGCAACTGAGGTGATTATAGCGATCAGCTGAGCTGTCACTGAGGTTACCTGGATGCAGCGATGGCCGCGGGTAACCTCAGTGACAGCTCAGCTGATCGCGCTACTCACCGCCGCTCCGGTCAGCTCCATGCAGCAACTGAGGTGAGTATAGCGATCAGCTGAGCTGTCACTGAGGTTACCTGGATCCAGCGGTGGATAGAGCAGTGGCCGCGGGTAACCTCAGTGACAGCTCAGCTGATCGCACTACTCACCACCGCTCCGGTCAGCTCCATGCAGCAACTGAGGTGAGTATAGCGATCAGCTGCTGTCACTGAGGTTAATCGCGACACCGCTGGATCCAGCGGTGGCCGTGAGTTACCTGACTGACAGCAGCTGATCGCGCTACTCACCTCAGTTGCTGTGTGAAGTTGACAGAAGCGGCGGTGTATTCTGCAGCTCCTGTCACCTGAATGTAGCAGAGCTGTACGCGACGCTGGAGGACTGTGGAGTATGCCGGACATGGAGGGTTTGTCGGGGTTACTAAATTGGTGATGAGGGACTTTGTTATTGTTTTTTATTTCTAATAAAGGATTTTTTCGGGTCGATTTGCCAACGCACTAGGGTAAATCGGGAAGAGCCGGGTACAGTCCCAGAACTGTCGCATCTAATGTATGCGGCAATTCTGGGCGGCTGCTGACTAATATTGTTAGGGTGGGGGGCTCGCCATAACGTGGAGCTCCCCATCCTGAGAATACCAGCCTTCAGCTGTATGGCTTTATCTGGCTGGTATTAAAATTGGAGGGACCGCACGCCGTTTTTTTTAATTATTTATTTATTTTACTGCACAGTATAGACACGCCCACCGGCTGCTGTGATTGGGTGCAGTGAGACACCTGTCACTCAGCGTGGGGGCGTGTCTCACTGCAACCAATCATAGGCGCCTAGAGAAAAAAAGGGAACCAGCACGATCTGAAATTGGCATGCATCAAATAAAAAGTGAAAATTCACAAATTTATTCCAACTGTACTATGATAAAAAAATGAGATTTTTAGCAAATAATTGATCAATTTTTTGAGCCACCCCTGCCAACGTCACGGCAAATCTCAATAGGGGGGTCCTACTCTACATTCTGTATTTCATGTGCCATGCGGCCTCCTAGATAAAGTTAAAAGCAGAACCATAATAGAGCACACATACCTGTAACCTGTATATATAACCGCTTCTATGTTGCAAAAAGGCACTTGTGGATAGAGACCAGCCCAGGTCCCAGCATGTGGAGCAAGCCCTACACATACCAGGACTATATCAGAACTGATCCTCCCAGTGTCAAACAGCAACCATTGATAAAGGCGGACCAGATCCAAGAATGGTGCTTAATTAGCATTGCCTGTGGAAAGGGGTGAGGTAACTGAGTCTGAACAGCTACCAACAGGAGGAATATATTGCAAACCAAAATCAGGCGTGCATGGTATGGTGTTGGTCAGACACCAGATTTGTAGCATAACTACGGTCAAAACAGAGAAAAAAAAAAAAAGAGAAAAAAAAAAAAAATTGATCAATTATTTGCTAAAAATCTCATTTTTTTATTGTAGTACAGTTGGAATAAATCTGTGAATTTTCACTTTTTATATGATGCATGCCAATTTCAGATTGTGCTGGCTCCCCTCTCAATCATAGGCGCCTGTGGACGTGGAAAGCAGGGAATATGAGATGGCTGTGTGCAGAGCACAGAGCGCCCGCCGATATAAAGGCTCGGTCACACTGTGCAGGCCGGCCAATCACTGCAATTCCACAACTAACAGGGCTGTGGCATTGCAGTGGTCTGCCAGCCAATCCCTGCATGAGGGCTGGCTCTCAAAAGAGCGCCAACATGCAAAGATGAAGACCACGAGTACAGCACGAGTATCGCGAAATTACTCGGTACCCGCCGAGTAGCCCGAGTACAGTGATACTCGTGCGAGTACCGAGTAGTAACAAGCATACTCGCTCATCACTAGTAGAGATGAGCGAACCGGTCCCGGTTCGGCTCGAGGCGGTTCGCCGAACGGGGGGTCTGGCTCGAGTTCGGCTCGTCGAACGTTCGACGAACCGAACTCGAGCCCATAGGAAACAATGGCAGGCAATCACAAACACAGTAAAACACCTAGAAAACACCCTGAAAGGTGTCCAAAAGGTGACAAACAACTCACAACATAACACAAACACATGGGAAAGTGACAAGGACATATACTCATGTGAAAACAAAACAGCTGGACAAGGAAAAAGAGGGAGACACACAGATATATGAGTATATGCAAAGAAACATCGATTCCATTATTGTGCAACTTGAGCCCTGCTCATTTTAGGCTTCCAATCTGGATAAATTGCCTGAGCTCGCCACGTACGCCTTGAGGATCTTGTCGTGTCCTGCAGCCAGCGTTCTCTCGGAACCTGTCTTCAGTGCTGCTGGGGGTCTGCTGGCAGATAAGCACACGTGTCTGTCCACTGACAATGTGGACCTGGCTCTCAGAGGACTTTTCTTCCCCTGGGTCAGCCAGGGGAGGCGAAAGGCACGCGTATTTTTGAGAGTGCTTCATGCAAAGCATCTTTTTCTTTGTCAAAAGGGGGGCTCAACCGATGCCAGTCAAGTGGGGTGTGTGTGGCCCAGTTAGTGGCAACGAGGGAGACTGTGGTTGGAGTCCCCTCGCTGTGTCTCTAAAAGAACCAAGATGAACAAGTCATGGCTCTCAGAGGACTTTTCTTCCCCTGGGTCAGCCAGGGGACGGGAAAGGCACGCGTATTTTTGAGAGTGCTTCATGCAAAGCATCTTTTTCTTTTTCAAAAGGGGGCTCAACCGATGCCAGTCAAGTGGGGTGTGTGTGGCCCAGTTAGTGGCAACGAGGGAGACTGTGGTTGGAGTCCCCTCGCTGTGTCTCTAAAAGAACCAAGATGAACAAGTCATGGCTCTCAGAGGACTTTTCTTCCCCTGGGTCAGCCAGGGGACGGGAAAGGCACGCGTATTTTTGAGAGTGCTTCATGCAAAGCATCTTTTTCTTTTTCAAAAGGGGGCTCAACCGATGCCAGTCAAGTGGGGTGTGTGTGGCCCAGTTAGTGGCAACGAGGGAGACTGTGGTTGGAGTCCCCTCGCTGTGTCTCTAAAAGAACCAAGATGAACAAGTCATGGCTCTCAGAGGACTTTTCTTCCCCTGGGTCAGCCAGGGGACGGGAAAGGCACGCGTATTTTTGAGAGTGCTTCATGCAAAGCATCTTTTTCTTTGTCAAAAGGGGGGGTCAACCGATGCCAGTCAAGTGGGGTGTGTGTGGCCCAGTTAGTGGCAACGAGGGAGACTGTGGTTGGAGTCCCCTCGCTGTGTCTCTAAAAGAACCAAGATGAACAAGTCATGGCTCTCAGAGGACTTTTCTTCCCCTGGGTCAGCCAGGGGACGGGAAAGGCACGCGTATTTTTGAGAGTGCTTCATGCAAAGCATCTTTTTCTTTGTCAAAAGGGGGGGTCAACCGATGCCAGTCAAGTGGGGTGTGTGTGGCCCAGTTAGTGGCAACGAGGGAGACTGTGGTTGGAGTCCCCTCGCTGTGTCTCTAAAAGAACCAAGATGAACAAGTCATGGCTCTCAGAGGACTTTTCTTCCCCTGGGTCAGCCAGGGGACGGGAAAGGCACGCGTATTTTTGAGAGTGCTTCATGCAAAGCATCTTTTTCTTTTTCAAAAGGGGGCTCAACCGATGCCAGTCAAGTGGGGTGTGTGTGGCCCAGTTAGTGGCAACGAGGGAGACTGTGGTTGGAGTCCCCTCGCTGTGTTTTACATGCTTTTAGAAGGGCATGAAATGGCTTGGAGGTTGACTTTCATCATATGCAAACTGTTGGCTACCAAAATGCTGCCTTTCCAACAACTGTGGTTATAGGCAATGAGGAACATACTGATGAAGATGAGACGCAGATACCCGATTGGGATGACAACTTAAATATTCGGTCAGGGCAAGAAGAAACTCGGTCTGAGGGGTAGGGGAGTGCAAACACAACAATTGATGATTAAGTTCTAGATCACACCTACTGTCAACCCACAGTCAGACACTCGAGGAGGTCAACAGAGGCGGTGGAGGAGGATGCAACCGACGTCGAAGTAACCTGGCGCCTTCCTGGACACAGTCGGAGCACTGGTAGCACGTCTACAACTGCATCCTCAGCCACCACTCTGCCTCTGAGCATTATTCGGGGTGGATCAACAGGTCGCATGGCCTCTAAGCCTTGCCTAGCCAGGTCCTTTTTTGACATAGAAAAAGATCGCCCAAATTATGTGATCTGTAAAATTTGTCATGGTTCTCTTAGTAGAGGTCAAAACCTCAGCAGTTTGACAACTTCTTCCATGAATCGTCACATGAATAAATATCATATGGCCCGATGGGAAGCTCACCGTGCTGCAATGCGGCCTAGCGGAGCGAACCATCCACCGCCTGCCCCTTCCAGTGCATCCGCGCGCTCGTCATCTTCTAGGACTGTGGGGACAGCTGTCACACCTGTTTTTCCACCCACAACTTCCACCACTGTAACCGCAACAGGCAGTTTGCTTGGTAGGTCGTCAGTTGGTTTGGAAGGGGAAACAAGTGAGTGTGTACAGCTCTCTCAGACATCGATAGCACCAACTTTGGATGAAGGCAACATCATGTCTCCGCCTGCACTTTCCTCACAAAGCTGCATTTTTCCAGGGACACCCGACTCAACACCGTCTACACACAGCAGCCAGATCTCTGTCCCTCAGATGTGGTCAAATAAAAGGCCACTTCCTGCGACCCATGACAAAGCGAAGAGGTTGACTCTATCCCTCTGTAAGCTGTTGACTACAGAAATGCTGCCTTTCCGCCTAGTGGACACACAGGATTTTAGAGACCTTATGTCTGTCGCTGTGCCCCAGTACCAGATGCCTAGTCGCCACTACTTCTCTAAGAAAGGTGTGCCCGCGCTACACCAGCATGTCGCACACAACATCACCGCTTCCTTGAGAAACTCTGTGTGTGAACGGGTGCATTTCACCACCGATACTTGGACCAGTAAGCATGGACAGGGACGTTACATGTCGCTGACTGGCCACTGGGTAACTATGGTGATAGATGGTGAAGGGTCTGCTGCACAAGTCTTGCCGTCCCCACGACTTGTGTGTCAATCCTCTGTCTGTCCAAGTTCCGCCACTGCTTCTGCATCCTCCACCTCATCTGGGTCCTCCACCTCCGCCCCAAGCCTGCCTGGTCAGGCCACCAGCGTTCTCACTGCGCAGAAGGAATCACGCACCCCTCATTACTATGCTGGTAGCAGAGCGCAACGGCATCAGGCGGTCTTTAGCTTGACATGTCTTTGAAATAGGAGTCACACAGCGACTGAGTTGTGGGCAGCTCTGGAGACTGATTTTGATAAATGGTTGTCTCCACTCAACCTGCAGCCTGGTAAGGCCGTGTGCGACAATGCTGCAAACCTGGGTGCGGCCCTTCGCCTGGGCAAGGTGACACACGTGCCTTGTATGGCTCACGTGTTTAACCTTGTTGTCCAGCAATTTTTAACACACTATCCCGGCCTAGATGGCCTTCTGACCAGGGCACGGAAACTGTCTGCAGTGCTCACTTCCGCCGTTCAACCGCCGCACCTGAGCGACTTGCATCGCTCCAGAAGTCTTTCGGCCTGCCGGTTCATCGCCTGAAATGCGATGTGGCGACACGCTGGAATTCAACTCTCCACATGTTACAGCGACTGTGGCAGCACCGGCGAGCCCTGGTGCAATACGTCATGATGTATAGCCTGGGCCAACGAGATGCAGAAGTGGGGCAGATCACCCTGATGGAGTGATCTCAGATCAAGGACCTATGCACCCTTCTGCACAGTTTCGACATGGCGACGAATATGTTTAGCGCTGACAATGCCATTATCAGCATGACGATTACAGTCATTTACATGCTGGAGCACACGCTAAACACTATTCGTAGTCAGGGGGTGGGACAACAGGAAGGGGAGGAACTACAGGAGGATTCATATGCGCAAGACACAACAACATCACCAAGGTCCAGACGTTCATCATCACCAACGCGGCAGGCATGGGACCATGGGGGACAGGGATCAACAAGGGCGCATGGTAGCAGGTGAGATGTTGAGGAAGGTGCAGGAGGACATGAAGATATGGAGGACGAACTGTCCATGGACATGGAAGACTCAGCAGATGAGGGGGACCTTGGTCAAATTTCAGTTGAAAGAGGTTGGGGGGAGATGACAGAGGAAGAAAGAACGGTTAGCACCTCTATGCCACAAACACAGCGTGGACTTGGTGCGCATGGCTGCGCAAGACACATGAGTGCCTTCTTGTTGCACTACCTCCAACATGACCCTCGTATTGTCAAAATTAGAAGTGATGATGACTACTGGCTTGCCACACTATTAGATCCCCGGGACAAGTCCAAATTTTGTGACATAATTCCACCCATAGAAAGGGACGCACGTATGCAGGAGTATCAGCAGAAGCTGTTACTCGATCTTAGCTCGGCTTTTCCACCAAACAACCGTGCAGGTGAAGGGAGTGATTCTCCCAGTTGTAACTTGACAAACATGGGACGGCCTCGTCATCTTCAACAGTCTACCCGTACCAGTAGGACCGTATCTGGTGCTGGTAACAGCAATTTTATGGAATCTTTTCATAATTTTTTTAGACCCTCCTTTGCAAGGCCACCAGAGACAACAAGTCTGACACATAGTCAACGGATGGAGAGGATGATACAGGAGTATCTCCAAATGAACATCGATGCAATGACTTTGCAAATGGAGCCTTGCTCCTTTTGTGCTTCAAATCTAGAAAAATGTCAAGAGCTCTCCAGTTACGCCTCGAAGATTTTGTCGTGTCCAGCTGCCAGCGTTGTCTCTGAACGTGTCTTCAGTGCTGCTGGGTGTGTGCTGACAGATAAGCGCACGCGTCTGTCCAGTGACAATGTGGACAGACTGACGTTCATCAAAATGAACAAGTCATGGATCCAGAAGGAATTTACTACCCCTGTGTCATCCTGGGGAGAGTAAATGCTTGTGGATTTGGAATGTGCTTGATGCAAATCAAAACATCCTGTTTGCAACTAGGGCACAAGTGCTGCCACTGATAAGGTGTCTGTGTGGGGCCCAATTTTTGGAAAAAAAGGGAGACTCCGCTTGGAGTAACCCTTGCTTGCTGTGTTTTTTAAAAATGATACAAGATGAACAGATCTGAAGGCAAGATGAAGCCAACATCATGTCTCCGCCTGCACTTTTCTCACAAACCTGCATTTTTCCAGGGACACCCTACTCAACACCGTCTACAGACAGCAGCCAGATCTCTGTCCCTCAGATGTGGTCAAATAAAAGGCCACTTACTGCGACCCATGACAAAGCTAAGTGGTTGACTCTATCCCTCTGTAAGCTGTTGGCTACCGAAATGCTGCCTTTACGCGTAGTGGACACACAGGATTTTACAGACCTTATGTCTGTCGCTGTGCCCCAGTACCAGATGCCCAATCACCACTGCTTCTCCAAGAAAAGCATGCCCGCGCTACACCGGCATGTCGCACACAACATCACCACTTCCTTGAGAAAATCTGTGTGCGACAGGGTGCATTTCAACACAGATACTTGGACCAGTAAGCATAGACAGGGTCATTACATGTCACTGACTGGGCACTGGCAAACTATGGTGAGAGATGGAGAAGGGTCTGCTGTACAAGTCTTGCCGTCCCCACGAGTTGTTTCAATCCTTGTTCTGTATGTAGAAGTTAATACACTGCTTCTGCCTCTTCAACCTCGTGTGGGTCCTCTACCTTTGCGCAAACCCTGTGTGGTCAGGCCACCCTTCCTTGCAACTGCGCACAAGGACTACCACACACCTCCTTACTATGCTGGCAGCAGAGCTCAATGCCATCAGGCGGTCAAAGTTTTACTTTGAAATGTATGGGAAATGTGAGTCACACCGCTATTACAGAGAATAGTAGTCAGGCAGGGTCAAAACATTAATTGAGGAACAGGAACAGAATGGGACGGCCAGGACTTAATCAGAAAACAAGCAGAGGTGAAATGCGTATCGGCCAACAAGGTACATAAACAGCAAGCAGGAAAAGTAGTCAGGTAACAAGCACACAAAATCATAAAACTGAACTGGGGGTAAAATTAACCAGAGGTTCATAGCTATGTCTGGCAGTGGTCTGCAGACAGGATGGGCATAAAAAAGGGTGTGGTGTCTTCCCATTGGTTGTAGCTGAATGATGGTATTTCATCTGTGAGATACCCACCAGCTACATTCAGCCAGAGATTCTGCATCTGTCAAGGTAATGCAGCCCAGTGGGTGAGCATAACCTGCGTCCACCTGCGCCGCTGGCATCGACTACTCTCCCATCATCAGCACTATTCATGAAAGGAACACGTTGTCACCTGGCGACCGGAGTACAAATTGACGGAGCGGACTCCGTTGGTGACTTAACAGCCGTGTGCGGCAATGATGCAAACCTGGCTGCGGGCCATCCTCAGGGCAATGTGACACACGTGCCTTTTATGGCTCACGTGTTGATCCGAATTCTCCAGCAATTTTTAAAACACCATCACGGCCTACATGGCCTTGTGCAGCGGGCACGCTCGCTATGTGCTCACTTCCATCGTGCGCACACAGCAGCTCAACAACTTTCATCACTCCGGAAGTCTTAGGGTCTGGCAGTTAAACGCCGGAAATGCGATGTTCCGACACGCAGGAATTGGAATCTGCACATGTTGCAGCGTGTGTGGCAGCACCGCAGAGCCCTGCTGAAATACGGTAAGACATATAGCCTGGGATAAGTTGATCCAGAGGTGGTGCAGATCACGCTGCTGGAGTGGTGTCAGATCAAGGACCTATGCACCCTGCTACACAGTTTTGAAATGTCGACGAAGATGTTTAGCACTGGCAATGTCATTCTCAGCGTGACAATTCTGGTCATCTACATGATGGAGCACACTGTAATTATTATTCGGAGTCAGGTGTTGGGACAAGAGGAAGGGGAGGAAGTACAGGAGGAGTCATATGCGGAAGGGATAACAAGATCTACGAGGTCCAGATGGTCAGCGGCACCTATGCGGCAGTCATGGTGAGGGAGAGGGATTAACAAGGGCGCATAGTATCAGCAAAAAGTGTTGATGAAAGTGCAGGAGCCCATGAAGAAATGGAGGACGAACTGGCGATGGGCATGGAAGACTCAGCAGATGAGTGAGAGCTTGCTCACATTTCGGTTGTGCGAGGTTGTGGGTAGAGGGCAGAGGAAGGATGCACGATTCTCACCTCTCTGCCACCAACACACCAAGGACTTGGTCCTCCTGGATGCACAAGACACATGAGCGCCTTCTTGCTGCACTACCTACATGACCCTCGGATTGTATGAATTTGAAGTAATCCTGAATACTGGGTTGCCACACTGTTAGATCCCCGGTACAAGACAAAATTTGGCGAACTAATTCCTGCCATAGAAATAGACGCACGTATACAGGAGTATCTGCAGAATGTGGTACGCAATCTTAGATCTACTTTTCCACTAAACACCAGTGCTGCACAGAGTGAATCTCAACACTTTGTCATGGATAGGAGGAAATGGTCTTTTACTTGTCCACATCGGAGGGACCGAGGGATGGCTGCTGTGCTGAGATGGCGTTGAGTACGGTGTCCCTGCACAGTTGCACTTTTGGTCATATCCCAAAATGAGTTGAAAAAGGACAGATGCTGTTGGAAAGGGGAACAGGTGTGTTGGAAAGGGGAAAAAAATTTTGGTCCGTGGATTTGGTGGTTAAACAACTGTAACATTTGCTGAAGAAACAACATCTGTTACAGTGGGACTGGCAGATTTGGATAAAGTGGTATATAATCTGTGACCGCTATATAACAAAAATTAATAAGAAAAGAAAGAGAAAGGTATATATCACCTTCAGCAGTCAGTGTCCACCGTGCTCCCAGTTGGAAAAGGAGAGGTTGGCAACTTGAAGGTTTGGTGGAGGATACAGAGCTGTGTGGCTATGAAACTAATAGTAGCCTGAACCGAGTTAGACGCCATTCGGATCTGGAGACTGTGAGCCCTGTTAGCGTCACAGGGTCCACATGCCCACCCAGCCCAGGAACTCCCTGTTAACAACACAGGGGCCATTGAGTACGCTGACCGTGTGCGTAGGGGCCACACCTGTGGACAGCAGGCGCATCAGCAGCAGCAGGCCTGTTAATGCCACTGGGCTGCACAAGCAGGACTGTTAGGACAGGAGCTGGTCTTAACCGTTCTGCGTTACCAACTGTGGTGGTGGCCTGCATCCACCACCCTATCCCTGCCTACCTCTGGCCTAAAGCCGCAATGGGTTCAACACATGGAGGTGTGCTCTTTCGGAGCATAATAGAAGACTGCGCACCTCCTTGTTGGCTCCAGCCCCTTTTATAACCTGGGTCCGCCCCAAACCAGGGTGAACCACAATGCACCTCCTGGAGACAAAAGCAGAGTGACACGTCATGAGTGGCATAACTAGCGTCCTATTTGGAAACGCAACTTCAATGATGACCTCATGGCTGCCATGACCCAAACACCTCACCAGTCATCGTCTGACCATCAATAATGCGGTGACAAGTCATAGGTGTGGGCCTCTGCAAGCCATTTGGGAGGACACCTGATGCCCTGTGGTCTATATGGGACCCCCACATCAGGGCCAGGGCCAAAGAGTTCATTACCGGACCTAGTCTCTGATGCAGGAAGTGCCTGAGCATGCTCAGTAGCATGAAATACAGTCTCTGAAAAAAGACTATCAGCTTTAGCATGGTGTCTAGGCACAAAACAGGACTTAGACCCGGCACAGAATGCAAGCACCTGTGCAAAGAGGCTTTTCACACTTAGTGTGGGAGCATGCGCTGTATCCCGAAATGAAGACTTAGCGTCAGGAATGGCACAGTCAGGCTGAGCATACTCACTAGGCGAAACACTGTAATTATGCTGCAGCTGGGGTACATCGGCACACGCATGCGCACTAGCTGCCTCTCCACACTTAGACGTGGAGGGGAAATTTGTCTTGGAGATGCTGTCTATGAACAGAAGGAAAAGCTAAAGGAAGCCTGACTTTCTATCCCTCCGAATTATGAAATGCAGCAATGAATTCCATGAGTTTGCTATAACATTAGCGTAGCTAAATGTGCATGAGGGTGTGATGTAGAGGTGCTAGAAATAGCTTGTCACCAGTGGGGCACTAATGGAATACAACAGCCAGTTCTATGATGCCACAAAATGGCAGTATTTTGTGCTATCATTATAGCTTATTAAAAACAGAGCACGAGGTTGTCATGCAGAGGTGCTGCACATAGATTTGCAGTAGTGTGAATAGACAAAAGTACAATAGCCACGTTTAGGATACAACTAGGTACAGTGAGTGTTTGCTAGTATAATGGCTGAGTTTAAAAAAGTTTGAGTGTGCAATGCAGGCAGACGTGCTGCAAATAACGTTCCAATACTGTGAATTGACAAAAGTACAATAGCCACGTTTAGGATACAACTAGGTACAGTGAGTGTTTGCTAGTATAATGGCTGAGTTTAAAAAAGTTTGAGTGTGCAATGCAGGCAGACGTGCTGCAAATAACGTTCCAATACTGTGAATAGACAAAAGTACAATAGCCACGTTTAGGATACAACTAGGTACACTGAGTGTTTGCTACTATAAATGGCTGAGTTTAAAAAAGTTTGAGTGTGCAATGCAGGCAGACGTGCTGCAAATAACGTTCCAATACTGTGAATTGACAAAAGTACAATAGCCACGTTTAGGATACAACTAGGTACAGTGAGTGTTTGCTAGTATAATGGCTGAGTTTAAAAAAGTTTGAGTGTGCAATGCAGGCAGACGTGCTGCAAATAACGTTCCAATACTGTGAATTGACAAAAGTACAATAGCCACGTTTAGGATACAACTAGGTACAGTGAGTGTTTGCTAGTATAATGGCTGAGTTTAAAAAAGTTTGAGTGTGCAATGCAGGCAGACGTGCTGCAAATAACGTTCCAATACTGTGAATTGACAAAAGTACAATAGCCACGTTTAGGATACAACTAGGTAAAGTGAGTGTTTGCTAGTATAATGGCTGAGTTTAAAAAAGTTTGAGTGTGCAATGCAGGCAGACGTGCTGCAAATAACGTTCCAATACTGTGAATTGACAAAAGTACAATAGCCACGTTTAGGATACAACTAGGTACAGTGAGTGTTTGCTAGTATAATGGCTGAGTTTAAAAAAGTTTGAGTGTGCAATGCAGGCAGACGTGCTGCAAATAACGTTCCAATACTGTGAATTGACAAAAGTACAATAGCCACGTTTAGGATACAACTAGGTACAGTGAGTGTTTGCTAGTATAATGGCTGAGTTTAAAAAAGTTAGAGTGTGCAATGCAGGCAGACGTGCTGCAAATAACGTTCCAATACTGTGAATAGACAAAAGTACAATAGCCACGTTTAGGATACAACTAGGTACACTGAGTGTTTGCTACTATAAATGGCTGAGTTTAAAAAAGTTTGAGTGTGCAATGCAGGCAGACGTGCTGCAAATAACGTTCCAATACTGTGAATTGACAAAAGTACAATAGCCACGTTTAGGATACAACTAGGTACACTGAGTGTTTGCTACTATAAATGGCTGAGTTTAAAAAAGTTTGAGTGTGCAATGCAGGCAGACGTGCTGCAAATAACGTTCCAATACTGTGAATTGACAAAAGTACAATAGCCACGTTTAGGATACAACTAGGTACAGTGAGTGTTTGCTAGTATAATGGCTGAGTTTAATAAAGTTAGAGTGTGCAATGCAGGCAGACGTGCTGCAAATATCGTTCCAATACTGTGAATAGACAAAAGTAAAATAGCCACGTTTAGGATACAACTAGGTACACTGAGTGTTTGCTAGTATAATGGCTGAGTTTAAAAAAGTTAGAGTGTGCAATGCAGGCAGACGTGCTGCAAATAACGTTCCAATACTGTGAATAGACAAAAGTACAATAGCCACGTTTAGGATACAACTAGGTACACTGAGTGTTTGCTACTATAAATGGCTGAGTTTAAAAAAGTTTGAGTGTGCAATGCAGGCAGACGTGCTGCAAATAACGTTCCAATACTGTGAATTGACAAAAGTACAATAGCCACGTTTAGGATACAACTAGGTACAGTGAGTGTTTGCTAGTATAATGGCTGAGTTTAAAAAAGTTTGAGTGTGCAATGCAGGCAGACGTGCTGCAAATAACGTTCCAATACTGTGAATTGACAAAAGTACAATAGCCACGTTTAGGATACAACTAGGTACAGTGAGTGTTTGCTAGTATAATGGCTGAGTTTAAAAAAGTTTGAGTGTGCAATGCAGGCAGACGTGCTGCAAATAACGTTCCAATACTGTGAATTGACAAAAGTACAATAGCCACGTTTAGGATACAACTAGGTACAGTGAGTGTTTGCTAGTATAATGGCTGAGTTTAAAAAAGTTAGAGTGTGCAATGCAGGCAGACGTGCTGCAAATATCGTTCCAATACTGTGAATAGACAAAAGTAAAATAGCCACGTTTAGGATACAACTAGGTACACTGAGTGTTTGCTAGTATAATGGCTGAGTTTAAAAAAGTTAGAGTGTGCAATGCAGGCAGACGTGCTGCAAATAACGTTCCAATACTGTGAATAGACAAAAGTACAATAGCCACGTTTAGGATACAACTAGGTACACTGAGTGTTTGCTACTATAAATGGCTGAGTTTAAAAAAGTTTGAGTGTGCAATGCAGGCAGACGTGCTGCAAATAACGTTCCAATACTGTGAATTGACAAAAGTACAATAGCCACGTTTAGGATACAACTAGGTACACTGAGTGTTTGCTACTATAAATGGCTGAGTTTAAAAAAGTTTGAGTGTGCAATGCAGGCAGACGTGCTGCAAATAACGTTCCAATACTGTGAATTGACAAAAGTACAATAGCCACGTTTAGGATACAACTAGGTACACTGAGTGTTTGCTAGTATAATGGCTGAGTTTAAAAAAGTTAGAGTGTGCAATGCAGGCAGACGTGCTGCAAATATCGTTCCAATACTGTGAATAGACAAAAGTACAATAGCCACGTTTAGGATACAACTAGGTACACTGAGTGTTTGCTACTATAAATGGCTGAGTTTAAAAAAGTTTGAGTGTGCAATGCAGGCAGACGTGCTGCAAATAACGTTCCAATACTGTGAATTGACAAAAGTACAATAGCCACGTTTAGGATACAACTAGGTACACTGAGTGTTTGCTACTATAAATGGCTGAGTTTAAAAAAGTTAGAGTGTGCAATGCAGGCAGACGTGCTGCAAATATCGTTCCAATACTGTGAATAGACAAAAGTACAATAGCCACGTTTAGGATACAACTAGGTACACTGAGTGTTTGCTAGTATAATGGCTTAGTAACAATGAGTTGTAGTGTGCAATGCAGGCAGACGTGCTCTGCAAATGTCTTTGCACTAGTGGGACTATAGCAAAGTCCAATAGCCACGTTTAGGATGCCACTAGGTACACTGAGTGTTTGCTAGTAAAATTGCTTAGTTTAAAAAAGTTGGAGTGTGCAATGCAGGCAGATGTGCTCTGCTAATATCTTTGCACTAGTGGGACTATAGCAAAGTCCAATAGCCACGTATAGGATGCCACTAGGTACACTGAGTGTTTGCTAGTATAATGGCTTAGTTAAAATGAGTTTGAGTGTGCAATGCAGGCAGACGCGCTATGCAAATGTCTTTGCACTAGTGGGACTATAGCAAAGTCCAATAGCCACGTATAGGATGCCACTAGGTACACTGAGTGTTTGCTAGTATAATGGCTTGGTTTTAATGAGTTGGAGTGTGCAATGCAGGCAGACGCGCTCTGCAAATGTCTTTGCACTAGTGGGACTATAGCAAAGTCCAATAGCCACGTATAGGATGCCACTAGGTACACTGAGTGTTTGCTAGTATAATGGCTTGGTTAGAATGAGTTGTAGTGTGCAATGCAGGCAGATGTGCTCTGCTAATGTCTTTGCACTAGTGGGACTATAGCAAAGTCCAATAGCCACGTATAGGATGCCACTAGGTACACTGAGTGTTTGCTAGTATAATGGCTTAGTTAAAATGAGTTTGAGTGTGCAATGCAGGCAGACGCGCTATGCAAATGTCTTTGCACTAGTGGGACTATAGCAAAGTCCAATAGCCACGTATAGGATGCCACTAGGTACACTGAGTGTTTGCTAGTATAATGGCTTGGTTAGAATGAGTTGTAGTGTGCAATGCAGGCAGATGTGCTCTGCTAATGTCTTTGCACTAGTGGGACTATAGCAAAGTCCAATAGCCACGTATAGGATGCCACTAGGTACACTGAGTGTTTGCTAGTATAATGGCTTAGTTAAAATGAGTTTGAGTGTGCAATGCCGGCAGACGCGCTATGCAAATGTCTTTGCACTAGTGGGACTATAGCAAAGTCCAATAGCCACGTATAGGATGCCACTAGGTACACTGAGTGTTTGCTAGTATAATGGCTTGGTTTTAATGAGTTGGAGTGTGCAATGCAGGCAGACGCGCTCTGCAAATGTCTTTGCACTAGTGGGACTATAGCAAAGTCCAATAGCCACGTATAGGATGCCACTAGGTACACTGAGTGTTTGCTAGTATAATGGCTTGGTTAGAATGAGTTGTAGTGTGCAATGCAGGCAGACGCGCTCTGCAAATGTCTTTGCACTAGTGGGACTATAGCAAAGTCCAATAGCCACGTATAGGATGCCACTAGGTACACTGAGTGTTTGCTAGTATAATGGCTTGGTTAGAATGAGTTGTAGTGTGCAATGCAGGCAGACGCGCTCTGCAAATGTCTTTGCACTAGTGGGACTATAGCAAAGTCCAATAGCCACGTATAGGATGCCACTAGGTACACTGAGTGTTTGCTAGTATAATGGCTTAGTTATCAGTTGGAGTGTGCAGAGGACAAGAGGGTACAGTGGCAGGATTGTGGTGCTCTGGGTAGAGGAATGGAAGCCTGCCTTTCTATTCCCTCCTAATGGTGAAATGCAGGTAGGAAATCCCTGACCTGGGCTACACAGACGCTGTTGCTGTTTGCAGGACCTGTCACCTATGGCTCTCTGACCCTGCCGGTTGGAGCCCTTAAAAGGACTGCTATAAAGTGCTCTCCCTAAGCTGTCTAACGCTGTGTATGCAGCGCATACAGCTGTATCGGCTATAGGACTCAGGAAGACGGAGCTGCGACAGTGATGTCTGACACCAAAGACGCAGAAGGCAGATAATGGCGTCCGTGAAGAAAATGTCCGGTTTTATAATGCAGGGACATGTGACATGCAGATCCTATCACACATGCCGTTGCTTCTCTGGCTCAAAGTCCACTTAGCTGTGTGTGTGTCTGGGATTGGCTGACATGCTGGCCCGCCCCACAAGACGCGCGCGCTTAGGGAAGGAAGACAAGAAAAAAAAAAAAAAAAAATGGCGATCGCCATTATAGAAACAGCAGTGATCTGAAGGCGCTGTTCACGCACACTATACACTGAAATGTGATAATAGTTTGATTCACAGAGTGACTTACACTATTACAGCAGAAACCAAGCTATGATTTAGCTGTTTTTTGGCTGCTAGAACCGTTCTCGAACGTTTCTAGAACTACCGAGCTTTTGCAAAAAGCTCGAGTTCTAGTTCGATCTAGAACATGCCCCAAAATCACTCGAGCCGCGAACTGGAGAACCACGAACCACGAACCGCGCTCAACTCTAATCACTAGTTCACACGTGTTGAATTTGAACTTAGTTATCTACCTAAGATAAAGAATGGACGGCGTGATTTATGCATTATCTTGTTGCAGAGAATAAGGAGATAGAGGAAGGAAGATACCATATGAAGGTTAGGGGATATAGGTATACAGATGGGAGTAAATGGGAAGAATTACCTTTGCTATTACATGCGGGGTAAATCTCTCATAGATATAATGTTCATGTACATATTGCAATATACGGCCTATTGGATAGCACAAAAAAGAGATGTATTATACTGGAGAAATCCATTTGTACAGTGGCCCCCCGGAAATTATTGCATAATTTATATGACTCAGCACATTGAGTATTGATCAGGAAGATCAGTTTATGTAATGGAATGGCAAAACTCCATGCACATGGAAATCTGACAGATAAGAGGATACATAGATATATATATCTCCTGACTTGGCAATAATATATTGTTTATCCATGTGTACAGTAGCCCAAAAGAATTACATGACATATCTGACTCACCACATCAGGTGCCAATAACGACGATCAATAATATATAGTGGAATGGCAGGACTCCCAAGCATATGGAACTGTGACACATAAAGGTATACATAGATAGACATATATCCCTTGATTTGACAAATATCTCTTGTAACACATTGGGGAATAAAACACAAACCTTATGTTATTCGAGATGAAGATAGGGTATCAAGACCCTGTACACATAACCCCCTATGAGGATCTGTAAAGGTGTAAGGGTAGACTGCTGTAAGCCTATGGTGAACAGCATATGATAAAAAGAGGAGCCCCAAGGGGCAGAAAACCCCCGTTTGTTACCTGGTTGAAGTGAAAAAGCAGACACCGTGCCGTGGGATGGGAACACATGGAATCCTGAGGTGCTGAATTGTGCCTGGTGGTCGCCATTTGAAGTCAGAAAACGGGGGAGGGCAAACTAGGTGATGCAGGAAGTCCTGCTGGTGAGCCACAAACGCAGTCCATTGAACGCAGTAGAGCGCATGCGCAGGAGGGCCCACAAGAGGTGCCTCCCGCGCATGCGCGCCAGTGAACCACCAACGGCGCCATGTAAGTGAACCTGATGATCAAAGGGCCATGGCACCGCCAGTGAAGCACAGGAGCACGCACGCGCAAGGAGAACCACACGCGCACGCACACCAGCGCCCCACAGACGGCGGCAGAGGTGAAAGGAGTGAGGCCCTGCGTGGCAGACGCGGGCTCGGGGACGGGGCTGTAGTAACTCCCGCAGCCGCGCGCATGCGCACACACATGGGGCATGTGAGATTAAGGCATCAGTAAATACTGGCAAGGTGGTGGTGTGAATCCGTGGGAATATTATTGTGCCTAAAAGAAACAGAAACAAGGATAATTAGGCCAATGTTACAATAGTATTTACTCATAGCATTATAAAATATTAAGCCCCTAGAAACAATACAATATATCCAACAATAACCTATATTCAATTAATAGTAATATATATTCAATTAATAGGACACCTCATATTCGCGGTTCAAACCATTGGGCTCAAGGGTCTTTAAGGTGTATATCCAGAAGGCCTCTCTTTCTTTGAGCCTCTGAATCCTATTGCCTCCCCTCCTGTTAGGTGGAACGTGTTCTATCACCTGATAGCGTAACTGCGAAACTGAATGGCCTGCCTTCATAAAATGTGCTGGGATGGGTAATAAATCATATTTGCACCGAATAGTCGACTTGTGCTTACTTAACCGGTCTCGGATATGTTGGGTCGTCTCCCCAACATACCCGAGACCGCAAGGGCACTTTATAAGGTAAACAACATAAGATGAGTCACATGTAAAATAGTTTTTTATATGGAAAATCCTGCCCGTTTGTGGATGGGAAAAAGAGCTGCCTTTAGTCATATTGGAGCATTGGGTGCAGTGGAGGCACGGAAAATTACCCTTGCGTGCAGTATGTAAGATAGTTTGGCGGAGTTCCTTCTTTTGGGAACCAACATCAGCTCTAATCAATGTGTCACGTAGATTTCTAGGGCATTTGTCGCAGAAGAGGGGTGGATTCTGGAAGGCTGTTACATTGGGATAAGACTTGCCCAATAGGGACCAATGATTAAGAATGGCCTTTTTAATCTGGGATTGAAAAGGGTGATAGGTAGAAACATAAGCTACCCTAGGGCCACTAATGGTAGGTTGTTTATTACTGGAGGGACCTGGAACCGCAATATTGTGTGGGTAACCCCTATTCATGAATTTCTGACTGATTTCCATACATCGTGTTTCCTGCATAGCGGGATCAGACACTATCCTTTGGACCCTTCTGATCTGAAATAATCGTAGGGCCTTCTTCACGTGTCCTGGGTGTGCACTCGTAAAGTGGAGTAGACTGTTTTTGTTTGTAGGTTTAGTGTACAGATACGTGATTAGTTTGCCATCAGAAAGTTTGATTACCATTGTGTCCAGGAAACTAATATTCTGGAGATCACGGTGTAATGTGAATTTTTAAATTCTGTAGGCAGCTATTGAGGTCACTGTGAAAGGAGAGCAGTGAGTCTAAGTCGCCTCGCCAGATCAAAAAAATATCATCTATATACCTACACCACGTAGTTACGTGTGTGGCATATAGATGATGGCAGTAGACATAAGTATCTTCAAAATGTGCCATAAAGATTTTGGCATAGGGTGGCGCCATATTAGAACCCATCGCGGTCCCTTTGTTCTGTATGTAGAACTGATCCTCAAAAAGAAAGAAATTGTTAGGCAATATGGTCTTTAGAAGGTCCAAACTTGAGGCTCCTCTTTTTATCATATGCTGTTCACCATAGGCTTACAGCAGTCGACCCTTATACCTTCACAGATCCTCATAGGGGGTTATGTGTACAGGGTCTTGATACCCTATCTTCATCTGGAATAACATAAGGTTTGTGTTTTATACCCCAATGTGTTGCAAGAGACGTTTGTCAAATCAAGGGATATATGTCTATGTATACCTTTATGTGTCACAGTTCCATATGCTTGGGAGTCCTGCCATTCCACTATATATTATTGATCTTCGTTATTGGCACCTGATGTGATGAGTCAGATATGTAATGTATTTCTTTTGGGCTACTGTACACATGGATAAACAATATATTATTGCCAAGTCAGGATATATATATATATACATATATATGTATGTAATGTATCCTCTTATCTGTCAGATTTCCATGTGTATGGAGTTTTGCCATTCCATTACATAAACTGATCTTCCTAATCAATACTCAATGTGGTGAGTTATATAAATTATGCAATAATTTCCGGGGGGCCACTCTACACATGGATTTCTCCAGTATAATACATCTCTTTTTTGTGCTATCCAATAGGCCGTATATTGCAATATGTACATGAACATTATATCTATGAGAGATTTACCCCGCATGTAATAGCAAAGGTAATTCTTCCCATTTACTCCCATCTGTATACCTATATCCCCTAACCTTCATATGGTATCTTCCGTCCTCTATCTCCTTATTCTCTGCAACAAGATAATGCATAACTCACGTCGTCCATTCTTTATCTTCGGTAGATAACTAAGTTCAAATTCAACACGTGTGAACAATTTTTTCACCATCCTTGTACTTCATATAGTCTCTTTGGTATGTATTGTTGATACAACATTTTTGTATTTTGGTCTTTGTATGAATAATGAGATCTCAACCTCAGTCTACCCGACAATTACTTTGCTCTATATTTATACCTTGGTTTGTCCATTTATATATCTACATAGAGATCGTTTGCCTACTTTTGTTTCATGCATTGTAAAGAGTATTTTGCATGTATGTCAAAACATTATTATGTTGTACCATGACTTATTTTTGTTATTTTGTTTATTCATAGATCATACATTTGATAAAGGCCTGAGTGTAAGGCCGAAACGTCAAATATATATTTTTTCTACATACCTTTGCATGAATAAAAACTGAATCAAAACTATCGAAACCTCGTTATTTTTCATGACTTTTTGAGTGCCCGAGTTGTCCCTCTATATGTATGTTCCTTTTCTCGGAGGCACCTACTACTAATGGGAGCCAGATTCTATCCTACATATTTGATAATTTTTACCTGAGCTCCAATTTTTTGACAATCATATACGTCCATGTCTTTTTCCACATTATCTTTCAATGAGGAAGAGACCTCCTCTATTCTATCTTACCTTTGGTTACCTCATCTGGTACCTTTTTGTCCGTCCCAGCAGAGTTTACGAGAACCAGAGACTATGAAAAGATCTACAGGAAGCTAACGGCTTTTGAATTACATTCCATTACATCGGCTGAATACTTCAAAACTAAAAGGATACCCCACGGTCTGAGGGTCCCACTCTGCCCATACTATTTTCTGACAATACGACTTTTTGTAATAAGTTTGAAGGAATCCAAAACAAATGTTCTATTGACATCATCATACTCACCATCCATTTCCTGCAACAAGAGATTACGGGTACTACCGATCAAATACGCAGCATTGAGGAACAATTAGCCAACATGCTTTCCGCAGCAGAGTGGAATAACATCAAAACACGTACTCAGGAGTCCATTTCTGAGTTTAGGAAAATTCTACAGGACCGAAAAAGAACTAAATTCATTAGGGACCAGGAGGACTATCAGAGAGATCGTGTATATAAGTGGCGTTTTTCTGATTCACAAGATAGATGACATACCTACCAAGCACATTATCCTAGTTCCACTAGTTCTGATAGCGACCAGAGCCATACATGAGGGGCATCTTTTTTAGGACCTCGCCGTCCCCCAAAAGAAAGACGAGGAGGGGGAAGAGGAAACTCCGGGACTTCCCAAAAGATCACGACCAGGTCACAGGTAGGAGTAATATCGTCTTTAACATCTCCTCATACCACCTATCACCCATTGAGATGAGGGTGCTACAGAAGGGGCTTTCCTTCTGTCCCACCCCCTCATTTAACAAATTCTTGTTAGACCAGGAATTACGCCGCTTTTACAGGTCCATTAGACTGAATGCTCATTTTGAATCCTCTGATAATATTAATAATACCAACACTGACTACAGATCCTGGCACGTTCAGATTGAATGACCTCAATCTCTCTATTTCTAGTACTTTCTCTCCACCTCGAACATACCATCCAGTAGAAACTTTCATTAGTTTAGTCACTGCTGATACCAAAAAAGTCATTAGTGATATAAAAGGTGGCCTAATGCACACACGACATAATTTAACACCAGAGGAAACACAGGCTCTACAGGGGTTGAAAGAGAACAAGAAAGTAATTGTGAAACCGGCAGATAAGGGAGGGGCAATAGTGGTTATGGATAAGTCGTACTATGTGAGTGAGATTCACCGTAAGTTAAATGACACATCCACTTATTCGCCCATTTCACATGACCCAACTCCAAGGATTAGGGAGCTCATTAGACTTTTGGTCGATGAGCACGCAGGACTAGGTACAATTGATAAAAAACTAGCAGAACGGTGTCCTTGAGCCCGATAGAGCGGAGCATAGTGAGTAGGAGCTGGTGATCCACAGTATCGAATGCAGCAGAGAGATCCAGGAGGGCAATCAGAGGGCAATTATGAAAGAAGACATGGTAAATGACCAAAGCACCACCCCCTGACATCTTGTTTGAGGCAGGATGATAGAAGGGAGAAGTGACTGCAAGGCCATCTTTTAATGACATATTGATTTACATTTTCACTACATGAAACATCACCAGAATGAAAGTAAAAAAATGTATATGGTTTTAGCTGTATAGGGAGAAGAATAGGAAATTGTTTTTAAAAAAGCAAATTACAAAAGTGATTAGGGGCTAGAATAGATATTTATAAAGGGCATTTTAGTTTTCACACAACACATTTAATGAAGGATGGAACTGGAATTGTCTTATGTTTTAAACCTTAAAGATTTAAAAACCGCTTACATGATGGGACCATACTGGTTTACCATATCTTGGAATATTGTGAAGAGTACCATTTTCTTCATATCATGTTGTTCCCATTTTCCAGGTTTTTTTGTTTTTTTCCTTGTTAAATATCATAGTAAAGGTAAGCTCAATTGTTACAGGTACTATGAAATCATAAAAGGAAAATCAAAAAGCCAACTCACAATGCAGCAATATTTCCACCAGATCCTGGAGCATATCAACTGCCATTGACATCAAATGGTTATGTATAGAGAGGAGATTCAGCTCACGATGAAGTAATACATTCCAGACATGATTGAAGTTCATTAAAATAGTGAAACATCAGAAAATTTCAATAATCAGTATGAAGTAACTTCGCGTTTCTGGTAGGTATAGTACCATTAATCACCATTATATATCCAGGTCTATTTAACTGATTGTACCATACACCCACATGCAGAATTACACATTAAAGTAATAATCTCAATGAAATAGTTGATGCCATAAGTTTATATACACTATCTAAAAGACACATATACATGTTTTTCTCGCTATCTGATATCAAATTGAAGTAAACCTTTCCTGTTGTAGGTCAGTTAGGAACCAAATTATTTTTATTTGCCAAACGCCAAAACAATGTGAGAGAGAGAGAGAAAGAGAGAGAGAGAGAGAAAAGGGGAGAGAGAGTTTTAAGGTATTTTTTATTACTTTCTGCAAAGTCAAAAGTTTACATACATTTCATTAGTATTTGGTACCATTGCCCTTAAACTGTATGACTTGGGTCAAACGTTTTGGATATCCTTTCATCATCTTCTCACAGTAGTTGGTAGGAATTTGAGCCCATTCCTCCTGACAGAACTGGTATAACTGAGCCATGTTTGTAGGTCGCCTTGCTCGAACTTGCCTTGTCAGCTTTGCCCATAAATTTTCAATAGGATTGACATCAGGGTATTGTGATGGCCATTTTAAAACATTGACTTTGTTACCTTGAAGCTACTTTGTAGCCAGTTTGACAATATGCTTCAGGTTATTGTCCATTTGGGATACCCATTTTCCCCCATGATTTAAGTTCCTGGCTGATGTCTTGAGATGTTGCTTCAGTATTGCCACATAATTTTCTTTCCTAGTGATGCCATGTATTTTGTGAAGTGCACCAGTCCCTCCTGCAGCAAAATAACCCCACAACATGATGCTGACATCCCTGTATGTCACAGTTAAGATGGTGTTCTTAGGGCATGTGACCATGATAAGGACTCACTATGTTCTGGACACAGCGAGTCCTGAACTGCAGGGCAATGCGTCTCTTCCACAGGAGAATGCAGGAGATGGCAGCTGCTTGCGTGCCGCCCCAGCAGCAGTCGAACTGCTCGGATCCGGGGTTGCTGTGGCTCGAGTGTCTCTGGACCCGGGGGCTTGCAGCTACTTCAAATGTAAGGGGATATTTACAGGGGATGAATGTTCTTGACGCCACCTGCGGGTTGCGGTAAAGGGGGAGTACCACCGCTGCCGATGGGAGTACTGGGAAGGATGGTGTGGGGCGGCCAGGTGTCAGTCCCTCCGCAGATAGGGAAGGCCCCGGATAGAGGGCATTTGGTGAATGGGTGGCTTGGCCTTGGGGAGCAGGGTGCAGGGGTCAGATTACTCACTGCGGTAGTCATGGTGCTGGATCAGGTGGATTAAGCAGACACTCACACAGATGGTAAACCAAAGTCTCTAGGCACTGCAGTCTCTATGAGGAGAGCCTGTCCAGGTCCCGCTCCCACCAGTGTCACTTGGAAAGTCCGGAGCCCTGCCTCTGTGCACAAATTAATTAACAGTTGTGGCCCTTTGGCTTGAATCTTTCGGGGCCCCGCTACCCATGTGTATGGCAGCTATGCTCTTGGTGGCTGGCACTTGGGATTTCAGTGGGTTGTGTATTTTGGAGAACCCTATCACCCCCATTGTGCTGATGCCTCTAATCTCTGAGCTCTTGGGGAAAGTTCATAAAGAGACTATCCTCCACAGGTTAATTATCAAGGCGCTTGAAGCTCTTCCCATATCTAGGGTCCTGTACCCCACCATACTTGGTACCTGTAAGGTGGCTGGGCTTTCTGATGCCAACAGTCTTCCTAAACTGCGTCTGTTACACTCCTGTCCAGTGTTCCTAATACCGGTCCCCGACTCCTGTGGTCCTGGACCACCAATTGTGACCCAATCTGTTGCCTCCCTGGGAGTTCCAACTCCCCTGTTCCTCACTCACTGAAGGCTAACTCTCTTCTCCTTGTCTCTCCTCCCACCAGTCTGCCTGACCCCTAGGTGGACAGCCGTGCCCCAACTTGACCAACCCACTGGTGTGTCTGTCCAGCCCTGGTGTGAAGTGTGATTGGGATTTGTAGTGCGGATGTCAGTGACACTGTTGATGGGAACCTGGAACCATGGGGGGTAGGCCCTGCACCCTGGGGTACAGGATTCAGTTCCCTATAGCACCCTGATGAAGTCAGTGGCGCTACACTTGCACTCACAGTCAGGGTTCAGTGCACTGCCGTCTCCTTGCTTTGTTCTCCCTATGGAGGACACATGGGATTCAGCAGCAAACAATTGACATGCTGCAGTCTGGAAACAAGCATATTGGGCACAAGAAATCCCATCCATATTGCATGTACTGTACAATGCTGCATTTTAGACGCAGCTGAAGCTTGCTGCGTCCAAAACACAGCAAACACTGATCGTGGGCATGCACCCTTAGGCTTCAAAGCTTCTCCCTTTTTCCTCCAGACATTAACAATGGTCATTATAGCCAAACAGTTCAATTTTAGTTTCATCAGACCACAGGACATGTGACCAAAAATTAAGGTGTGTGTTCCTATGTGTATTCATAAACATTATTTTGGCTTTTTTATGCTTCTTTTGGAGTAATGGCTTCTTCTTGGCAGAGTGACCTTTCAGCCCATGTTGATATAGTACTTGTTTCACTGTAGATAATGACACAATCTTACCAGCTTCCACCAGCATCTTCACAAGGTCTTTTGCTTTTGTTCTTGGGTTGATATGCACATGTCTGACCAAAGCACATTCATCTCTGGTACACAAAACCTGTCTCCTTCCTGAGTAGTATGGTGGATGAACATTCCGATCTTGTTGGTACTTGCGTATAATTGTTTGTATAGATAAGCGAAGCACCTTCAGTTATCTGGAAATTGAACCCAAGGATGAACCAGACTTGTGCAAGTCAAAAATGTTCCTCCTGACATCTTGGCTAATTTCTTTTAACTTTTCCATGATGCTATTCAAATAAGCAGTGTGTTTCAATTGTGCATTTAAATACATCCCCAGGTGTATCTTCAATTAACTCAGAAGTTGACAATAAACCTTTTAGAAGCTTCTAAAGACAAAACATCATCATAGGAGCTGTCCTATATTGCTTAAAGGCATACTACGTTTAGTGTATGTAAACCTTTGACTTGAGAAATATATAAAAATGCCTTAAAACATTTTCTATCTCTCATTATTCTGGCATTTTGCAAATATAAATAATTTTGGTAATTTTAATTGACCTAAAACGAGAAAGATTTATTATGATTATGTAGTGCCCCTGAGACTGGTCGCTACAGGGTATATCATTATATTCCTCTTGGGCAGGAAGAGGTTAACCCGGTAAGTTTACACACACCTCACATAGCTCATCTAAACACAGTCAGGAAGTGACTCAGCCAGTTCCTAGCAGGCCCAGGCACCAGGGAAACTCCAGGTCACCATAACAACTATCTGAATCCTTGCAAAGGTGGGGGGCAGGAGTAGGAGTAAGTTACAAAGCAGACAGGAAGTAGAGTCAGTTCAAGTCAGACAGAGCAGACACGTTGTAGAGCAGCTCTCTGAGAGGTTGCTGCTAGGCATCCCTTCGGGAGGCAGAACAGAACCTTCTGGGATGTAACACCACACCGACCACTGCAGGAGTCTACTGCAGAAGGGAGCCGGCCAGACTGAGGCAAGTAACACCTGGAGGGACGGGACCCGGTACCACTAATCGTGGGCTAAAGGAGTACAGTAATCAGGGAGAGTACGGTGTGAGTACTCATGGGACTGAGCACAGGCGGGGTACAGAGCCCTAGTTCAGGAAGATGCTTCAAGCTCACCTGATAACAATCTGTCCGGTGAGGGGACCATCAAGGACCTCACTGATGTTAGTGTCCGGGGAACAGCAGCAAAGAGGGAACACGGTGAACGGGGCCAGAGGTCCGACCCAAGAGAGGTTCAAGCTGCCTGCCATACAGGCCAAGACAGAGAGTGAGCGAGAGAGAACGAGGGGATCCCAAGACGCTTCAGGCCACGGGCACCCACCAAGTACAGAATTGTGCACGGAGGAGAAAGCCCACTGATTACCAGACCAGACCGGATCTCTGACCTGCCTGAGATCGACTGGAGTCTCTGACGGTGAGGACCAGCACCTGGGGGGCGATACCATCTTACCCAGAAAATTAAAGCCATCTGGAACCCGCACCCGGTGACTCTGTGAGTAAATGCCGTCACCCTGCACTCCGGCGCTCCTGTGGTCTGCCGCCCCATTCTCACCAAGCTCCCGGAGGTATTCCCGCTCTGCCTGTGTGGAGCAAAACAATCCTGGCTGCACCCAACACTTGCCCCAGGGAGAGACTATGCAGCGGCGGCTAATTCCTGGCCGCACACCACGGATGGCGCTGTGAAGCATCCCTCATTCCCATCTAACACCGCACTGGGACAGGAAAAGTCGCAGGAAGGGTGTGCGGTGAAGGAGGCTGAGACCCAGTCGCCATTGCAACCAGCGACATGCTTCCCAAGGGCCCGTCGCCCTCCTTCCATCCCCATTTACACTGGACACCTGTTTGTCTTTTCATGTAGCCGATGGGGCCACGGAGCCGGGTCAGGCCAGTCACAGCAACCCCAAGAAACCACTGGCCCAGTGATAAGTACCCTAAGGCCCCATGGGGTGCTACAAATACATGTCAGAAAGTGAGAAAAACATGCAGATATGTCTTTTAGATGGTGTATGTAAACTTCTAGTTTCAACTGTATTTATATTTTTTTTCTATATCATGAGGGGTTTTTATACTTATTTTTTTTCAGGCAAACATAAGTGATTTCATGTTATATTTTACTACCATAGATATTAGAAACTTCAAGTTCTTCAGCTACACAAAAGATTCTGCTTCATAACTCATATCAAGTGTCCATGGCTATGGCTATACTGTTAAACTGCTACTAATAATATTCAATTTATTAAATGGTTGTTATTTAAAAACTGATTTATAAAGACATCATTCAAATATTTTGAAGTGTAAGCAAAAAGAAGAAGAAGGCACACATATATGAAGGCGCACATCAGAATCGTCTAATCTTGAATATAATAAATTTTATTGGGTCAAAAAAGGGGGGGACAGACAAGGACATCATAAAAACCTTTAAAATACACATATAACATCTGACCACACTGATGCTCCCATAGAAATAAATGACATTCCATATGATAACACAGTCAGCAATATATAGCATGCAAAAAATACCCTCTTAATCAACAATAAGGACAAATAACCAATATGACACTTAATGCCTATTTTTGACCCAATAAAATTTATTATATTCAAGATTAGACGATTCTGATGTGCGCCTTCATATATGTGTGCCTTCTTCTTCTTTTTGCTTGCATTCTCAGTTTACACATAGGCTGCACTCAAATGTGTTGATTTTGGGCTGTGCATCCCTATTTTCCCTATTACACTAATATTTTGAAGTGTGACTTAATTTTGTGATTCAGCTGGGATTCATCCATGGCTCTTAATCGAAATGACTGCTCTTGCCTACTGAAAACTTGCAAGCTGGGCTGGAATTACTTATAGGCACAAAAGGCTATGCCTAAAATCTGCAATAACGAAAGATGAAGTAGCTAAAATTAACATATGAATACAATGAACACTGTATATTCATATGTAAATGATCTGCATTTCTATGTTATTTAGTGAGTGAACGCCCAAAAACAGACAAAGGGAAGACCACAGCTAATTATGACAAGTACATGTTAAAATTTGACCTTAAGTACAGCCAAACACTTTAAAAAGCTGAAGAGACATAAACAGATTATTATGACTGTGATTATCGTCATGTTACAGTTTACTGCGAGAGCAGTTAATATATTCATATTAGAATTATTATTTATATATTTACACTTATAATCATAATGTTTTATTATGGTTTCTCAATATGTCCACTAAAAATATTGTCTGTTCGTGATTTTTATATGTTCTCCAGAAAAAATAAAAAGGTAAGTTAGCAACGCTGCACTCATGTCAAAACAGAGGAGCAGAAAACTTGGCAGCTGAAAAGAAGAGAAGGAAATAATTGGGAGGATTTAAGAAAAAAAGGAGCAGAAATGTAGAGAAGACTAAAGGGAAAATAAACAAGCAAAAGGTGAGCTGAATGAGTTGTGTTGCAGAAAAAGAATGGCAAGTGGTGGTAAATGGGTTTTATGGGCGCAAAAGTTTGCACTTGGTAAATAACGAGAAATAAAGTCTTACTTAAAACTACTACACCTGATCCACTTGGTTCTTGTACAGAGTAGAGGTCCCAGCTGTGCAGTCCCTAAAAGCCCTTGTGCAGACTCAAACAACCTTAACATGATGACTCAGATGACCACTCGGACCTTCGCTTCCTAAACGGCCATCGAGGGTTCCAAGAAAATCATAAATAATCTGTGGGAAGGTGTACAGTAAAATGAGGTAATCCAATAGTTAAAAAGAACCACTATGGCTTGCAGTGGCTTTTACCTATTCACGACCAAGGACATGTCCATTTAATGAGCATGCATTATTTCCCACACATGTCGGCTGATCAGTTCAGCCAACATGTAAAGCTAACAGGCGCGAGTGGATTGGAGATCCACCCGGGCCTGTTAACTTGTTAGATTGCACTGTCAATCTCTCAAATTGTCTCTCCAGGAAAGGAGACAAACTCTACCTATATCCTAGGTCATATGAAAAGGCTTGTCAGAAGGCCACTTTTGACTTTTAGGTTTGCCACTTCCAATAGGTGGCGCTAGAGTTTGTCTCCTTTCCTGGAGAGACAATTTGAATAATTCCCAGAGGGGCATTGCAGCTATAAGTCCCCTTACCACTGACAGCCGGACTAGTTTGACAGGTCTCCATAAGGAGAATAGTCTTCTCCCTTGGACTGTCAATCTCTGACATTACAATCGAACACACACCAGCAGGGATCACACCTCTCCCCACCATCAGTGATCTCATAACATGATCACAGGGCACCGATGGCCGGAGGTCAACTTACGACGCCTTTCACTGTCATGACGAAGCTCCTGTGATTACCGCTAAAGTATCGCTCTGAACAGTGGAAGCAATCTGATAGTGGAGGCTTCAAGTCCCCTAAGGAGACTAATAAAATCAATTAAAAAATGTAAAAAAAGTTTTAAAAAACATGAAAAAACCCTAAATGCTTAAATCACCCTATATTTGCCTCTTTGAAAATAAAACAATAAAAAAATGTAAATTTTTGGTTTTGCTGCATTCAGAAATTCCTGATCTCTTAAAAGATAAAATCAATTAATCTGATCGGTAAAGAGCGTAGCGAGGAACAAAAATTTAAATGCCAGAATTGTTTTTATTTGTAGCTGCAATATTGATTTAAAATGCAATAACAGGCGATCAAAACATCGCATAAAGCCAAAATGGTATAATAAAAACGTCAGCTCATGATGCAAAAAATAAGCCATGACACAGCCACAGATCCTTAAAAATGAGAACGTTACAGGTCTTGGAAAATTGGATCAAAAGCACCATTCTTTTTTTGATAAATTTCAGATTTTTTTTTTCACTACTTAGATAAACGTAAAACTATACGTTTGGTATCTACAAACTCGTATTGACCTGGGAAATCATACTGCCAGGTCAGTTTTACCATATGGTGAACATGGTAAACAAACCCTCCAAAAACAATTGTAGAATTGCACTTTTTTTTGCAATCTGACCACATTTTCCAGTACACTAAATGGTAAAATTAATGATGTTATTCAAACGTACAACTTGTCCCACAAAAAACAAGCACTCATGGCTATATTGATGGAAACATAAAAAGGTACGGCTTTTGGAAAGAGGGGACTTAAAGCAATTAATATTTAGTATCCATATCCAATTAAGTCACTTATTGAAATAGAAGAAAGCAGCAAAATGACTAAAATATTACTTTTAGTCTAAATTCTATAAAAGTTTTTCCAAAAAATCCTGTGTGATACTCATTCATTTGCACTAAGGCTATGACCGCACTTTGCATTGTGCTACTTGCAGTTCAGAACGCACGTTTTGGCATTAATTGATTTAGCCAAAGTTGCCTTTTCCCGAAATTTAGCGCTAAAAACGCATGTGTATTTACCGCATTTTTGATGCGTTTTCAGCGCTTTTTACATGCGTTTTGAACTGCATAAATCCATATGCGTTTGAACTAAACACAGAGCCAAATAAAGTTTAGCCATTCAAAAACAAAGATGTCTGTCCTTTGAAAAAAACACAGTAGAGATCTACTGATGTCATTTCCTCATAAGATGATAACATCAATGTCATTAACCCAACAAATTTAATGTGTGAAAGAAAATTCAATCATGGCAAGTTGCATAATGTGTCCAAAAGCTTTTTTTAATGATTGTACATGTATAATTACAGTGTTTATAGTTTTTCCCAAAAAAACCCAAAACCTTTTTTAAAAAAAAAAAACCAATGGCAAATATAATGTTAATAATGCGCAAAATAGTTATACCATTTAACTATACAAATAAAATGAACATATATTAATGATCTGAATAAAGCTGTTGAGTGAAATAACCCTGACTTTGGTCATTTTGCCTCATATGAACATTTGGATTAGTGGCTAAATTTATTTGGGGTTGTTGGACATACTCATTTTGATTTGGTTTATTGTAATATTTTTGTTGGAAAGGGGGTATATATTGATTTTAAAAATAAGTATAGTGTGCTGGTCTTGATATATTTTGACTTTTTGTTAGTTGTTTTTGAATTTTTTTCTATGGTTTTTTTTCAGCAAATTTTATCTCTAAAAATTTAAGATTTCACCCCCAGATAGGAAAGGAACCTCCTCCTCATAGCAACTCATTAAGCCACAGATGGCAGTCATACATATATTTTTTTTTTTTGGAATCTGCTATTTTTCTGAGACGACCAGCTAAACTCATAGCAAAATGGTCAAACTCATCATCCTCTGTAGCAGTTTTCAGAATATCTAAAGTTTGATTTGTTAATGTGTCTTGCTCAAGATTGTTTGATTTAGTATTTTTTTTCTTGTTTTTTGGTTTATTGTAGGTAGGTCTCACAGAGAACTGATGAGCTACTGAAGAAGCACTGGTTTCTCCAGTAACCGATGCCTCACCACCCTCCTCAATTTCTATTAATTGTTGTAGGCCTGTGTGTCTTTCTTCTTCATTATCTTTAGCACTTTGAATTTCTGTTTCTTGATCTTCTGCAGGTGGTTCTACTTGTGGAGGTATATTTCCTGAATTTCTTTAGGAAAAAAAAATAAAAAAAATAAAAAAAAATTAAATAAATTAAGTTACATCATGGTTAGTGCTCGGAGAATTTCTAAGCCAACAAGTTAATAATTATAAAATACAATTACACAGTTAAGATGTTTAAATGTAATAAATATTCATAAACTTACTGAAGTAATTGACGGCTCCTCGTAATAAATTAAATTTGTTTTTTTAGGTGAGGAGCCACTTTTGGAACCCTCCGATCTTATTTTATGAAACCGATCTTTCACCGACCGCCATCGCTTTCTCACATCTTGCTCTTTAATAGTAGAAGTGTAAAATTTATTTATTGTTTTATTATACAAATATATAAAAAAAAAAAAGGTTTTCACTGACTACAAACAATAATATAGAAAATAATTTTAATAATTTTTTTAGATGTTAAAATGTAAAAATTTAATAAACAAAAATAAAGTTTAAAAATTGTGAATAATACATTAAAATTATATGAATATTTTATAAATTATATCATATATATATATTTTAAAGGTTGCAAAATCATTTAATATTATACATTTTTTAACCACATTTTTTTTTACAAAAAATTTAAATATATTAGTTTATAATTAAACAAAATGTTAACACTTACCATACTTATCAATTTTGAGACATCAATTTTCAGTCGCTTATACCAAGCCATTGAACAAAGCTTAGTTTATCCACAATTTTAATCATTTTTACTAAGATGCTTCATGCTTGGACTTGTCTTCTTTTATTTCTAAACGGATGTGATGTAGGTGATGACGTTTGTGATTTCAGACCCATCCTCCAAAACCTGCGTTTTTGATCTTCAAAATGCAGATAAAAAGCAGGTAAAAAGCACTTGAAACGCATATTTTGCAAAATAACATGTGTTTTGACATTTCTCATAATGTTATCAAAACGCTGCAAAAATGGCAAAAATAATTGACATGCTGCTTTTTTGAACGCATGGTTTTTGCCACAAATTATGCAAAGTAAACGCAGCGTTTTAAAACGCTAAGTGTGGTCTAGAAATCTACATTTTCCATAGACTATCATGGAAAACCAAAACGCATGCCTTTTGGCATGAAAACGCTGCAGCTCAAAACGCTGCAGAAGCGCAGGTAAAAACGCAAAGTGCGGTCATACCCTAAAAAAATCCTCTGGGTGATTAAATATAAGGTCTTAGGTGGGCTTTGCACACTACGACATCGCAGGTGCGATGTCGGTGGGGTCAAATTGAAAATGACGTACTTCTGGCATCGCATGCGACATCGTAGTGTGTAAAGGCTCGATGATACGATTAACGAGCGCAAAAGCGTCATAATCGTATCATCGGTGCAGCGTCGGCGTAATCCATGATTACGCTGACGCGACGGTCCGATGTTGTTCCTCGTTCCTGCGGCAGCACACATCGCTGTGTGTGAAGCCGCAGGTGCAAGGAACATCTCCTACCGGCGTCACTGTGGCTTCCGTAGGATATGCGGAAGGAAGGAGGTGGGCGGGATGTTTACATCCCGCTCATCTCCGCCCCTCCGCTCCTATTGGCCGCCTGCCGTGTGACGTCGCAGTGACGCCATAAGACCCGCCCCCTTAATAAGGAGGCGTGTCGCCGGCCAGAGCGACGTTCGCAGGACAGGTGAGTTCATGTGAAGCTGCCGTAGCGATAATGTTCGCTATGGCAGTTATCACGAGGATATCGCAGCTGCGTCGGGGGCGGGGACTATCGCGCTCGGCATCGCAGCATCGGCCTGCGATGTCGCAGCGTGCAAAGCCCGCCTTAGGCTGCTTTCACACATCCGGTTTTTGCAGTGCGGCTCAATGCGGCGAAAAAAACGGATCCGTTGCATAAGTTTTTCCATGCGGCCCATCCGTTTTTTGACGGATGCGGCTTGATACTGAGCATGCGCAGTGCAAAAAAACGCATCCGGCGGCCGGATACGTTTTTTGCCGCAAGACGCCGTATTTGGCGTCCATAGGCTTGTATTGTAAATCGCGCTGCATCGTGCCGGATCCGGCGCAATGCGTTTTTTTCGCTGCACAAAAAGACGTGCCCGGCAACATTCCATCCGGCCGCCGCATGGGCTAAATATGCCGCATCCTGCAAAAAACGGACGCAACGCAAGGCCATGCGGCACAATACGGCGCTAATGCAAGTCTATGGGGAAAAAACGCAACCGGCAGCAAAAAAATAATGGTTGCGTTTTTTCTGCGAAGCGCCATATTGTGCCGCTCAGCAAAAACCGGATGTGTGAAAGCAGCCTTATGTGACTATCAAAATACTCTGATCCGCAATTTAATCAGAATAAGCCCAAGGAACCACAAGATTTTTCAAGAAAACAGAAGCAAACGAACCAAACAGAAAAAAGTGAAGTGTGTTATTTCTAATAGTCTGGATGGGCAGTGGTCCACCAAGGAAAAAAATAAAGAGAAAAACACAGCAAAATTAAATCATAATCACGCAGTGACCTTGGCCAATATTCCAAGTGACACTAATTATTCTGAAATCAATCCTTCCTTTTTAATTTATTCATTTATTTTTTACTGTGCAATATATCCTCAGACTCCAGTGGGGCAGGGGGGGAAACAGTAAATATGCATGAGGCTAATGAAGTAGGATGGCCCATGGGAGCAGGTACGGACGATGTTAGAATGTGTGGTCTCCTTCCAGGTTAGTGGGCATGACCAGCTGGATTATTGGGTGTGCCCAGCTGGGTTAGTGAGCTTTGCTATGTTTTCTCCCTTCCACTACAATCAAGCTTCGCCCCCCTGCTCCCCATGTCATAGGGGCCTGTTGAAGATGTCATACATGGAAGGAGCCCATACATTCTAGCATTAACCGGAGACTGGTAAGTATAGCTCACTTGCTTTACTTTTTTTTTCTTTCTGCCATTTTTTTTAGTACACAAGTGCCGGATCCAGGTCAATATCGGCCCGGCCCAGCACTCGGGTAGTCTTGAACCCTTGCAGGTCTTGATATCACAGAAAAAAATGCTGTAAAAACGCCACAAAATACTCCACCAAAACCGCACCAAAACCGCTGATGACTCCCAGGAGACATCCTGCCACAAGGTCAGGTTTTGGTCAGGTTTTGATCAGGAAAAAATGACGCTGCAAAAACGTCCTGTGTGAACATAGTTTACTTCTGGCCCATCACAGTCATGTTATGTATTGGCATGGCTGTGATTGGCCAGGAAGCTCACTGTAAAAAAAAAAAAAGTAAGCAAAATGGTTAAAGTAGGACATACTAGTTTCCGCGCAGCTGTAACACTACTTCAGAGGCCACTCATTATTTTTCATGCATATGCACTCCTTCATCATCCACCATCTGTGATAGCATCTGTCATTGGTGCAGTCAGACCGCTGTTGTCTCTGATTGGTTGCCCTTACAGTAGCTGTTTGTCTGTCTGAGTGAAGTGTAAAAATAAATATTTTTAAAAATTGGCTTAGCGTCCCCTTTATATTGATACCACCACAGATAAAGTCAGTGGCTACAGGTTGCAGACCCCAGCTGTGCGCAATATCTTGGCTATGCATCATATATGAGGTACCCCATGTAAACTTTTTAAAGTATGTAAATAAAATATTTAAAACACAGGAAGCGGTCCTCCTCAATATTGATAACTGGCCATGATAAAGCCTGACAGCTGGTGGCTGATATTCTCAAGCTGGAGCGGCCCATGATTACTGGGCTCCCAGCCCAAAATAACAGACACCCCAGAATTATCGCAATACCGGCTTTTTTCCCTGGTCATCCCAATTGCCCTGGTGCAGTGGCAATTGGGGTAATATAGGGGTTAATGACCGTTCACAGCTGCCACTAAGCCCTAGATTGGTACTGAGAGGGCCTCTATGAGACCCCCCGTTACTAGTAAGGAAGTGAAAAGAAATAAACATAAAAACCCAAAAAAACATTATTTGAATTAAAATACAAAAACCCAATCCTTTTTTACCCCTTTATTATCCCCCAAAACACCCAGGTCTGATGTAATCCACACGAGGTCCCACAAGAATCCCGGCTTTGTTATATCCTGCAGTCGCAGCGTGCGGGCACAGAACATGACTGCCTGCTGCTGTTGCAGGCAGAGACTAACTGATCTGCAGCTGTTCCCACGGTACCTCACTTGTGAATTTAGGAAAACTCACCTCATATGAACTGATTGAACTCAGTAACCTCACCGAAATGGTGTCAAAACTTTTTGTATGGCTTACTTTATCTTGTAACCCTTAAGAAAATGCAAAATTTGGGCTAAAGCAACATTTTTGTGGGAAAAGTAGAATTTTCATTTTTTTCCTTCCATATTGCCTTAATTTCTGTGAAGCAGCTACATAGTTAACCCCTTAGCAACCGCGTGTCCCTGCGGTCATAGTGTTAATCTCCACCGGCTGCTACAGGCTGACGGCTGGGATCTGCGCACACGTCAGATGATTTGTACAGCTGACATGTGTGCCTTGCAGGCACGAGTAGAATCGCTATCCACCCATACTTGTTAACTCCTTAAATGGCGCTCTAAAAATGTAGGGAGAGCTGCTGTTGGAGAAGAGACAGTATCTTTTAAAAAAAGCATTTAGGTAGGGTTACTTACTGCAAGACCAAACAAACTATTTTAAAGATATACAGTAATTCTAATACTAAAAAGATTCATAGGTCCAGCAGCACATCCATAAAAAATGATAAATTTATTTATTCCATGTATAAAATGTGTAAAAGGACAAAAAGACGCGTTTAGGGAACAACTCTTGTTGAGTTGTTCCCGAAATGCGTCTTTTTGTTTTTTTAAACATTTTATATATGGAATAAATAAATTCATCATTTTTTATGGATATGCTGCTGGACCTTTGAATTTTTATGGTTACCGCTCTTGACCCAAGAATCTCTGTGCAGCATCATAAGGACTTCCACAGGCATGCAGTGAGCTGGATTTGGGAGTTTTTTCTCCCCTAGTTGTTTTTCAGTAATTCTAATACCTCTGCTATCTGTAATTGGTAAATCAGGGTAAGTTTCTGGATTAGGGTACAGGGTGTTTACAGAAAGCCATTTACATATGGTTTATTGCATTAAATTACCTGCTGCAAAACCAAACAAACTGCCATTTTAAGGCTCTGTGCGCACTGGGAAGTGGAATTTTCTTGAGAAAATTCCGCATGCCCTCAAAGATTACCGCACCCGCGGTAAAAAACCGCCGGAAACCGCACCCGAAAACCGCATGCGGTTTGCCGCGGTTTGCTGCGGTTTTACCGCGGTATTATTCGCGGTATTGCCGCGGTTTTGCCGCGTGCGGGTTGGGATGTGCTTTATTGCTTTCAATGCAATAAAGCACATTGAAGAAAAAAAAAAAAAAAAAAAAAAGTCATTTAATTCTGAGAGTAGATAGACAGAAGAATAGATAGAGGGATAGATAGATAGATAGACAGAGGGATAGATAGATAGAGAGATAGATGACAGATCGCTGCATTTCCCACGGTCGGCAGTGAGTTCACATTACCGGCCGTGGGAAATGACCGGTAATTACCTCTGCTGCTTTCATTCAGCCTGTCTCTGTGACAGTCGCGGCTGGATGGAGGCAGCGCTGGACGTCGGACCTGGATTACGCCGGAGCTTTGGTGCGGGAGGGGTTAATAAAATGGTGAACGAGGCTTGTTTGTTTTATTTAAAATAAAGGATTTTTCGGCGTGTGTGTTTTCTTCACTTTACTTACGGGTTGATCATGTCAGCTGTCACATAGACGCTGCCATGATCAAGCCTGGGGTTAATGGCGGTGGTCCCCCACCATCATTAACCCCTTGTATTACCTTGCCACCACTGCTACACGGTGGCAAGAAGAGCCGAGGACACGCCGGTATTGTCGCATATTGCATGCGACAGTGCCGGGGCAGCTGCGGCTGATATTCTCGGCTGCCGGAGGGGGAGTGAGGCGGGGGACATTACCCCTGCCCCTCTCCCTCCCCAGCCTGAGAATACCGGGCCGCCGCTGTGTGCTTACCTCGGCTGGACGGTGAATATGCAGCGGAGCCCACGTTCTTTTTTTCCTATATTTCCGTTTTCTTTCTATGTGTGTTCTATGTGTCTGTGTCTATGTGATCTATGTGTCTGTGATGTCTGTGTGTGTGATCTGTGTGTGTGTTTACTCTGCACGGCTTCCTCTTCCTGTAATGACATCACTTCCCTGCAAAACCGCAAGCAAGTGATGCACATTACCGGAGGTAAACCGCAAAATACCGCAGGGAATAACGCAGGAAAACGCAGTGAACCGTACAGAATTTGCTGCCTGCGTTATTCCCTGCGGGATTTCTTGATTAACATTGAGTCAATGGAGAGAAATCCCGCAGCGACGTGCGGAAAAGAAGTGACATGCACTTGTTTTTGCTGCGGGATTCCCGCAGCAAAAGACGCAGCTGTCAAATTCCGCCCAGTGCGCACAGGATTTTTTTTCTCCATAGGATTTGCTGGTGATTCACTGCAGAGATGTTATGAACATTTTCTGCAGCGAAACATGCAGCAAATCCGCGGCAAAATCCGCGAAAAATCCGGTAAGTGCGCACATAGCCTAAAGGGATTATTCTAATACCTCTGCTATATTTCCTTGTTAGTACTTTCAGAGTTAATAGAGTAAGCTACAGAGTATTTAAAAAAAACAAAGAAAAAAAAAAATCATTTAGGCAGGGATGATCGCATTAAATTACCTACTGCAAGACCAAACAAGCTGCCAGTTTAAAGAGAGAATTCTAAAACCACTGATATCGGTCCTTGGTAGTGCAGGGAGACTTGGTTATTGAATAGGGTTACTGAGGGTTTAAAAAAATCTATTTAGGCAGGGTTCATTGTGTTAAATTACCTACTGCATGATCAATCAAAAAGTCCCTTAAAGGGATAATTTTAATAGATTCAATACATTATGTTCCATAATAAGAGTTCATTTAGCTGCATAACTAATTAAAAAAGCACAAGTCATGTGCTAAGGGACAGGGATATTGACATTGTGCTGAACTTGGTTCCTGCTGTGACTGTGTGCAAACTGTGCCTGCTTCTATTGGAGCACACCAAACCTCATATTTTCCTAGGTTCCTGTTCGAATTTTCAGGGGGGGAGCGTTACACTACTGTTGAAGCCAGAACAGTGCGAGCAAGTTGTGGGCTGGATGGCAGATAATGCTTCCAGTCTAAGGCTATGTGTCCACGCTGCGGATTTTGCGCGAATTTTGCCGTGGATTTGCCGCGGATTTACCGCGGATTTTCCGAAAATCTGCAGCAGCGGCACTTCCAAGCCATTTCAATGGCATTTTGGAAATGCTGTGTCCATGCTGCGGATTTTTCCGCGGCGGATTTGCCGCGGATTTTGATCCGGAAAAATGTGCAGCATGTCAATTATTGTTGCGGATTTTGGTGCGGATTTTGGGTATAGAATGGGGAAAAAAAAAAATCCGCATCAAAATCCGCGGAAAATTCCCGGTAATCCGCGGTAAATCCGCGGCAAAAATAAGGTGCGGATTTGCCGCGAAAGTCGTGGATTTTCATGCAGAAAAATCCGCAAGTACATTCTACCATGGACACATAGCCTTACAGTACCACCTTGTATAAACATGCTCCAGTCTCACTAGCCAAGAGGCTGGACCATATAATCATCACCCTGTTCCTCCTTCCTCCCACCATGACGAAGGTGGTATTGCCGCATTCATAAATGCCAATCAAAATATAAAATCAATTAATCTGATTGTTACATGGTGTAGCAAGAAAAAATTCCAACCACCAAAATTATGTTTTTTGGGTTGCCACAATATGTCATTAAAATGCAATAACAGATGAGCAAAACATCTATGCAAAAATAATATCATTACAATCATCAGCTCAACACTCAAAAAGTAAGCCATCACTGAGCCCCAGATCCAAAAAAATAAAACGCTATGGGTCTTGGGAAAATGGTGACAAAAGCGCAATTTTTTTTATTTTTACAAACTTCTGAATTTTGTTCACTACTTAGATAAATGTAAAACTGTACATATTTTGTATTCACGAACCCATACTGAGGAATCATGGTGCCAGGTCAGTTTTTTAAAATAGTAAACACAGTAAAAAAAAAACAAAAAAAACATCAATTATGCAATTGCACTTTTTTTTGCAATTTTACTGCCCTTGGATTTTTTTCCCCGTTTTCCAGTACAATATGACGTAGAATAAATGGTGTTGTTCAAAAGTATAACTCATCCCTCAAAAAAACCCTCATATGGCTATAGTGGCAAACAAAAAAAAAAGTTATGGCTCTTAGAAGAAGGGGAGGAAAAACCGAAAACGAAATATGGAAAATTGTCCTGAAGTGAAGGGGTTAGTATCTGATCTAATTTCCCCCATAAAGTCTGATGCCAACAAAAGTGCTCCACAAACACTGAACAATACCTCCACAGTGAATTCCTCCACAGTACCGTCCACACAGATTGTAATGACCCTATTGTGCCCCCCCTTAACTATGCAGCAAAGTATGGTGACCCCAACACAAAATGTGACTGTGACTCCCATACAGCCCTCCATACTGTACAGTATAATGGTATTAAATGAAGTATAATGCACTGGTATACACAGACACAAAAGGGCCCTTGTGCAAGAACAATACATGGGCCCAATGGAGTCCAAAAGTTCATCAAAATGCACAATTACACCTTCTTTGAAAGTAGAAAATAGCCCCCTTACCTCTTGGACCCCTGTACGGCTGCACAGGTTGCATCATTGATATGTTTGTCTTGTGTATAAAGGCCCCTGCACATCTTCACACAGTATAATGAACCCCACTAGTCCTCCAAACATTATATTAGCTGCCACACAGCCCTGTATACAGTATGATGAAACCCCACAAACCTTTGTAGTGTATAAATGCTTGCATATAGTATTATGGCCTTGAAATATCCCTCCTTAATGTATAAAGGTTACGTTATAGTCTTCCAAATAGTATAATGGGCCTCCCATAGCCCTCCATATAGAATAATGGATACTTCATAGTCCTTTATATAGTATAATGCACACCCCATAGTTCTCCAGATATAATAATGTACCTCCATTGTCCTTCATAGAAAAAATACACACCCCATAGTGCTCCATATAAAATAATGCACACTCCATAGTCCTCTATATTGTATAACACACCTGCTATAGTCTTCCATATAGAATAATGCACCCTCATGGTCCTCTATATAGAATAACGCACCCCCATAGTCCTCCGTATAAAATAATGTACACCCCATAGTGCTCCATACAGTATAATGCACACCCAACAGTCCTCCATATAGAATAATATGCCACCATAGTCCTTCAAGTAGTATATTGTACCCTCATAGTCCTCCATATAGTATAATGCAGACCCCATAGTCCACTACATAGAATACTGCACCCCCAGAGTCCTCCATATAGAATAATACAACACCCATATTTCTACATATAAAATAATGCACACCCCAGAGAAAAATGCACATCTTATAGTCATTCATATAATGTAATGAACACCACATAGTCCTTCATATTGTATAGTGCAATCACCATAAACCTCCATAAAGTATAATGCACTCCCATAGTCCTCCACACAGTATAATGCCCACATAGTCCTACAAGTAAAACTGTGCACACCCATAGCCCTCCATATATTATAGTGCACATCCCATAGTTCTCTATATAGAATAATACATCCCCAAATTTCTCCATATAAAATAATGCAGCCCCGTAGCCAACCATATAGAAAATGCACCCCAATAGTCATCCATATAGAATAATGCACCCACAAAGTCCTCCATATACAATAATGCACACCCCATAATAGTCCTCCATATAAAAAATACACACCCCATAGTCATCTGTATAGTATTATGGCCATCAGTGTACTCATTAATTAAATAATATGCTCACCTCTCGTCATCCCACTCCGGTCTGCTTGATGAATGTTCTGCAGCTCTGCCATCTCAGTACAGCGAGTGTGCTGTAGTCATACCATCGTGCTCACTGCTCTGAGATTTCAGACATCGAGGAATGTGCAATACACTGTAATATTGTGGTACCGTATTAGACATCGAGGAAAAATGATGAAGGAGACAGTGGACCTCTCTCTCTTTTATCTTATCTTTTTACTTTCAACTGTGTCGATATCCTGGATGCCGATACAGTTGAACGAGCAGGGGGGTCTGGCAATTGCACTGAGACTCCTCAACTTACGGGCCCCATAGAGACCTGATGGTCTGCTATCAACGATGGAACACCACTGCTAGTCAGAAAGTGAAAGCAAGTGTGCAAATAACATACATGAAGTCATATGACCACCAAATCCAACCAGCAACATTGGAGAATCCTAACAGCATGCACGCGGTCAGGATTCAGAAGTCTGAAGTCACATAGAGTAATTGCAGACTTTCATTCCAAGCCTGATCAACCCCTTTGCTTGAAGTTTTATGGTAACCCAATTGAGCAAATGTATCAACGTCTTTATTTCAGTTTGCCCCGTGATCCTTACTCAGTAATGTAACAAGGAAATTGTCCCCACAGCTAATTCACTTTATAATGACTTTTGCTACATCATAGTAAATGACACACTTTAATTCTAAAATATTTTACCTGTAGCCAATAATATAAATATAACACAAAAAATAGTGCTAAGCATAAATGAGTACACCCCATTTGAAAGGTAAGATTTCCATCAATATCTCACTGAATCAAGAACAATTTCCAAAATGTTGATAAGACCGAGTTTTTTTAGAACATTTGTTAACCCATAGCATGAAAGTACAGTTAATATAACTTTCATTGCAAAATCTTCAGTTTTACGCAAATTAGATGATGAAAAAATGAATATACCCCACATCAAAAACTACATCTAGCATTTGGTATGACCTCCTTTAAAGAGCTGCATTAAGTCTTCTAGGCATGGAATGAACAAGTTGGTCAGATATTGCAACATCTTTATTTTTCCATTTGTCATACCCACAACCGCAGGTCCGACCCCTACTCGGCAGGGGGGTCAGTGCCTAGCACTCGGCTCCATATGGTCTGCCCATTCCACTGTCCTTCCTTCTATACAGGGTACTCGCTCAGATCACAGTCCTGGATCCTCCTCCAGCTCTCTGCATGTGGCCTGCTCATCCAGAAACATGTGTGCACTGAACAGGTCTTCCAGGACCTTCCTTAGGCAATGCCCGCCACATCCTGCTGTGATTTAAAGAACCAGTACTCCTTAACCTGAAAGTGCTCCTCAGTCTATTGCACAGAGGCACTACATGTGCTGTGTAAGGCATCCTCCCTTTCTGTCTTCCTGTCGCTTAGTGTGCTGTTGCTTCCCGTCAGGTCTCTGTTCCCTGCCTTTGTAGTTTAACCCTGCTCCTGTTCTTAATCTAACTAGGTCTCTGTGCTCCACTGAGTCCATATCTGTCCGGCCGTGACCACTCCACTTCATCTCGCTGAATTGGATCAAGCACCGACAGAGGAGGTCCTTACCGAGTCGCCTGTGTCACCTTCCTTCCTACTACTGGATCAAGGCCTGGCTTGGTGTTACCATCTACCTCAACTTTGGACCGAACTTCGCTGGTGCTCTGGTCATACCTGCTGTCCATTGCCATACCTACGGTTATTAGGACTGTTCCTGTGCTGGCTGTACTTACACTCTGGACTTTACCCTTGGACCTTTTGTTGATTGATGCTGGACAAGCTCTAATCATTAAAGACATTTTCTTCCCTCAAGCTTTGTCCAAGTCCATCTCTGACGTCAGCTGCCACAGTCCTCTGTGGTCCCGTGGGTTCACTACCGCGCTCAAACATGGGTAGCGTAACACCATTCCTCAAGATAAACTTCTTTTAAATCCTGGATTCTAGATGGAGAGTGATCCTCAACTTATCTCTTCAGAATTCCCCAATTCCCCAAAGGTGTTTTTATCAGGTTCAGATGAGGAAACATACATAGCCATTAAATCACTTTAACACTGTTCTTCAGAAATGCCACAGATGTGCGTTTTAAATCACTGCCATGTTGGAAAAGTAAATGTCTACCAAATGGTAGTAGCATGTTTCTTTTTCAGTATAGAACAGTACATCTGTGAATTCATGATACCGTCGATGAAATGTAACTGCCTGACACCAGGAGCACTCATGTAGCCTTACATAAGAACTTGGCAACCAACATTTTTAATCATAAGCACCATGCATTTTGTAAAAATGCACGTCTACTAAGGGCACAGAGTAATATTAGCATCTTCTCTTTCAAGATAGAGAAAATACAGCTGTGAATTAATGATACTATTAATGAAATTTAGCTCTCGGACACTAAGAGAACACTTATGCAGCCACGCATAAGGACATTAACACCACCATTTCACCATGTATTTTTCTATATTAATTTTTCTAAATAAATGCATAGTGCCTTCAGTGAAACATGGTGGTGGAAGTCTTCTTATGTGGGGCTACATGAGTGCTGCTGGAGTCAAAGGAGCTATATTTTATTGATGGTATCATGAGTTCACAGATTAACTGCTCTATATGGAGAGAGAACATGATACAATCACTTCTTGGCCTTCTCAGACGTGAACAGTTCCAACCTGACAATCATCCAAAACACACATATGTTGCATTTATGAAGAACAGGGTGAAAGTGATTGAGTTGCCCAGTGTGTCTCCTGATCTGAACCCAACCGAACAACTATAGGGAATTTGTAGAGACAAGTTGAGCATCACTTTCCATCCTGCAACTGGGCTCTAAGGGAGTTCATTCTTGAAGAATAGAAAAAAATAGATGTAGCAATGGGTATGGGTTAAAAACAATATTCTATGAAACTCATTCATGCCAAGATTTTAAAAGTCGATATTGCATTCGGTGAGATACTGATTAAAATCTTACCTTTCAAAGGGGGTGTGCTCATTTATGCTGAACGCTGTATATTGGGCATTCTTTTTTCAATAATCACATGTAATAGATACAATATAGCTAAATAAAAATATTACATAGAATAGAAAGAAGCTGACATTACCTGGATCATTGTAGCATCCAATAGGTGAATGATTATTTTTCCAACGAGTAAAAGCAGATTTGCCTTTTATTATCCAAACTCGAGGTTATACAAAAGAAATGATGTATTATCTCATAAAAAAAAGCTTTGAAAGGAAGACAGAAAATAATCTTGCACACATGCCTTTGTTGCTATTAGGCCTTTATATCTTGCACCATACCATAAAGAAACCTGCATATCTGTAAATTGAGATTATTACGGTTTTCATTTAAACCATTTCTTTTCTTTTTCCTCTCCGTTTTTGTTTCTGAGCACATACTCTTGTTTTCCAAGCACAAATTTGTACTTTCTGATTTGTTCTTTGTTTGCAAAGTTATTTAAAACCCATCATTAGCCTGGCATAGATAAAGAAAAAAACAGCTGATCTGCCAGAATCCTAGGCACTTGGAGTTACGCTGACATATGTGTTTTTATAAAAAAAAAAATAAAAAAAACATTACAGTTTTCACTTCATCAGCCAGAACCTTATCTCATGCCGGGAGACCAAAAGGCTACCAGTGAATGGAGCTTTACAATTTTGGATTATTGTCCACTATGACAGCATAATGGTTATAATTAGAGGCTTTTAATAATAATAATATGCGTAAAGAGGTTTGGTTTAAATTCATTTTTTTCTTTCAAAAAAACATATTGAAATAGCTGCCAACTGTCCTTAGTTTACTGAGACTGTCCAATGGTTTAAATATTTGTACCAGTAAATGCCTTTTTTCAATGTATAATTATATTGTGTGGGATTAGAAATGTATTTTATAAAATTGCAATTGTGCGCCTACATGTAGTTAACTTTCAATGTCCCTTATGTTCTAATACAGTTTTCATTACTGACTGTATTGTGAAGTAAAAGCAATTATAAACTTTTCTTTTAATCAAGAGTATACTTACAGCTGGTGAAATACAGTCGAAACCAGACGTTTACATACACAATTTAAAAAGACACATCTGCAGGTTTTTCTCACTATCTGGCATGAAATGAGAATAAACCTTTCTTGTTTTAGGTCAATTAGGAACCAAATTTATTTATATTTGCCAAATGCTAGAATAATGAGAGCTAGAGAATATTTTAAAGCATTTTTATTACTTTCTGGAAAGTCTACAGTTTACTTACACTGAGTATTATTATTATTAATATTATTTATTATAGCGCTATTTGGTGCTTTACAAATGAAAGCGGTATACATAAAAAACAAGTACAATGATCATGATCAATAAAAAAAACAGACTAGTACAAAAGGAGAGAGGACCCTGTGAGGGCTCACCTTTAAACAATATGGCACAGCCCATATGATGATGTCATGTCTTTGGAAGCTTTTGATAGGTTTATTGGCAACATATGAGTTAATTAGAGACACACCTGTGGATGTATTTTAATGCACATGTGAAACACACTGCTTCTTTGTGTAGCATCATGGAAAAGTCAAAAGAAATCAGCCAAGATCTCAGGAAGGGAATTGTGGACTTGCACAAGTCTGGTTCATATTTAGGTGCAATTTCCAGATACCTGAAGGTGCCTTCTTCATCTGTGCAAAAAATTGCATGTAAGTACAAACAAAATGCTAATGTCCAGCTATCATACCGCTCCAGAAGGAGACGGGTTTTGTGTACCAGAGATGAATGTGCTTTGGTCAGACATGTGCATATCAAACTAAGATCAAAAATAAAAGACCTTTTGAAGATGCTGAGGAAGCCGGTAACATTGTGTCATTATCCACAATGAAACGAGTACTGTATCAACATGGGTTGAAAGGCCACTCTGCCAGGAGGAAGCCATTACTCCACTAGTAACTTAAAAAAAAAAAAACATTACTGTTTACAAATGCACACAGGAACAAAGACCTTACTTTTTGGATACATGTCCTGTGATTAGACAAAACTAAAAAGTAACTGTTTGGCCATAATGACCATCATTACATTTAGAGGAAAAAGGGAGAAGCTTTGAAGCCTAAGAACACCATCCCAAATTTGAAACACGAGGGTGGCAGCATCATGTTGTTGGATTGATTTTCTGCAGGAGGGACTGGAGCACTTCACAAAAAAGATGGCATCATGAGGAAAGAAGATTATGTGGCAATACTAAAGCAACATCTCAAGACATCAGCCAGGAACTTAAAGCTTGAGCAGTAATAGGTCTTCCAAATGGACAATACCCAAATCATACTGCCAAACTGGTTACAAAATGGCTTAAAGATAACAAAATCAATGTTTTGGAGTGGCCATCACAAAACCCTGATTTCAATCCTATTGAAAATTTATGGGCCAAGCTGAAAAGGCAGGTATGAGCAAGGTGATCTAAAAACATACCTGTTACACCAGTTCTGTCAAGAGGAATGAACCCAAACTCCTACCAACTATTGTGAAAAGCTTGTGGAAGGATATCCAAAATGTTTGACCCAAGTCATACAGTTTAAGGGTAATGGTACCAAATACTAATGAAATGTATGTAAACTTTTGACTGCAGAAAGTAATAAACATGCCTTAAAACATTTTCTCTCTCATTATTCTGGCATTTGGCAAATATAAATAATGTTGGTTCCTATTTTGACCTAAAACTGGAAAGGTTTATTCTGATTTCATGTCAGATAGTGCGAAAAACATTTATATGAGCCTTTTTAGATAGTGTATGTAAACTTCTGGTTTCAACTGGAAATATTGAACACGTCAACAATTTTCTAAGTAAATATAATTCTTAAAGTGCTGTTGGCATAATTTTTCTCACCAGATGTTGGTAACAACGCATCCCATCCTCACAGGCAAATAAATCAAACCATAGATGTCCATAAAATATGTTATGTGTAATAATGATAAATAACACAAGGAAAAATATTCTACACATGCAGAAAAAGTGGTTCAAAAAGCCTTGGAAAGTTATGACACCAGCTGAAATCTATCAGTAATTAGAAAGCAATCCTGCCACTTAGTGATAAATAATATCAGCTGGTTCAACGGATGACCTATAAAAAGGTGTTTTATTACCAAGATGCCACACAAGAAACATTTCATGATGGGTAACCAGTGAGTTTTCTCAAGACCTTTGCAACCTTATTGTTGCAAAATATACAGATCGCATTGGTTACAAAAGATTATCTAAACTACTAAAGGCTCCTGTGGGCATTGTTGGGGTCATAATCCAGAAGTAAAGAAAGAATATAATTTCACCATAAGCCGGCCATGACCAGGTGTTCCTTGCAAGATTTCAAACAGGTGAGTCAAAAGAATAATCAGAAGAGTCATGTAAAAGCCAAGAACCACCTGTGAAGAGCTGGAGAAAGACCCTGAATAAGCAGGCATAATTAAAAAAAAAAAAAAAAAAAAAAGAAACAAGTAATCCATTAAAACTCCATGGCCTATATGTGCCACTCCCGTGGAAGCAGCCAAGCTGTTTGGATCTAAGTTCGCTGTGGCTCGAGGGTCTCCGGACCCAGGGTCGTGCGGCTACTCAAATGAAAGGGGGTATTTACAGGGGAGTTGATGGGAAGTTTGTGACGCCACCCGTGGTGTACACTAATTTGGCAGTACAGCCGCTGCCGTTGGGATTACCCAGGGTGATGAAGTGGGGCAGCAAGGTGTCGTAGCCCTCCACGGGTAGGGGGATGCCCCGGGACTCAGTGAGGGGTGCTGTGGGATGCAGGAGTCACTCTCATACTCACTCAGTTCATAAGCAGATGCTGACAACTGGGTAAACCAATTCTCTGGGTACCGCTGCCGCTGAGGAGAGCACGTCCTGGTCCCGTCCCCTATAGTGTTGCCTGGTGATCCGTGACCTGCCTCCTGGCACTAAGTTTAACTTCAACTTGGTGGCACAGTAGTATGGAACTTGCCGGGCCCCGCTCCCCACTATGGCTAAGTATGGGAGCTTGCTCTCAGGGCTCACGCTTGGGATTTTCTGGACCGTTTTGGGTTGGAAAGTCCTATCCCCCTCGTTGCGCAAATGCCCCGATTCTGGAGCATGTGGGAATGAATCATACAGGCTCCGTTCTCCTCAGGTGAATTGTCGGGTTGCCTGAAGCTACTCCCCGACCTAGGGTCCGTGTACCCCGTTGTGCCTTCGGTCCCAAATCGGTGACAGTGCTAGGTTTCCGGCTGTCCTCTTCGACAGGTCCAGGCACCTTGCCACAATCCCCTGCGACTGGGTGTCTGACTCCTCTAGGCTCAGACCACCGTCCGCAACCTTGACAGCTTCTTTAGGAGCCACCGCTCCAGACCTCCTGTGAGCTCCTCACAGCTTGAGGGCTCCTTCCCAACCACTCTCTGACTGACTACACACCTCACATCCCCTCCCTGACCCCCCAGGTGGGCGACTCTATTCCACTCAAGCTGTCCACTGGTGTGCCTCGTGGGTGTGGTGCAGGGTGTATCAAGGATTTGATTTGCTGTTGGAGGCAACACCATTGGATAGAGACCCAGGACCAAGAGGGAGGTGGAATACTGCATGGAAGGGAAGCTTGTGCAGTACCCTGTGACCACCTGATAGTTCAGGGGCGTCACATATATGCATGCCCACCATGCAAGACTCCTTTGCTGAACAAAAATCATGTTTAAATGCATTTATAGTTTGCTCCACAACATTTGGACATATCTTTGAAATACTGGGATAAAATAGTCTGGTGAGATGAGACCAAAATTGAACTCTTTGGATGCCATAATACACACTATGTTTGGAGGCCACAAGGCACTACTAATCTCGTCCAAAACACCTTACAATAGTGAAGTTTGGAGGTGTGAACATCATGGTTTGGGGTACTCTTTCATCATACGGCACTGCCAAAATTAATATAATTGAAGGAAGGATGCATGACTAAATGTACTTAGACCTTCTAGAAAAAAAAAATCTGCTGCCATCATTTCAATGCAGTTTTCTGACAGAACGTGCTAATTTGATGTTAAAATATCTGCACCAGATTTCAGCATCAATTTGCATCTCATGGCAGAAAAACGTTTTTTTGGGGTTTTTTTGCAATTTTTGAGCCAAGAGATGCAAATTTGTTGATGAAAGTTTTACACCATACTCATGCACCTAATCTACACACTGGCAAAAAACACACATCAAAACCGCATGCGGTAAGATGTGGTAGTGATGCGATTTTTTTGCCAGGAGGTGTACATTGGGTAAAGTAATATGGAGTTGAAATTTTTGCACCAAATCTGCATCTCTTGGCAAAAAAACACGGTTTTCTGCCAGGAGATGCAGGCCTGTGAACCTGAGATTTTTGAGGTCACCTGAGGTCAGGTTACCTGCGATCACAGGTGGAGGACCGTGGGAACCTCCCACTGTGACCACTAATAGCCTGAGTGACTCATTGCACGGCTCAGACATACTCTACCTGAGGACCAAAAAGTCTTTAAATTTGCCCTCATAACTTCATATCCTTAGGTCACATGACTCAAATAAGTACTGCATAGAAAATACAAAATAGTATATTTTATTAATTATCAAAAAACAGATCACAGGAACAGAAAAACATGTAAAACACAATATACATACAGGACAATGACATATGGTGAGTGAAAAATTCCACACATCCACCCTTAGGTACATAGATCAGGGCTCAATTATGTTGCTCCAGGAGCAATAAATATGGGAGAGTTCCACTGCAAAATGCAGTGTCTAAAACAACCGAGCAACCATCTGCAGAGCTTACCTAGTTGTAAACAGCATACCAGGGTGGATGTGAGGAAAAGTCCCAACACATGTTTCGCGTTTTTCCTCAGAGGACCGACATTCTGCAATGGATCTCTCCCCAGCCTGATCCCTAACTCATGAGTTTCATTATCCCTTATGGGAAAGCTTTTTTAGGTAACCATATGGGTGATTGTTTCTATGTCTTTGATTATATATTTTTTTGCTCCTGGAGCAACATAATTGAGCCCTGATCTATGTACCTAGAGGTGGAAGTGTGGAATTTTTTCACTCACCGTATGTCAGTGTCATTTATGTATATTGTGTTTTACATGTTTTTCTATCCCTGTGCATTGTTTTTTGATAATTAATAAAATTTACTATTTTGTATTTTCTATGCAGTGCTTATTTGAGTCATTTGACCTAGGGATATGAAGTTATGTGGGAAAATTTAAAGACTTTTTGGTCCTCTGTTTCTATATCATATGTAGTTGTTGCCCTTTACTATTATAATGAGGTCCATATATGCCTTTAATTTGGTTTTAATACTCTACCTGAAGCTCAAAGCAGGCGGTCATGTTCTACGGCCGCTCGCAGTGACTTCAGATGTAGCAGAGCTGGAATTGTTGTAGGACCTCGTTGGGATTACTTCAGGCCTGGGTCTTTTAAGGGTTAATAACTTGATGAAAGAAGGTGTTTTTTGTATTTTATTTCGAATAAAGGATTTTTTGGGTGTTTGTGTTTGTGTTTCTTTTCACTTACAGATTAGTAATGTGGCAGTCTCATAGACACTTCCTATTACTAATTTAGGGCTTAGTGGCAGCTGTGAGCTGTTATTAAACCCTTATTACTAGAGATAAGCCACCCCCCTGGCATTGGAGTTGGGTTCAGTTCGTCAAATGGAGGCCCCGTTCGACGAACGTTCGACGAACCGTTCGACGAACCACTCGAACCACATTGAAAACAATGGGAGGCAAACACAAACACATAAAAACACATAGAAAACACCTTCTAAGGTGTCCAAAAAGTGACAAACAACTCCCAAGACACCACAAACACAAGTGACAAGGACATATACTCATGCGAAAACAAAAGAGAAGGACGAGTAAAAAGAGGAGGAGACTCAGATATCGGAGTATCTGCAAGTGAACATCGATGCCATTACTGTGCAACTTGAGCCTTGCTCATTTTGGGCTTAGAAATCTGGATAAATTGCATGAGCTCCCAACTTACGCCTTGGGGATCTTGTCATGTCCCGCAGCTAGCGTTCTCTCGGAATGTGTATTCAGTGCTGCTGGGTGTGTGCTGACAGATAAGCGCACGTGTCTGTCCACTGACAATGTGGACAGACTAACGTTCATCAAAATGAACAAGTCATGGATCCGCAAGCACTTTACTATCCCTGTGTCATCCTGGGGAGAGTAAAGGCTGGCGTATTTTGGAATGTGCTTGATGCAAATCAACCTGTCAAGTTTGCAACTGGGGGACAACTGATGCCAGTGAAGTGGTGTGTGTGTGGCCCAATTTTTGGAAACGAGGGAGACTGTGGTTGGAGTCCCCTTGCTGTGTTTTACATGATTTTAGAAGGGCATGACATGCCTAAGAGGTTAACGAATAACGTTTGGAACACCATTCTAAGTCTGAACTGGGTGCAAAAAACCTAAATCAATCAATTCAGTAGCTAAATTTCTCTTGATTCATATGTTCATGGCAGTAATGCAGATTCCATTTTTCACATTTTCACTCTTCATATAGCTATTGGATTTTTCAAGTCAGTATTCACACAGCAGTTTCTGCTATTCCATGTATTCCCCTTACATAGTCACTGGTGTGCATACCTTATCTCCCCATAGTGATGTTTTTTTAGGTTTTTTGCACCCAGTTCAGACTTAGAATGGTGTTCCAAACGTTATTCGTTATTGTTAGTAGTTTTTCGTTTGTGAACCCTCCCCACCACACCTATTGCCAATCCATATAATACGCATAAATAGCCTGGGTCTCAGCTTCCCATACACGGTAAGTTTTTTAACTGCATGAGAGGACACACACAAGCTAGGGACCCCAACGTAGAGAAATACTTTGGCGTAGTGTTGGGGCTCTATTGCATTGATCAATTCAGTAGCTAAATTTCTCTTGATTCATATGTTCATGGCAGTAATGCAGATTCCATTTTTCACATTTTTAACTCTTCATATAGCTATTGGATTTTTCAAGTCAGTATTCACACAGCAGTTTCTGCTATTCCATGTATTCCCCTTACATAGTCACTGGTGTGCATACCTTATCTCCCCATAGTGATGTTTTTTTAGGTTTTTTGCACCCAGTTCAGACTTAGAATGGTGTTCCAAACGTTATTCGTTATTGTTAGTAGTTTTTCGTTTGTGAACCCTCCCCACCACACCTATTGCCAATCCATATAATACGCATAAATAGCCTGGGTCTCAGCTTCCCATACACGGTAAGTTTTTTAACTGCATGAGAGGACACACACAAGCTAGGGACCCCAACGTAGAGAAATACTTTGGCGTAGTGTTGGGGCTCTATTGCATTGATCAATTCAGTAGCTAAATTTCTCTTGATTCATATGTTCATGGCAGTAATGCAGATTCCATTTTTCACATTTTTAACTCTTCATATAGCTATTGGATTTTTCAAGTCAGTATTCACACAGCAGTTTCTGCTATTCCATGTATTCCCCTTACATAGTCACTGGTGTGCATACCTTATCTCCCCATAGTGATGTTTTTTTAGGTTTTTTGCACCCAGTTCAGACTTAGAATGGTGTTCCAAACGTTATTCGTTATTGTTAGTAGTTTTTCGTTTGTGAACCCTCCCCACCACACCTATTGCCAATCCATATAATACGCATAAATAGCCTGGGTCTCAGCTTCCCATACACGGTAAGTTTTTTAACTGCATGAGAGGATACACACAAGCTAGGGACCCCAACGTAGAGAAATACTTTGGCGTAGTGTTGGGGCTCTATTGCATTGATCAATTCAGTAGCTAAATTTCTCTTGATTCATATGTTCATGGCAGTAATGCAGATTCCATTTTTCACATTTTTAACTCTTCATATAGCTATTGGATTTTTCAAGTCAGTATTCACACAGCAGTTTCTGCTATTCCATGTATTCCCCTTACATAGTCACTGGTGTGCATACCTTATCTCCCCATAGTGATGTTTTTTTAGGTTTTTTGCACCCAGTTCAGACTTAGAATGGTGTTCCAAACGTTATTCGTTATTGTTAGTAGTTTTTCGTTTGTGAACCCTCCCCACCACACCTATTGCCAATCCATATAATACGCATAAATAGCCTGGGTCTCAGCTTCCCATACACGGTAAGTTTTTTAACTGCATGAGAGGATACACACAAGCTAGGGACCCCAACGTAGAGAAATACTTTGGCGTAGTGTTGGGGCTCTATTGCATTGATCAATTCAGTAGCTAAATTTCTCTTGATTCATATGTTCATGGCAGTAATGCAGATTCCATTTTTCACATTTTCACTCTTCATATAGCTATTGGATTTTTCAAGTCAGTATTCACACAGCAGTTTCTGCTATTCCATGTATTCCCCTTACATAGTCACTGGTGTGCATACCTTATCTCCCCATAATGCCTAAGAGGTTGACTTTCAGCATCTGCAAGCTGTTGGCTACAGAAATGCTGCCTTTCCACCCTTTTTATACAGAGGATTTTCGATACCTTATGCCCATCGCAGTGCCCCAAGAGCCGATGCACAATCGCCACTCCTTCTCCGCGTGCCCGCTCTAGACCAGCATGTCACACACAACATCACCGCTTCCTTGAAAAATTCTGTGTGTGACAGGGTGCATTTCACCACAGATACTTGGACCAGTAAGCATGGACATTGGCGTTACATGTCGCTGACTGGGCACTGGGTAACTATGGTGAAAAATGGAGAAGGGTCTGTTGTACAAGTCTTGCCATCCCCACGAGTTGTGTGTCAATCCTTCCTCTGTATGTAGAAGTTCCTCCACTGCTTCTGCCTCCTCCACTTCGTCTAGGTTCTCAACCTCTGCTCAAAACCTGTCTGGTGAGGCCACCCGCGTTGTAACTGTGCACAAGGAATCCCGCACACCTCCTTACTATGTTGGCAGCAGAGCTCAATGCCATCAGTCAGTCAAATCTTTACTTTGAAATGTATGGGAAATGTGAGTCACACCGCTGAGGAGTTGTGGATGGTTAGCTCTGGAGACCGAGTTTCATAAATGGTTATCTCCACTCAACCAGCAGCCAGGGAAGGTCGTGTGTGACAATGATGCAAACCTGGGTGCGGCCCTTCGCCGGGACAATGTGACACACGTGCTTTGTATGGCTCACGTGTTGAACCTGGTTGTCCAGCAATTTTTAAACCACTATCCCGGCCTACAAGGCTTTCTGCAGAGGGCACGGTGAAACGCCTGCCTGGATCCACACACTCAAACGGGCTGTAAAGGATAGCCTAGAGGGAAGCCACTCAACAAGCTGCACCCCTAGAACCCTGAAACCCTTTAACCCCTATACAGGGATTTGGAATTACACAGGGCAAAAGGTGATCAATACCTGTGGAAGGCTGCAGTCCGAGAGAGTAGTAGTCAGGCAGGGTCAAACCATAAATTGAGGAACAGGAACAGAATCGGACGGCCAGGACTTAATCAGAAAACAAGCAGAGGTCGAATGCGGATCGGGCAACGAGGTACATAAACATCAGGCAGGAGACGTAGTCAGTAAACAAGCGGTAGTCAGCACACAAAATCACAAAACAGAACTGGGCGGAACAGGAACCAGAAGTTCAGAACTATGTCTGGCAGTGGTCAGCAGACAGGAGGAGCCTAAAAAAGGGTGTGGTGTGTGCCCATTGGTTGTAGCTGAATAATGTTACTTCAGCTGTCAGACAACAACCACCTACAGTCAGCCATTGGTACTGCATATCTCAAGGTAACCCTGCCCAGTGGCTCTGCGGAAACTTCTGCCACCGGCGCCACTGTCATCGACTCCTCTCCCATCAACAGCAATATCTACAAAAGGAACACGGTGTCACCTGGCGAACCGAGTACAAGTTGCTGGAGGAGACTCCGGTGTTGACGTAACAGCCGTGTGCGAGAATGATGCTAACCTGGTTGCGGCCCTTTGCCAGGGCAATGTGAGACACGTGCCTTGTATGGCTGACATGTTCAACCTGGTTGTCCAGCAATTTTTAAACCACTACCCCAGCCTACATGGCCTTTTGCAGAGGGTACGCTCGCTATGTGCTCACTTCCACCGTTCACACCCAGCAGATGAACAACGTGCATCGCTCCAGAAGTCTTTCAGTTTGCCTGTTCACCGCCTGCAATATGATTTGTCGACACGCAGGAAGTTGAATCTGCACATGTTTCAGCGCCTGTGGCAGCACCGGTGAGCTTTGCTGCAATACGTTATGACTATGCAATACCTTAGCCTGGGCTAACGAGATCCAGAGCTGGGGCAGATCACGCTGCTGGAGTGGTCTCAGATCAAGTACTTATGCACCCTTCTTCACAGTTTACAAATGGCGATGAAGATGTTAAGCGCTGACGAGTGACGATGCCATTATCATTATGACAATTACGTTCATCTACATGCTGGAGAACACTCTAAACATAATTCAGAGTCAGATGGTGGGACAAGAGGAAGGGGAGGAAGTAAAGGAGGAGTCATATGCGGAAGGGATAACAAGATCTACAAGGTCCACACGTTCAGCAGCACCAAGGCGGCAGGCATGGGACGGTGGGGGAGAGGGATTAACAAGAGCGCATAGTATAAGCCAAACTGTTGAGGAAGGTGCAGGAGCCCAGGAAGAAATGAAGGAAGAACTGGCAATGGGCATGAAAGACTCAGTAGATGAGGGAGAGCTTTATCACATTTCTGTTGTGCGAGGTTGAGGGGAGAGGGCAGAGGAAGGAAGCATGATTCTCACCTCTCCGCCACCAACACAGCAAGGACTTGGTCCTCCTGGATGCGTAAGACACATGAGCGCCTTCTTGCTGCACTACCTACAACATGACCCTCGGATTGTCCGAATTCGAAGGAATTCTGACTACTGGGTGGCCACACTCTTAGATCCCCAGTACAAGACAAAATTTGGAAAAATAAGTCCTGCCATAGAAAGGGACGCACGTATGCAGGAGTATCAGCAGAAGCTGGTACGCAATCTTAGATTGGCTTTTCCACTAACCTCCAGTGCTGCACAGAGTGAATCTCAATGCTTTGTCATGGCTAGCAGGAAATGGTCCACATTTGAGAGACCGAGGGGTGGATGCTGTGCTGAGTTGCAAATTTGGTCATATACAAAATGAGTGGAAAAAGGCCATATGCTGGTGGAAAGAGGAACAGGTGTGTTGTAAAGGGGAAAAAAGTTTGTGTCCGTGGGTTTGGTGGTTAAGCATCAGTAACTAGTGATGAGCGAGTACTAAAAAGCTCGGGTGCTCGAGGCTCGGGCCGAGCATCCCAAGATACTCGTGTACTCGGCCCGAGCACCGAGCCCAATGTTATCCTATGGGAGACCCGAGTATTTTTATGAAATGACCCCCAGCAGCATGTAGAAACCCTAAAAATGTCACAAAAGTCTCAGAAGAGTGCTCAAATGACATGGCAACAGCATGGGGAAGACCCCTTGAAACATTTATCACTCAAAAGTCACAGCTGTGAACAATTTTTTCCGAGTTTTACGCCATTTTTACGGACTCACCAGAAAACCTTCCAAAATGACACCAAAATGAATTTTCATGGCGGAAATGTTAAGGGCACATACCCAATAGTGAGATAGAGCTGGTGTATGTTACTTTTTAAGATTAATACATGAAAGATTTTACGTAAAACATTGTGTGGCACTCCGATGTCCAAAACGCACGTTTTGTGCTTTTTACTAGCGATGTCGGTCATTTTTTTTTTCATTCTATCTCCCGTCGATCGGTCTCGCTCTGTATGTCTCTCTCTGTCTTGTCTGTCCCCCTCTCACAGTCTGTCGGTCATTCTCCCCCCTCTCTCTTACTTACCGTTCCCGATCACTGCCACGGCGCTGCACAGCTGTTCACTAAACTCCGGCGGCTTTTCCTCTTTTGAAAAAGCCGGCCGCTCATTAAACAATCTCGTATTCCCTGCTTTCCTGCTTTTCGGCGCCTATGATTGGTTGCAGTGAGACATGCCCCCACGCTGAGTGACAGGTGTCTCACTGCACCCAAACACTGCAGCCGGTGGGTGTGTGTATACTGTGCAGTGAAATAAATAATTAAATAATTAAAAAAAACGGCGTGCGGTCCCCCCAATTTTAATACCAGCCAGATAAAGCCACACGGCTGAAGGCTAGTATTCTCAGGATGGGGAGCTCCACGTTATGGGGAGCCCCCCAGCCTAACAATATCAGTCAGCAGCCGCCCAGAATTGCCGCATACATTATATGCGACAGTTCTGGGACTGTACCCGGCTCTTCCCGATTTACCCTAGTGCGTTGGCAAATCGGGGTAATAAGGAGTTAATGGCAGCCCATAGCTGCCACTAAATCCTACCTAGATTAATCATGTCTGGCGTCTCCACGAGATTCCTTCCATGATTAATCTGTAAATTACAGTTAAAAAACACACACCCGAAAAATCATTTATTAGAAATAAAAAACACTAACAAAGTCCCTCATCACCAATTTATTAACCCCGACAAACCCTCCATGTCCGGCGTACTCCACAGTCCTCCAGCGTCGCATCCAGCTGTGCTGCATGCAGGTGACAGGAGCTGCAGAATACACCGCCGCTCCTGTCAGCTCAACGCAGCAACTGAGGACAGCCGCGCGATCAGCTGAGCTGTCACTGAGGTTACCTGGATCCAGCGGTGGATGCCGCGGTGGCCGCGGGTAACCTCAGTGACAGCTCAGCTGATCGCGCTACTCACCGCCGCTCCGGTCAGCTCCATGCAGAAACTGAGGTGAGTATAGCGATCAGCTGAGCTGTCACTGAGGTTAATCGCGGCCACTGCTGGATCCAGCGGTGGTCATGAGTTACCTGACTGACAGCAGCTGATCGCGCTACTCACCTCAGTTGCTGTGTGAAGCTGACCGGAGCGGCGGTGTATTCTGCTGCTCCTGTCACCTCCATGCAGCAGAGCTGGACGCGACGCTGGAGGACTGTGGAGTATGCCGGACATGGAGGGCTTTGACGGGGTTAATAAATTGGTGATCAGGGACTTTGTTATTGTTTTTTATTTCTAATAAAGGGTTTTTCGGGTGTGTGTGTTTTTTAACTGTAATTTACAGATTAATCATGGAAGGAATCTCGGGGAGACGCCTGACATGATTAATCTCGGATTTAGTGGCAGCTATGGGCTGCCATTAACTCCTTATTACCCCGATTTGCCAACGCACTAGGGTAAATCGTGAAGAGCCGGATACAGTCCCAGAACTGTCGCATATAATGTATGCGGCAATTCTGGGCGGCTGCTGACTGATATTGTTAGGCTGGGGGGCTCCCCATAACGTGGAGCTCCCCATCCTGAGAATACCAGCCTTTAGCCTTATGGCTTTATCTGGCTGGTATTAAAATTGGGGGGACCGCACGCCGTTTTTTTTTAATTATTTATTTATTTTACTGCACAGTATATACACGCCCACCGGCTGCTGTAATTGGGTACAGTGAGACACCTGTCACTCAGCGTGGGGGCGTGTCTCACTGCAACCAATCATAGGCGCCTGTGGGCGGGGAAAGCAGGGAATATGAGATGGCTGTGTGCAGAGCACAGCACGCCCGCCGGTATAAAGGCTCGGTCACGCTGTGCAGGCCGGCCAATCACTGCAATTCCACAACTAACAGGGCTGTGGCATTGCAGTGGTCTGCCAGCAAATCCCTGCATGAGGGCTGGCTCTCAAAAGAGCGCCAACATGCAGGGATGAAGACCACGAGTACAGCACGAGTATCGCGAGATTACTCGGTCCCCGCCGAGTAGCCCGAGTACAGTGATACTCGTGCAAGTACCGAGTAGTGACAAGCATACTCACTCAACACTATCAGTAACATCTGCTGAAGAAACACCATCTGTTATGGGGGGGGGACTGGCAGATTTGGATAAGGTGGTATATATCCCAATCACCAGTCGGGGTCCACCGTGCTCCTAGATGGAAAAGGAGATGCTGTCAACCCGAAGGTTAGGCGGAGGATACTGAGCTGGGTGGCTCTGAAACAAATAGTAGCCTGAACCGAGTTAGACGACAATCGGATCTGGAGACTGGGAACCCTGTTAGCGTTACAGGGTCCACACATGCACTAGAGTTGAGCGCGGTTCGTGGTTCGTGGTTCTCCAGTTCGCGGCTCGAGTGATTTTGGGGCATGTTCTAGATCGAACTAGAACTCGAGCTTTTTGCAAAAGCTCGATAGTTCTAG